>NW_022111358.1:3410672-3412626 GCF_000313985.2 Echinops telfairi
GAAAGGCGAGGCTCACCGAGCCATTTATCCCTCTGCCCTTCAATTAACCCCACCAGTGTTAATTGGCCAGGTTGGCACAATGAACTAACTACCTCACACATGTTCTCTGAGTTCAAGGGAGTCATTCACGTAGCCAGCCAACTGAGACATTTGGGTCAGCGGCGAGGTGCCTGCATTTCCACAGCACCTGTCTAATGAGCCACCTGGATGCAGTCAGAGTGTTTACCCGTCGACTTGGGACCAGCCGGTCAACGTGTTGCCCCTTTGTGTTTGCTTTTAGCTCTGCAGGAAGGATCCAGCCCCTCGGAGTGGAACTGCTCTGTAAGTACTCTGAGCTGGGGTCAGGGATTTTCCATCTGCAGATGGAGAGTAGGGACACCTCATAAAGCCCAGCCCGGGCAAACTCCTCCTGAGCTGGGTGGTGCCGGAGGGTGACGGGCATCTGAAGAGAATGGAGGGAGGTGGAGAACCTGCCATGCCTTCAGAAGAAAGGAGAGGCTGTGTTGGAACGTTGCCTAGAACGGAAACACCTTTGGTCTAGGTGGGAGGATGCTTATGCAACTGCATTCCACTGGCACACCATGTCAGCGACCACAAGGACTTGCTCTGGTGGAAGACACTGCGCATGTCCGTCCTCCTCCCCAACCAGAGCAGTGGTCTCAGCCTCCAGCGTCACACTGCCGTCTCTTTGGGGCTTTCTTGTGTCTGTTGGCTGCAGCCTATGCCCAGTAGACAATGGGTAACAAACGATGCAAGGCATACTTCCAGAGAGTGGGAAGTTTGGTTTGAAATGGTTTTATTGCTATGATTTGCACTGTCACCACCTCTTGGTCCCTTTCAGATGAGAGAGCTGAGCTGCCCTCGACTACAGGAAGAGTTTCGCCCCAGGACCTCCTGGATTTATGTTGTTCTGTCTGTATTTATTGCTATTATGGAAGCCACTCCTGTCAGATTGTTAGAGGTGATGAGAAGTGTTTCGATATTCACTTAACAGTATGTGTTATGACTAATTTGATATGGTTATGGAATATTTTTATGGAGAAAGCTGTTGTTGAGAATGAAAAGTAAGATTTCTGTTGAGCTGGGTTTGGGGGTTTATTTTTTGGTTGTCCCTGAAGGTTCTATTACTTGAGATTTGGTACAAATAAATGGGTCGCCTTCTACCATTTAGTGTGGGCTTTGCTACATCAGAGATGCAGAGACAGCCTGGCTTCAAAAATCAGCACAAGACCAAAAAACCAAACAATCAAACAACAACAACAAAAACAAACAAGCACAGCACAAAGAAAACCAGGTCCCAGGAAGTAGAGGAGATAGATGACCCTAGAAAGGTCAACTTTTTAAATTGCCCAGGCAGCCCTAAAAATCAACTCTCACCTGCCTTCACTGTCATTTCCTAAAATAAACATTTAAAGACTGGTCTTAGTTACCTGGTACCACTATCACAATCATCCTACCAGGGGTGACTTTAACAAACAAAAGTATTTTCTCACAGTTGAGGAGGCTGGGTGTCTGAATTCAGGGTGCAGCTGTTAGGGCAGGGACGGAGAACCTTTTTTCTGCCAAGGGCCATTTGGATATTTATAACATCATTCGAGGGCCACCCAAAATTATCAACTTAAACATTCGCCTGCCATCTGTGGTCCAGTGTTTAATGGGCTCCCCCTAAGGTGATGCCTGGAGCGGGTGCTCTTTGGTGAGGACATGTGCTGTTGACTGGTATTGACGATTTCTTCACCCAGGCTGTAAGGGAAGGTTTGCTCTCTCCGGAGTTCTGGAGGGAGGTCTTTATTTCTCTGAGCTTCTGCTCTTGGGAAATCCTCACGTGGCTTGACTTCTCTCTCCCCCTCTCACTGCTCTGCTCCCTTGTTTAATCTTCTATAACCCAACAGAGATGGCCTCATGATACACTACTAACCCTGCCTGATTCACAACATGAAAACTATGTATTCTC
>NW_022111358.1:3413574-3415037 GCF_000313985.2 Echinops telfairi
AAGGGGTAGAGTTTAGCCTGTCAATCAGGTCACAGCTTGATAACCTCATTTGGAGGCTCTAAGGAGATAAGTGGTTCGCTGGAGGTGGGATACACGCACACTCCCTGTGAGACATTCCTGAGGAGAAGCCACATGGAGCTATGCTAGAGCCCTGGAGCTGAAGGAGCCACATGGAGACTCCTGCCAGTACTGAGATGCCTCCACTGCCACTGGATCCACAAGACTTTCCACCCACTGGCCTGTGATCTTCCTACATTCGACATCATTGCATGTGTTTCATGAGTCTAAAGAGGAATTTATAGATCGGTATCAGACATATGGGCTAAGATTGGACTTACAGACTTGATCTGGACTAGGTTAGGATGTTTTCTCAATATTCAATTGCCCTTGTATATTAAGCTCTATCTTATACACATATGAGTGTCTATGAATTTGTTTCTGTAATCTACCCAGACTAACACACACACACACACAGAAGAGAAGAGATCTGCTGTCAGACAGATGGTAAAAAGCACTTTATTGACATAGAAGCAAAAAAGAATAAATGAGCAGAATGTATGAAATCTCCACAGACGTGTGTCTAAGCGGAACAAGCACAAGCTTCCTGCGAGGCGTCTCCTGCTTCCTTGGCAACGTCAGTAGGGAATGAACAGAAAGAGAGCGTGAAAGACCATGTGTTACAGATTTCTCTGACTTCTGGGAGATTCCAGAAGGTTTTTGTGAGAGAGCCTTCCGATCATGCCCCTCACTGAGATTTCTCAAATTAAAATTTAGAGGCTTTGTGAAATGCTATTAAAAATATGGCAGGAGCATCGTGGGACTCAGAAAAATGAGACAATTAAGTAGAAGCCTGAAGGCTGTCAAGAAAATAGCAGATGTCAGGCAATGGTTGGAGATAGGAAAGGAAACAGAGACACTTACCTATTCAAGTGGACATGGAATCAGGAGACCTGAGTTCCAAACTCAGGCAAGAACTTCACCTTCTCATGGGCCCCTGCAAAGTCGAGAGGGTGGATTGTTGTTGTTCGGGGTGCTGTGAGTCAGCTCCAACGGACCGTGAGCCCGGGTAGGAACAGAACAAACACCGCCTGCTGTTCTGCCCCACTCGCGACAGGGGCTGTGTTTGAGCCCATCGTTGTAGCCCCTCAGTCAACCCATCTCCTCCAGGGTCTGCTCTTTTTCACTGACCCTCCACTTTACCAAGCACAAGATTCTTATCTTTTTTCCTTTTTAAGTTTTAAAAATCATTTTATTGGGGGCTCGTACAACTCTTACCGCAATCCATCCATCCATCCATTGTGTCAAGCACATTTGTCCATCCGTTGCCATCATCATTTTCAAAACATTTGCTTTCTGCTTGAGCCCTTGGTATCAGCTCCTCCTGACAGCATGTCGGGAGCGTGAGAAGGGAAGTCCTGCCGTCCTGGCTTCCAAGGAACACGTGGCTGTCCTTCTTCCAAGGC
>NW_022111358.1:3415692-3424937 GCF_000313985.2 Echinops telfairi
CATAGAAGGCCATTGAAAATGTCACAGTTTAGGTAAGGCAATAAAGTATCCTGGCGATCCCTGAATCCTTTATTTTCACTAATGCCATGGTTTCAGTTTGGACCTCTTCCTTCAAGACCACCCATTCTTGATCATATGCTTGCTCGCTCTTTTTTACCTTTTTAAAATGCTCTCTCTGAAAATGGGTGAACGCAGGCCAATTCTTTTTGGTACAGGGCTCTGTATATTCGTTCCATCTTCCTGCATTGTTCCATACTTTGTTTCTGGACTCCTTCAACACTACACTGAAGGCAGGAGGGTTTTTCCCCAGTCCTTTCAGCTTCAGAGATGCTGAGCATGTGCTTCTGTTTTGACTTTCCAGCATCACATCTTTGCCCATTGCATCATGATCCCCTACTTGGTCTTCGCCAGACGCCCCTGCAAAGTCTCTGTTGAGCTCCTTGGCATCCTCATTTCTTCCATTTGCTTTAGTTGCTCTATGTTTAAGGCACTACTCGAAATTAGAAGAAACAGCTGCATTCATCCATTCATAATTGGAACATGGCATGTATGTATGAATCCAGGATTGGAAAATTTCAAAATGAAATGGAATGCATAAAGAGGATGGATTGAGGGATCCTTGAAGTTCAGCGTAGTTTTAAAAGGTTATGATTCTTAAAGAATTCCGGGTGGCTAGTTCACCAAGTTCGAGTGAGTTGACACTAAAGATCAAATACCTTTGCCCCGCCCAGGAGAATTATGAATCAGCTTTGTCCTGGGACCTACCACAATCCTTGAGAAATGACAGATCATCAGACAACAGTGCCTTCACCCTTAAAAGATGCAGTGCCCTTGTGCATTAGCCTGGACAAGGAAAAGTAACGGAGTCTGAAGAGCACAGCAGTATCGTAGTTGGTCATTGTATTTCGTTTTGCCTTGATGATTTTGAAAAAAAAAAAAAAGGGGCTTATATTAAATACGATGTGTAGTATTGGTTTTAAACCAAAAGTTAGCTTTAGAAGGACATAAGATTGCAGGCCTTAAAAGTGGAATCCTTCACTTTCCCCTAAATGCCTTCCCTGCCTCTTATCAACCCTCTGAAATCCCATCATTTCTTCTACTGGGTTTGATCCTTAGCTATAAGCTCCAGTGGAGAAGCAGCAGATAAACCTAGTGGTACCTTTCTTAACTTTTCCACCAATGAGGACACCTTTTATTATTATTATTATATGTCCAGAAAACTCTATTAAGTAATACTAATTTGCTTTCCCAATGTCTAAAACATTTATCAATCCTACCTGCTTGCTAGGCTGCACTTCTTTTATGACAACACAATTACTCAATTGGCTGCTGCCCTGTTGACTCTGACTCACGGCGACCTTGTGCACAACAGGGTGGAATACTGCCTGGTCCTGAGTCATCCTCACGTGGGCAGCATGTTTGAACCCATCATTGTGGCTGTTGTGCCAATTCACATCACCAAAGGTCTCCCTTGCCTTTATTGACCCCATGTTACCAACATGATGTCCTCCTCTAGTGACCAATTCCTCCTGGTGTGATGCCCAAAGCAAGTGAACCAAACAGTACGACATTGCGATCTATTAAGGTTTCCTCGGCTGATTTTCAGAAATAGATCACCAAGTCTTTCTGCCTTGCCTAGCTTAGTCTGAAACCGGTCCACTATAGATAACCTAACCTTACTGGCATCTGAAATACTACTGACATAGCTTCCAGCATCCCTGACACACACCAACCACACACCTAAAAGATGGACCGTGCCTGGCTGATACAACTCCAGCTACGAGCAAAGAAATGTGGTGCCTGAGTGGTGTCAACGGTTCACTCTCAACTTCAACCTAAAGGTTGATGGTTCAAATTCACTCTGTGGTCCTGTAGAAACAAGGCCTGGCAACCTGCTTCCTTAGAGATCACAGGCAAGGCAGCCCCGTGGAGCAGTTCCATGGTGTACCAGGAGAACATGGGGTCACGGTGAGTCTGAAACCACTCGATGGCAACAGGTTAGTCTAGACAGACTTTTAGATTGTAAGGCTAGAACCCTTGCCATTAGGCTTTTTGAATCATTGAACATAGTTGATAGACTTCCCTTTCCCACTGCCTGTAACCCTATCGTCGTTATCTTCATTTTTGTCAATATCATCATCATCCCCTTGACGACCTTCCTGAACCTACTGGCCAGGGGTCATATACTCAAATGCAAAGGGGAATCAAAGAAAGGAGTGACACAAGTCCCACCGAAAGGAGTAGTTGGAGCGGTGACAAATAAAGAGCTCAGCTCCATCTATGGGAGGACTTGACGGCTATCCCCGGGGACAGAGGCGATTCTTTTAGAAACGCCAGCAATCTGATGTGTACGCATTTTAATGTGGAACTCTAATGGTTTTGCCCCAGACACTGATCTAGGGGCCTTATTTTGCTGGTTTTTGTTTTATTTTGTTTTGTTTTCATCCTGTATGTCTAGGAGTTAGAGAATCCACTCGGACTAATCCCCATCACTCTTCATGTGATAGGTCCTGACCCCGCGCTGCGATGAGCTGTGTTTTCTCCTGGGGACATTTGCGAAACAGCTCTTGTCATTCTCTCTCGTAGTCTCCTCTCCTCCAAAGCTCAGACGTGCTCAGTAAAGGAGCGAAGGCAGAGGGCAACTCGTGATACGGCGCAGAGGACTCGACCTGCATGATTTGACCCTAGAAACAACTGTCTGTGGTAGACCCACTCACCCCAGCTTTGAAGACGAGGGCCCTGGAGCCTGAGTACTTGCTGGTACTGAGCGACGAGGCCAAGATTCACACCCAGGCTGAAGTCTGGAGCCCAGGGTCTGGAGATGGGAGGGGATACCCCAAAAGATGGTAAACATACGCATTAGCTCTCCAATTAATGTGCCAATAGTAACATCTGCATGGATTCTACACCTGCCCTTCCGCCTCCCTCCCATGTAGCTTTATCTTCACAAGGAAAAGATATGCAGAATAATCTTAGTATTGCTGCCCTAAATATTTGCTTGTGCTCCTGTTTGCATGGACTACTTACCCTCATTTTATAGATGCAGAAAGTGAGGATTCGAGAAACAAAGTAACTTGCTACAAATCTTACAATCAGGGGCTTGAGGAAAAAAAGACAGAAAGAAATCGCACAACCAGCAGGACGTCATCTGCTACAAATCCTACAGATAGTGGGAGGTAGTTTGCTTAAAAATCACACCACAGGTAAGACGTAATTGTGTGATTTTTAGCAAGTTACTTTGTTTCTCCAATCCCCTTTTTCTGCATCAGGAAAGTGACAGCAGAATGCCTCCCTTTCAGGATCAATGTGAGGGGAAGAAGCGATCTATGCAAACCCTTTGGCAAAGAGTAATACTCGATGATTATCAATAGGACAAGCCAATATGTAGGGCGGAAATTTGAGCTGCAGCCCAGCAACATGCCGGGATATTTCAAATGCGTTCAAACAGTGTTGTAACCTTTTCAAAAGATCCAGGGTATCCAAATGCTCTCAAGGAGTGTTGTAACCTTTTCAAAAGATCCTTCAAAAAAAAACCCCAAAATCGAAGAGGACTTTGTATTCCCTTTCCTTGTGAAGAGAATGCTCTCCAGTGGGAGAGGGGAGCAGAGTCGATGTGGTGCTCGGCACATTCATTGAAGAGCGAAAGTGTATGTTCACTACCGAGCCTGCACCTCTTCTGCGATATCCCTTCCCTTCCCCAGACCCTGGGCTTTGAATTGGCCCAGATGCGAATCCAAATTAGGTCACTCTGCACAAGTGACTTAGGCAGTCTCAACCCAAGTGTCTTCCTCTTAAAACTTGGGACAATCTGGAGGTAAAGGGGCCCTAATGGTCCAGTGGTTAAAGCCCTTGTCTGCTAAGTTAAAAGTCAGTAGAG
The DNA here is from genome assembly GCF_000313985.2 of Echinops telfairi. NCBI lineage: Eukaryota > Metazoa > Chordata > Mammalia > Afrosoricida > Tenrecidae > Echinops > Echinops telfairi. The sequence goes on from NW_022111358.1 coordinate 3,419,570, forward strand.
CAGTAGTTCAAACCCACCAGCCACTCAGTGGGAGAAAGATGGGATCATCAGCTTCCAAAAGGATTTCTAGCCTTAGAAATCCGACGGGGCAGCTCTGCTCTGTCCTGTGGGCTCCTCGTGAGTCAGAACTGCTGATGGCTGTGGGTTTTGTTTTGTTTCCAGCAGGAGGGAGAGTTGGAATGCAAATGCGGGGCAGGACAGTCTGATTCCACAATCTATGAACATACTCGCTCTACCACGCTGTCCTGGGATTGGGGGGGGGGTATGTGTGAGAGAGTTATGTATAATAAATGCACTTGAATCTATTGCGGGACAACAACTAAAGTACTTGGATCTCGCTGACAGCATCGTACTGAATCGGGAGCTTGGGGTTTATGGCAGAGATGGCTCTCATTTGCTGAGTTTCCTGTGTGTTTGTACTTTCCGCAGCCTCCTTGCCATGAGGCAGGCCATGAGAGTGATTCCAGGCAGGAGTGTTTGAGAAGAAGTAATGGTGTCACCTCGGGAAATCGTGAGGCAGAGTGGGTATATAGCCTTTAGACTTTCTTTTCCTGACACATGGAGTGATGTTAGGGTATCTGTCAGCCTGCGCGTCCGATGAACTGAGTGGAGCAGACCCTTCTGCTGACATAGTCCTTTCTGTTAAGCCACTAGGTTCTAGGGTTAGTTTGTACTGTGGCATAACCCAGCCTATCCTGACCAATGCAGGTACAATATTGTCATCGAAATAAGAATTCCAGAGAAATGTCTATCTAGTGCCATAAAGTATGCATGGCTTAATTTCAGGGACACTCCTTCTACCATAGGTCACACATCATGTAAAATGCCAACGAACCTGCAACAAAATTGTTCTCTTCAAATTGACGTCTACCTGTTGATGACACACATGTAAAGGAATCAGGCAGAAATAATGCAAGCCAGAATAAAATGAATACATGTGTGTCGTTTCATTTTAAATCTAAAATGTATTTAGTCGCCTATCAATGACTCTAGAGAACAACAAGTATACATCGATCATCCGTTCCTTTAACACTTAGGCACTTCGGCCATCTTTGCTCCAGAATCTATCTCTGCAATGTCCAGGTTGTTATTTAGCCAAGAGCCATAGGTACTTTACACGTTCATGATACTGGGAAGCATAAGGGGTGCCACTAAGCATTCCCCAAACACCACACAGAATTCTCAGAGAACTGTATGTGTATTTAAACATAAAAACATGGTGGTGATGGCGGCCGGTCAGAAGTTCCCCCCGACAAATTCTTGCCGCGAAGTGTCACTATGGGAACGCAGGTGATTGCCCTTGTTTCTTCTCACCCTCTTGATCACAACCATAGTGCCAGCCTCTGCTTAAATTAGAGATATCACCAGCGACCTCTCATGTCCTCATGGCACTTCCTGTTTTCAGACATTGTGACACGTGTCTTGTTTGATCCTCACAGCTCTCTGCTAGATAGGCATCACTCTCGCTCTCAGGATGTTTGCCGGGAGGACTGTAACATTCAGAACAGGGAAGTGATCTGCTCATCCCACAGGCAGTAAGATGGGTCACCCCACCCATCACTCTGCCCTTTGTCCTTATGCCAGTATTACGATCCCTCTCGGTTTTGTTCAGGACACTCAGCCCTTTTACTTCCGGGGTGATTGCTCGATGAGAGGAAAATGGAGATAAGACATGAAAAATGGAAGGCGCGCACACACCCATTGTGTCTGCTGAGTCGTGTGGTTGTTGGTGCTGCGGAGCACGCTCCTTACTCCTCACGGCCCTTTGTAGAACACAGTGGAGGTCTATCCTGCCCTGCTCACAGTTGTTCTTATGTGTGAGTCCGTGGTTGAGTGGGGCTGGACATTTAAAAAAACAAAAACAAAAAACGAAGTTCTCTGAGTGACCTAAAGTTGAGTGGCATCACTGAAAACCAAGCCAGTTGCCACTAAGCCTATTACAATTCATGACAACCCCACATGTAGAACTGTGCTCTGTAGGGTTCGGGGTGACTGTTTTCTTCAGAAGTAGATCACTAGACCTTTTCCCAAGGAACCTCTGGGTGGACTCGAACTTTCCAGTTAGCAGCTAAGCACTTAATAGTTTGCTCCACCCGGGACGTCATCGCATTGCAATAAAACATTAAACCTAGAGGTATTTGCTTTGTGTTGTTCTAACCATTTGAAATATCTTGTAACTCATTTAATCTTCCTAAAAACCATCGTAACTCAATGGTCCTATTTTTATCACACCCATTTCACAGAAGAGGTGTGATAGGACAGCAGTAGTAAGATTCGCAACAGAACCTGTCTAACTTCAGGACAAGAGTGCCCAGGACCAGCCCAGAGCCAAGTCCCAGAAGGTAGAGTGCAGACTTGCCTCCACTTTCCAAACTTTTACCAAATCTGATACCAGCTGCCCCGCCCATGGTACTCCCACAACACCACTGCCCTTCTGGGCTTGACAGCCCTTTGCAAAGGCCACACAGAAGCCGTTGACCATGCTCCCAGTGTTTGTTAAAGAATAGGGACAACTTGGGATCTGGATCAATGAGCTATCATTCAGGATCTGGATCAGGATCTGAAAGCATGCAGGCAAAGTCTCCCTTCTTCTGTGCCAAGACTTTCTCTCAGCTCTTTCCCACCTGTCGGGCCTCCTCTTCAGCCCCTCAGGACAGACTCCTCTTGGCCCTGTTGCCTGTCCCTGCTGGCTCTGCCAATGGGCCCCTTCTGGGCTTCTTCGGTGTGACAGGCCTGGGCCCGTGTCCAGCCCCTACTTCCAGCTTCTCTCTGCTTCTCCTTTCTGCTTTAGCGCCACTGCTCTCTTCCTCTGCTCTGTCTCCAAAGCTGCTGTGGCGCCCTTGAGCTCACACACACCAGGGGGCTTCCAAAAGTCCCTGGGGAAAAAAGTCATTAATTGTAATTTCATAGTTCCAGGAACTTTCTATGTACTTATACTTCCTGTATCTCAAGAACATACTTAAATGGACACACACACACACACACACATCACTGTCATTGAGTCCATTCTGATTCGAAGACTAAATCTTTATGGGAGACCGCCTCATCCTTCTTCCCTAGGGTAGCTGTGGGTTTGAACCTCTGACTTGGCAGTTAGTAGCCCAATACTTAGCCCACAAAATCATCAGGGTTCCATAAATAAATAAATGAGTGAGTATATATATTTATATTATATAATAAGATATAGCATAATATAGATTATTATTTATAGCATATAATGTATCATATTTATAATACATTATATATTACATTGTATACTATATATGTGCATTATGTGTATGTGTGTGGGAAATAGAAAGATTTCTCCCAAGTTGTCTCCCCTAAATATATGCCAAACTTAGCTGCTTGCTATGCGTGGTAAATGACTACAACCTGGAGGTCAGGGGTCATTCTCCCTAAGGGTTATCAGCCATCCAGAGGAAGGAGTCATTACTGTTTATCCCACAAGCAGGGCCCACTCCTTTCTGATAAGGATAGTAGATTGTTTCCCTGAAGGAGAGGGAGGTCAAGCCCACTCAAGGGTGACCAAGGTTATTGAGTCTAGGGTCCGCCCTTCTTGTCACATGTATACCCTTAGTCCCGCCCCTTCCTAGCATGTGTACACCCCTAGCTCATCCCCTTCCTGTTACGTTTATGCCATTGCATATGCCCCTCCTATTGCCTGTATTGCCTACTGTACAACCCTTGTGGCGAATATTTTTCGGGTTTGTAAAGGGGCAATTTTGATAGATTCTCTCAAAGGATACAGGATGATCATGGATGCTTTTTGTGAAGAAGGTTTAGGAAAATTGAAAACTGCCTGGGTGAGAAAAGACCAGGAGAATTTCATGAGGGATTTTTTTCCCCCATCCTGACAAAGTACACACATATACACACACTCACACACACAATTCATTGACAATTTTAAGGCCAGCAGACCCCTCTCAGTTTAGGAAGGAGGTGTTACAGACAGACCAACCCCCACTTGGTAGGTCAAAGACACTTCATTTGCACAATCTATTGATCAAATTTGTAGCTGAAGGCCAAGCAAAATTAGTATCATGAGTTTAAAGTTTAAAACAAAAATTTAAAGCTTAGTCAGGAAATGTCAATCAGCCTGTACAAAAGGAAGAAACCCTCTTGGATAGAAAAATAGGGCAAACTCCTCAAGGCTTAGTAGAGGGAAAATCTCTCATGCTGTGTTTCCAAAGCGCCAAATCAAAAGGCTGCATTCGGGAATTCATTTCACTTCAGGAAGCAACGGAGACACCAAGAGTTTACATCCAGTGCTCTGGGACACACAGCTAATTAGTGGCTGCACCTGGATTTGAACCAAGGTAGTATGAATCCTGTATTCTTAATCACTGAGCTAAGTTGCCGCTTACATTAAGAACTAACACACTTCCTACACGTCAAGAACATACTTAAATCGCTTCATTTAATCCCCATGAATAGCGTATTTATGAGCAGGGGCCGTTCTACTCTGTCCTGTAGGGTTGCTATGTGTTGGCATGGAATCCATGGCTGTGGGTTTGATTTGGGTTTATTAACATATTTAACGCTTGCATATAAATGGAAAGCAAAGACAGACAGAAAGGAAGGATGAACAGAAAGAGGACGAGAGAGAAAGGAAAAGAACTCCAAACTACCACGATAAGGCCTGCCACCAAAGAACATGTGTGGAAGTGCCGAGAGTGGGTGGAGAATCAGCAACCCTGGGCAGTTCTGGCTCCTTCTGGGCTTGCCAAGTGTGAGCCGCTCACGATCTGAGGACAACCTATCCCTAGACTTTGGGCTTTAAGATTTGCTCTTTTTTTTTTTACAATAACCCCTAAATCCAAGCCAATTATGTCATTTAGGTTTTTAACCAAATAGTCATCTTCTAGTCCTGGTGTTAAAAACTGGCTCTACTGAGCTTACTCAAAGGAATTATTTAAATTTCTGAAGTGAGACCTTCCAAAGAATTTCAAAGAATACATTTGGACTATAATCCATTTTTGCCTCCCTTTGGCACCTAATCCTTGAATAAGCCCCGACTCCACCTCTGTCTGTGAACATGGTCACGCTGAAGCAGCTAGTTGGACTCCTGTGAGTCGAATGACTCACCTGTACTTAAAAAACATTGCTCAAGAAAAACTGTGGCTGCCAGATGTACCTGTGGCTACCAGGTGCTTCAAAACCCTGTCTTTCATGCGAGTTCAGCCACTAACGAGCTACTTAACTCAAAACGGAGTTGATAATCTCTAAGATCCTGTGAGCCTTCAAGTTGCTTAATGGCCATTCGGATGACTTAGAGGCCTTCCCACCACCTTACATATCATTTTGAAAATGCTCTGTTCCTTTTGAAACAAATTCTCACCCCCAAACAGGTCCTTCTTTTTTATAATCA
>NW_022111358.1:3429105-3430694 GCF_000313985.2 Echinops telfairi
CCTCCAGGGCAGTTTCTACGCTGGTTTGTAAGGTCCCTAGAGTCAGAAATCAACCTGATGGCAGTGAGCCAGTGAGCTGTGTTTTGTATGCTGTCTTGCCCCCCCACCCGCTTTTTCTTATTTAATGTAAGAAATTAATTTTCCTACCTAAGAGCTATAGGTAGAGATTCATTCTCTCTCTCTCTCTCTCCACAGTCCTAAAAAGAGAAGCCAATTTCTGGATCCTATTTCAGGGTGAGATGTGTGTTAATTTTTTTCTTTCAGTTTTTCATTTGCATTGTGAATGTGTTCAGTTTCACTTCTATCTGATGAGTCAGTCTTCTTGGAGTGAGAAAGGAAGAAAAGGAAAGTCTGATGAGAAATAAAAATAGTAATCTGATGGCAAAATATGGCAAAGCTATGCACTGGAAATGCTGGAACTGAATCACTGGCTCCTGCATGTCCACTTGCTTCCTGAGTTTGTTATGCCTCTCAAACTCTGAAAGAAGGATCATAGTGCCGGATTTTTATGATTTTTATACCTGAGTATTTGCTTAAGAGGGTAAAAGTGGCATTCATAAACAAAAGGCGCATTAAAGAAAGCTCTGGTTTTGCATGTGGCAGCTTTAAGTCAAACCAGTCTCACGGCATTCCTAAGAGGAAACCCTCCAATTGGCTTTAATTATTGTTTTCTCCTCTTTCACCTGTCACCTGCCCTTCTTTCCCCTTTACTTTCATTTCAACCAAAATTTAGGTTTGGGTGATGGTGGTAGATCATTTTATAAAAATGGTGAGTGGCAGAGAAATATGTCCAGAGCAGTCCAACCAGGGCCCTCTTGTGACGAGGTCCTCACAGCATTGTTAGATCTGTGTCTTACCTTCTTGTCTTCCACGGGGATCTTCCTCTCTCCCTGGCAAAAGGACCGGAAATGGGAAACCTTTCCTCTAAAGCTTCCAGGAGAAGAGCTCAGTTCTTCAGTGGGCAAACCTGGTGTTCTGTGTTTGTTATGTTAGGTGCCGGGGAGTTTGGTTCCGAGCGATCCAATGTACAACAGAAGCAAACCCTACCTGGCCTGCTGCATCCCCAGAGCTCTCTCTGTTTAGCCCCTGCCTTTCCTTCCAGGCTCTCTGACTCCTTAGTTCCAGTGGCTCTCGGAGTCTTCTTTTCCCAAACATGGACTTACTATCTTAAGATTAAAAACCAAACAAATGTATGATATAGATAGAGATTTGTTCATTCAATAATTTTTACATGCACAAAGACTCAGTGGCATTGATGACATTAATTGTTGTGAAAGGTAGCTAAATTAGGAAAAAAGGGGGTTGTCTCCACCAAATGCCCACGCTAAATGAAAATTAGCTGCCCATGCCACAAATAAGGGGTTGGAAAGAAATCAGGCACACTAATTAGACACCTATGGGAAAATCCAGACCTGAGCATGCTCAGACCCAAGTCACTAGGCCCAGGTGGGAGGTCCACCTGGGCGCACAGACTAGGCATCAGCGACCAGGTATGCCTAAACTCAGCCAATAAAATCAGCCAATTCCCTCAACCATGCCTCCCTAGTCAGTGGGGATAGGAGGGGATAAAAGCAGGTCACCCTCTCTTC
>NW_022111358.1:3432384-3447589 GCF_000313985.2 Echinops telfairi
GATTCTATGAGCAAAATATTGAATGATGCAGGGAGCATCAAAAGAAGAGGGAAGAATGCACAGAGTCACTGTACCAAAAAGAACGAGTTGATATTCCACCATTTTAGGAGGTAACATATGAGCAAGAATCAATGGTGCTGAAGGAAGAAGTTCAAGCTGCACTGAAAGCATTAGCCAAACACGAGGCTCTAGGAACGGATGGAATGCCAACTGAAATGTCTCAACAAGCTCATGAAGCAGTCACTCCTTTATGCTAGGAGATTTGTAAGACAGCTACTTGGCCAGAGACCCGTACCGTACCCATTCCAAAGAAAGGTGACCCAACCAAATTCACAGCTTACAGAACAATATCAACAATAGCACAGGCCAGGAAAATGTTGTTGAAAATAATCCAACAACAATTGTAGCAGTCCATTGACAGGAAGCTGCCAGAGGGTCAGGTTGGATTCAGAAGAGGACGTGGAAGAAAGGAATCATTGCTGCTGTCAGATAGATCTTGTCTGAAAACAGAAAATACAAGAAAGATGTTTCACTGACTACACCAAGGATCAAACACACTCGGGAGAACACTTCATTGTGCTTATGAGGCGCCTGTACATGGATCAAGAAGCAGTTGTACTAACAGACTGCATGGGACTACGGCATGGTTTAAAATCAGGAAAGGTGTAGGACAGGGTTGTATCCTCTCACCCTACTTATTCAATCTGCATGCTGAGCAAATCATCAGAGAAGCTGATTTATATGAAAAAGAACGTGGTATCAGGGTTAGAGAAAGGCTGGTGAACAACTTTTGACATGCTTGCTGGAAATGAGAAGGGCTTGCTGATGAACATCAAGGATAACAACTCAATGTAAAAAAGCCTAAACTCTTCACAACCCGGCCAACAAGTAACAGCATGATAAATGGAGAAAAGACTGAAGTTGTCAAGGATTTTGTGTCGCTTGGATCCACATCAATGCTCATGGAAGCAGCAGTCAAGAAAGCAAACGGTGATTATATCCAAACACTTAAGATCTGAATCTGGAGTTCGTTGGGCAGAGAGAAGGGAGGCAAGAGGTAGGTTACACCCACTCGGAGATAGGGAAGGGCAGGAACGCTAGGGGAAGGCCTGAAGCTGCCAGCTCACCTTGGCATCACTGGGAGGAAAATTGTCGGGAAGAGATCCAGGCTCTTTAGGACAGGAAGTCCCAGGACTTAGCAGGGCCAGAACCTGCTCACTCAGCTCATTCATTCCAGGGCAGCAGGAACTGTGGAGGTAGCGTGGGATGAAGATGGGAACGGAGAAATAACCTTCCCCAACTCCACGGAAAAAAACTCCCAAATTCACCATCAAGGAGTCAATTGAGGCTCAGCGCAAGCCCTGTAGTGTCATGGGTTATGTGTTGGGCTGCTAACCACAAGGTCAGGAGTTCTAAACCACCAGCCACTCTGGGGAGAAAGGTGAGACTTTCTACTCTGGGACATATGACCAGGGACAGTTCTATTCTGACCCAGAGTGTCACTGTGAAACCAGTCCAAATCACGATATCAGGGGCTAGAGCATTCAAGTACCTCCAGGCGAGAAGTGTAAACAAGCTAGATGTTAACGAAAATTACGTGATGTCTCCTTGACTTGACCTTTGCTCTCTTCCTTTTGAGGAGGAAATGGCCAACAAAGGAAAACCATCATGGAAGGTCAGCCCGTGACAAGCGGCACCAGCTACATGGTCTCACTTGTGGATGGGACAACAGTGAGGACGGCGAGTTGTGGAGTGCACCCATGCCTCAAGGAGGCCGCTCTTGCTTGGCCACAGCCAGCCTGGGACTGGCAAGTCTCCTGACCTTTTCAAAAGAGGTAAAAAGCCTACATTTGTCCACAAAAACTTCCCGATTTGCAATATTCACTCAGAAATTTCAAAACAAAACAAAGCATACAGGACTAAGACGATATCTAGGTACTGACTGTAGCCACGCAGGTTATCAACTTGTGACCTCTGAAGATTTTAGGGAGTTTTCTGACCAAATTCCGAGTCCATTATGATGACCCTAAGTGCCGCTACCACAACCTACTACGTTGCATAGAATTGACGGATATTAGCGCTGGGGTGTCGTCCAGCCTTCCATCCAACATAAAAATCTGGTCTTTTCCATCAAAGAGGAAGCAGCGTGTGTCAAAGATTGGTGGACATCAAAGGAGGCGAGCGCGGAAAGATGGGAGCCTTCACAATCGGCTCTGAGACTGACCCTGTTTGCTTTAACTGGGTGGAGCCCCAGGGAAGCAGTGGGCACTTTTATCAGCAATGGGAACTGGCTGGCTCACTTCACAGGACTTAGGAAGATGTTTTTTGCTAAGACTGCTGACTTCACACTAAGATTCTCTGTTCCTCAAGATCGAAAGGGCAGCATCTAACCCAGGATAAAATTCAGAAGGCCAGAGGAGTTAGGAAAGAAAGGAGGCATAGAAACGGGAACCACAGGGTAGAAATGGGATGAGTGATGTTATGTCGTGGGGATTGCCATCAACGGTTAGAAACAAAATGTGTATCCATTCTTAAAGGGATGCCGATTTGCTCTGTAAACCTTCACCCAATTCATAATTAAAAACTTTAAGGGAGAGAGAGAGAATTTGCTGTAGCACCAACGTATCACTGGGCCTTGCGACATTTTTCTGGCTCAAGTTACAGGAGAGGGTGTTCAGAGTTCTCTTCTTGGGGAGCTGTTTGATTGGGTGGATCATTGATTGGGGCAGACGCACTAGGAAACCAGTTGGGTTTTTTTTGCACCTCCTCTTTGTACCCACCTGGGGGCTGAGTGTATGGGTGTGAATTGCTGGGTGGAAAGCTGGTACTATGGGTGCCACCCTAGCAGTGAGGACACAGCAAGAAGCCTGGCAAAGAGATGCTGATAGGAATCTCAGGGCACGGGGTGGGGAACCATAATCACCGCAAGAAGGGGTTGGCAGGAAGCTGTGGAACTGGTCCCCTCCACCTCCTACTGGTTCGATCTTCTTCTCTTTCCCTGTGTTCTTGTTCTAGAAATTGCGGCCTCTCTGCGTATACTGAAGTTACCATCCATACTGGCTCTTCCCCTCCTTCAGGTTAAACACCAGCAGTCCTTGTCCCCCCAAAGACCTTCCTGCTATTTGCCTCCTGCTCAACTCACTGCAATATGGCTTTGGCCCCACCCAGCCTCCACCCTCACATCCTTGCTCTTTGCTGAAACTGCCCTCTCTAGATCGTCTCTCACCCAACTGCCAAACCCACTGCTGGCCCCACTTGGCTACAGCTCGCAGGGCCATTCAGTATCTTCTAGCTTTTGTGGGCTCCACTCACTCTCTGTCATGGAGTCCACACCATAGGGGCCCTATGGGGCAGGGTAGAACTGCCCCTTGTGTTTCTGAGACTAACTCTTTGCGGGAGTGGAAAGCCTCATCTTTCTCCTGCAGAGCAGCTGGTGGTTTTAAATCGCTGACCTAGTGGTTAGCAGCCCAATGTGTGACCACAGTGCTACCAGGGTGCCTAAGGTGCCACCACGGCTCCTTGGAATGGCAGGATATAATTCTCTAGGTCTTCTCCTATCTTGCTGACTGCTCTGTTTGCTTTGTTTTGTCTTTCCAGCTGGCTCTCCTACCTTCACTATCTCTAGGATTACTCCTTCACCAAGGCTAAGAAGTGCAGCACACTCGGATTAGGCAGAGTCCCAGGCAGGGGTGCAAGACTTAGCAAACAAAGCTTGGACAGGATTGCTGCCTCCTTCAGCCTGCTCAGCCCGGCACCTTGTGCATAAACACCCTGCACATCCATAAACTAATAAACACATAAACACATCCACAGTCTAATACCCTCATTTCTCTTTCAGTCTATCCTTTTTACTTCAGCAGCCCTGTTGACGTTCATCTTTCTAACGATAACTTAAATGTTTGGGGACTTCTGGACTTCTCTCCGTGGGCAGCCCGTAGACACCCCAAACTTGGCGTGGCCCAAACAGAATGGATTACCAACATTTTCACACTCTCAAGAATGCCTGCCTTTCTGTATTTCCTCTTTTGGTTAATAGCATCACCACCCATCCTCTTATTCAACGGAGACGCTCCACTTTGTGCCTCTTCTCTTTCTAAAGTGGAAGAAGGCTCTCATCTGCTCCCAAGCACACTGCTGAAATGGGCTTCTGCCCAGTCTCCCCATCTCCAGAATCTCTCCCTTGCAAGCCATCTTCCCACCACCACCAGGCTTTGTCTTTACACAGATCTGAGCCTATCACTCTTCTGATTCAAAACATCTTTTGGCTTCTAATTACCCGAAGGGCAAAGTCCAGATGCCCAAGCATGGCATATAAAACCTTTCATCTCCTGGCCTAAACCTACCTTTCCAGTCCTGTGCCTCGCCACTGCTCCCAACATGCTCCCTACCCTTAACCACATCAGACTGCGGTGCAGCTCCTTCACTACCACGGTGCTGTGTCCTTTAATGTTTCTGTGCCTTTGAAGGTGCCTCGACTACACTTGCATTTCAAACTTCACCTTGAAAAATGCCATCTACTCTTCCAGACAATGCTAACTTATCACCCCTTAGGGTTTCTCTTTGTGTCCCCAGGCACCTCTACCCTCCCCATAGCTTCGATGACACTGGTGGGATGCCACCATTGTCTCAACGTTGTTTTCGAAGCTCTTCCTCACTGCACTGTGAGCTTCTTCGTGGCTGGATTAGTTCTGTTAGTCTCGATGTCATCTTGTTGATTTCTTCATCATGAGCAGCCTGCTCAGTGCCTAGAACAAGGGTCCTCAAACTTGTTAAACAGGGGACCAGTTCACTGTCCCTCAGACCCTTTGGAGGGCCGGATTATAGTTGAAAAAAAACTATGAACAGATTTCTATGCACACTGTACATATCTTATTTTGAAGTAAAAAAACAAAAGGGGGAAAGACACCCGGCGGGCCGGATAAATGTCCGCGGCGGGCCACAGTTTGAGGAGCCCTGGTCTAGAACATGGTAGGGATTAGATAAGATACTATGAATTCAATTCTATATATTGAGTTGGAATCCTTGGGTAGAACAAGTGTTTGAGAACCAGCTGACATGTTGCCCATTTGAACCCACGTAGACACTTGAGAAGGGAGGCATAGCGACCTGCTTTCCAAGGGAGCCCAGTTCTATTCTGCAGACACGAGGTCACCATGAGTCGAAATCAGCTGGACAGCAGGGACATGCATTGATTTGGGCAGCTCGCTTGAATATCAGTTTGTGAAAGGACCAATGATTTCTTTCAGCATAACTGTTCATGCTAGCCCCCTCCTTTTTTTTTTCCAGAGGAGAAAACTCTTAGACTAGAGTGATTGATGGGCTCTGTTGGAGATGGTTGCTATTGTCGTCTCTTCAAACTTCAGCTAGATTTCTCTAGGGACACAGAGACTGACTTCACACAGGATTGATTGGCATCTGAGTGTGGAATTGTCCCGATATCAGAGTTCCTTGGAACGAAGGATGGTTTTCAGTTCAGGACCTAAATGTCTGCTTCTGAGGGAGACTCCTACCGTCAGCAGCAGCAGCCCGTCAGGCTTAACACAGGCAGCATGGTGTCTAGCACCTCTGGCTTCCATCCCAACACCCCACCCACGGTTGAGATTTCAGGGTACACGCATACACGCAAAACAACGTAGAAGCTCTTCACAATCTCAAAACCTTAGAAAATGGGGTTATATTGAAAGCCTGGGGAGGCGGGGAGCATCCTTTGTAGGTTATGTGGAGGGTCTGGCAAAATAAAGTTTCATTTATGAGAGCCCTGGTGACATAGTGGTTACGAAATGGGCTGCAATCCTCATGGTCGGCAGTTGGAAACCAGCAGCCGCTCTACAGGGGAAAGACTGGGCTTTCTACTCCCGGGAAACAGTTATAGTCTTAGAAACCCACAGGGGGTCTCTGAGTCAGCAACGACACGATGGCAGTGAGTTTGGGTGTGATTCCCCTTAGTTAAGCCCACAGTACATGCTAGGGCATGATGAAGCCCAGGATGGATATTTCCTTGAAGTGCTATTGTCCTTTGGCGCTCTGGAGTCAGCTCCAATGGAGTGAAACCTTGCTGGATCCTGTACCAGAGACAACAATGCTCACGTCCACTCTCAAGGCCATTGTGTATTTTGAGCCCCAGGGGGGCTCATCTTTCAACACTATGATGTTGTGATTGTGGTTAGCTGTGATGTGTCTACCGAGGAGAACTTAACCATTTGTACAGCCCAGGGTCTTCAGATAATATTCTATTGGGATTTGTAGGGTTTTCATTGGCTACTTTTCAGAAGTAGGTCGCCAAGTCTTCCTAGTTGTCTTAGTCTGGAAGCACCACCCAAACTTGTCCACCACGGGCCACCCTGTTGGCGTTACACACACTCGTGCATGAAATTCCAGCATCGGAGCAGATTCAAGCCCCCACACGACCGCAAACGGAGCAGATGCATAGTTGCGGCGCTGTACCTAGCTTGGGAGAGGGTGACCGCAAAGACTGGGTCACCTTTCTCCTCCAACACAAGACTGTGGTTCTGATGAGAATCCAAACAGGTTGCCATGGAAAAGGCAGTGATTGGTTAACAACGGATGCTTTGGGGCCTGTTTGGTTAGGTGTCCATCCACCCTAGAACCCATGGCCCTGGGGTCTATGCCGACTCGGATCGGCCCATCCCTAAACCCTCTGTTTCATGACGAGACCCCCTAGCGCTGTCCCCAACATGAAAACATTTACGACCTGGACCCAACGTGGTACCCTTCAGCGCCTCCAGGAGCGAGGTGACAATTGTCCGAGGACGCCGGCGCCGCCAAGGGGGGCAGTGGGCAGTCTGCGGTGACCACCAAAAGGGCCAGCGCCCAAGCCGGGCCCCGAGGCCCGGCAGCTTTGGGTCGGGCTCCAGGGGCGTGCGCGTGCGCGTGCGCGTCACCGACTCCGTCCCCGTGGCCCCGCCCCGGGGCGGGGCTCGCCGGGCCGACGCTGACTCAGCAACGCGAGGGGGCAAGTTTTGTCCCTCCGCGGACCCCGTTCCCGTCGCCATCCGCGTCCCCGCCGCCACGAGCCGGCTTCCTCCTTCCGGCGCTCCGGGAGAGACAGGCTGGTCGGGCCGCGCAGGCAGCGATCCGCAGTGCGACCCCGGCGCTTGCCCGACGACCCCGAACTACCGTTATTTTGCGAGACGGAAGGGCGCCATGAACCCCGCGGGTGAGGCGCCGCGTTCCCGGGCCGGAGCCCCGCCTGGGTCCCCTCGGGGACCCCGCTTGGCCCGAGGCCCGGCCGTGAGGAAGGGCGGGGGCCGGGGCCGGCGACAACGGCGGGGAAGCCGCTGGCCTGGAGCGGCCTGGCGGGAGACAGCATCCTGCGGGAGGCCGCTTCCAAAGGTCACCCCAGGATGCTCCCCCAAAGTTCCCCGGGGGTGTGGGGGCGCCGGGGGGTCTGCACTCTGTTGATAATCCCTTTGGGCTTCCCAGCAGGACTGAATTCGGAGAAGGTCACTGCTTTGATTCACAAACTGAATTCCGACCCTCAGTTCGTACTTGCCCAGAATGTCGGGACCACCCACGACCTGCTGGACATCTGTCTGAAGAGGGCCACGGTCCAGGGGGCTCAGCATGTGTTCCAGCACGTCGTGCCGCAGGAAGGCAAGCCAGTCACCAACCAGAAGAGCTCAGGTGAGAGCGTCCACCGAGAACAGGGTTGGCATGGCCTATAGGCTGGTCTGAGGACATTGCCCTTGTCACTTGTTCATTCCCTTTGAGCACCAAAACCACCAGCCCACAGCGATCTGCTGGAGTGTCATTTCACACCCTGCCTCGAAGTTCCAGGATTGCGGACACAGCCTGGTAACAAAACAGAACACACAGAAACGGTTATGCCCTGGAGAACTCCCGGCGAGATTGTCCTGAAGTTCATGTCCACATGCATGAGCTAGAGCAGACCCAGTGTAATTGCACCAAACTGCCATCCAAATGTTATTTTAAAATGTGCTTTTTGGCTCCAGCTGGGCTCGATCTCCCCTTCCCCACCAGCCCAACCAGGTGTCCTATTGAAAAAAAAAATTCAGTTCTCACTCCCTTCGGGTTCAGAGCTCCTATTTTGCCATCTACTTTTCAGCACCACTGTCAGGAAAGCAGCTATAGTGAAAGACTGGTCACTCAGGAATCTAGAGACAGAAGATCGGTCTCATAATCCGATTGGACCAAAAGGATGTTTGATGGTCATTCTGCTTTTAAACTTCTAGTCTAGTGTATCAAGGTTGACCGAAAATAAACCAAGGGTGCTTGCTTTGGGCCATTCAGAACTCATCATGGGCCTACTTGACACGAATCTGTTTCATCAGATGGAAATGCTACCTCAGTGAAGTTGGGTTTTAAACTTTAAGGGAAAAATCATACCCTTGGAATAATCGATGTTTTGCTATAGTAAGATGCCTTTTGGGTGGTGATGGCATCGCTCAGCCATGTTGCCGTGGTTCCACATAGCTTAGGGATCAGTGACCTCTTGGGGAATGGCCTGGAAATGTTATTGTGCAGCAGCTCTGTATAAAAGTGCCACCTTTATATGCAAAAGAGATAGCACATAAACTGTGCTGTCATTTTCATGCAGTCTTTAGATTGACAGTTGATTTGGATTCCCGCTTCTAGAAATAAGTAGTGGACAGGAGAGAGACAACACATGGATACACAAAAGTAACAGTGAACTCTACTTTCAAAAGACAAAGTAAGTTTTTGCTAACAAAATTGTTACAAATTTTGTTAGTAACAAAACTTGTTACAAATATTGTTAAACTAAAAAACAAAAACAAAAACAACAAATATTGTTAAACTAGAATCTTTGGGAAATGTCAGCCAGCACAGATACAGTACCAGAGATTTATGCTTAATACATACACTTGGGCTTTATTTTGTGGACGGGCACACGTGCTTACTAGGTTGTGGATATTTTACAGTGTTAGATTAGATACGCCACTTCCCTTTTTCCTTTACATTGTGAACATATTTTCTTTTTTTTTTTTTTGTGAACATATTTTCATGGCAGTTAAAAAGTTATACCCAAATAAAAGCTGGATTTTTTCCTCTTGATTTTTTCCTTCAGAAAATGGAGTTACCCTATATTGGAGGCCTGAGAAAGACTCAAAATGGTCATTCTTGGTTAATTTATTTGGAACCAAAGTATAGTTTACTGAAGACATTACTCTGAAATGAACTCATTCTGTGCTTCTTTGGATACTTTGAGAGATTGTTGGCTAGACTCAGGCTTTTGATAAGTGGAATGTTTATGGCGGATAGCATAGTAAGTAGGCCATTTAAAAATCACTTCAGTAACGACGTTGTAGAGATTGTGATTGCCACTTGTGGGAGAAATCAAAGATGTTCTTGTACAAGAGGGCTTCCAAAAGTTGGTGGGAAAAATGGAGTGAAAAGATAATGAAGTTTTCCCACGAATTTTTTTTAATGCCCTCATACAAGTCTATTTGAAGATTGACCTACACATTTTTAAGGACAGTCATCACGCATAGATTCAAACCTTTCGCCTTTCAAGTGTACTAAATGGAAAAATAGATACACCTGTGTGATGATTGAAAACGTGGATTTAAGGATGGCAAAGCGCATGTGAAGGATTAAGTAATTCAAGTACTTAATGAAATGTGAAAGCAGAAAAATCTGCAAGTCAATGGATTGCTAACTGATTTTTAAACGTGCTTTTAAATCACCAAATTTATATTAGAAGTGTAGACCATTTGTTACTTCATCTATATCTTTACATATTTACATAATCAATTTAACCATAATCCCTTTTTTGACTCAATACTTGGGAGAGAGAGGATTGATTTATGTTAGTGTTGCTATATAGTCAAGCATGTATGATATTTTAGATTAAAGGGTGAAGACTTTTTAAAACTTATGATAAGTATTGCCAAATTAGGTTTCTATCCCATACCAGTGTATAATGATGTTTATTTCCCCAAATCCAGTATTGAGTTTTATCGGTTGAAAAAAAAGTTTCTCCATTTCACACACGTGTTATAATGACCTTTAAAAAAATTGGTTGTTTTTTTTTTTCCATTGTCCCTTTTGGCCATTGAATGATATCAATTAATGATCCCTGCTCATGCTTCTTTAATGATGTTTCTTTTTAATGTGATTTGTTCAGGTGATTTGTCATATGATTCTTTGTGATAGCCAAGGAGATTTGTTTTTAATATGTTAAGGATATTAAGCGAGCCTTTGCACATAAAATGGAGTTTGTAATCACTACTTTTCTTGAATTTTTTTTTTTTAATCCTGCTCTTTCTGAATTAGTCTTGAATTATCCAAGACCTGGTCGTGAGTTCAATATTGGAAAGTACAGTTGGAGAAATGTCGTCCATGTAAACCCTCATCTTAATTTCTTGGTTTGCTTTCTTGTTTCAGGGCGATGCTGGATCTTTTCTTGTCTGAATGTTATGAGACTTCCATTCATGAAAAAATTAAATATTGAAGAATTTGAGTTTAGTCAATCTTATCTATTTTTCTGGGACAAGGTATGGGACTGATCTTGCAAGATTCTTTTTATTTCAATGCCAGCCTTGGCAGAGACTGCTTCTTCATTCTTTGCTCCTCCAGTTCTAATTTGCTCTTCCATTAAAGATGGGACACCACTTATTCTGATTGCCAGTATATCAAAAGTTGGCTCCTTTCAAAGACAGGACTGCATTTGATTGGTACTTGGCTACTTTTTGCTATGGAGTAATAAGTCTACTGGCTCACCCTTTTGCTCTCTTCTACTACTTCTGTTTTGTTTTTTTCAATCATTTCCCTTTCTAGTGCACTTATTGGTCTTTCTGGGACCTAATGCCCTTTCTCCCAGTAGTGTTTGTCTGAAAAAGTATAAATGGTATCATTCTATTTTTTGATCTGTAAAGTATACCAAAAACCCACTGCCATCAAGTTGACTGTGATTCATCATGACCTGATGTTGGGTTTCTGGGACTAAACCTCTATAGGAACAGACAACCTTGTCTTTCTCCTGTGGGAATGGGTAATAGGTTCGAACCACTGACCTTGTGGTTAGCAGCCCAGTGCCTAACACCTAGCACACCAGGGCTCCTTAAAAGTCTATTTAATGTTTCGTGATTGAAGACTCTTAAGAATTATATTTTGTTTTAAAACAAAGTAGTGTATTGTTCTGAATAAACTATTGGAATAGATACACAAACATAAGACTTCATGAAGCCAAACATTGATGTTTAAATATCATCTTTGGTTTTTTAAAAAAATGCCTGTTGCCTTGGGTTCACACAGAGTCTTGTCCTATTAGTAATACCGGTTGAATTGTTGACTCTCTCTTACTTTGATTTAACTTCCTTTATCCTAGGTTGAACGCTGTTATTTCTTCTTGCATGCGTTTGTGGACACAGCCCAGAAAAAGGAACCTGAGGATGGAAGGCTGGTGCAGTATTTGCTTATGAATCCTGCGAATGATGGTGGACAATGGGATATGCTTGTCAATATTGTTGGTAAGCACCTCTCTCTAACGGAACTGAAACTCGGCATCCTCAAGCAAGGCTATGTAGTTAAAGTATAATCCATTTCCTTTATGGTTCTGTACTGAGCAAAACTGGTCTTCCCGACTCTAAAGTACCTTTCCTAAGTCAAGAGTATTTATTGTGAGCTTGTGTTGGAGAAGGAAGAGGTAAGTAGAACTACCTTCCCATGAAAAAATTCCCTGATTGTTCATTATTGCCATCAAGAGATATATTGAAATGGAAACTCTCCAAATTTTTCCTCTGGAAAACACTCATCATTGCTGAGTACTTCATAATATAGATAAATATGATAGATAAGAATAGATATAGATAAACAGAATAAAATTAATTCTAAGATAGATCAAAGTACAGATTAAGCAGCCTGTTTTAATAGTACAAAGCATAAATTATTAAATGTTCCGAATTAGACCAATAAAATATGACCCCATTTTTTTTTAAATCAATTTATTGGGGCTCATACAATTCATCAATGACCCCATTTTTAAAATGTTAACAGCAATGGCTATTTTTTCCAGGGTTTCTAATGCTGACATTTCTTTAACCTTTTAGAAAAATATGGTGTTGTTCCCAAGAAATGTTTTCCTGAATCTTACACAACAGAGGCAACCAGAAGGATGAATGATATTCTGAATCATAAGGTACAGCATATGGAATAAAGTAGGCTTGAATGTAGGGTATTCACCTTCTTAAAAATTCTTCCCTGGTTTTGCAAAGGGCTTCCGGGCCTTCTCAGTGTGTGCAGTTTGTATACAAGACAGCAGCTGGGGTGGTTGTTTACAACAAGGAATGTAGCTGATACATTAACTTTACAAATAATTGGGATTAAGAATTTTATTTTCCTTGAAATAAAAATCTTCTACTTCTATTTCTGGTGATTTTATTGCTTTCGTGGGAGTATTTAGGCTAGAACGTTGCCGGGTTTTACACCATGCTCAGTTAATATAAGCACACTGAGCGCTATGTCTTTCACTTAGTTCTTGTAGGGGTGTGCTGGGAACATTTTATGTGGTAATAGAAGCGCAAACACACTGCCATGGATTGATCCTGACTCAGAGCTCCCCTCTAGGACAGAGTAGAGCTTCCCTGTAGGATTTCCCAGGCTGTGCCTCTACAGAAGCACACTGCCACATCGCTCTCCTGCGGAGCAGCTGCCGACCTTTTGGCTGTCAGCTGGATGCTTAGCCATAGGGTTCTGATGTACTAATAAAACCAAAAAGAATTGTTTATGAGATTTCCCTCAAGAATATGCTGAGTATACTAGACAGAACAGACTTCCTCAGACCACATTAATGGTTATGCATTTTAGTGCTTCGATTATCTTACTGATTCACCCTTCTCTGCACAGCTCACTCACCCACAGAAGCGTATACACCCTATAGCATTGCCACTCTGCCCAGCACAGCCCTTTTTTTGAGCTGAGATTTGACAGACCTGTTGTCATAATCTGAGATTCTAAAGTTATATTTGTCATTTCTAGGGGATAGATTACATGTTAAGATAAACTACAGATCCCCCACCCCCTCAGCTTTAGAATTAGACTCTTTCCACTCAAGAAGCTGGGTGTTCTTAGTTAAAGACTAGGAGGTCTTGAACAGTATAGCATTGTGAGTAGGGACAAGGTGTTTAATACTCAAGGTAAGCTGAGATGCATCTGTACTCTGAGCATGGGGTGTTTGTTCTCTCAAAAAGCAACAGAAAAGCAAACGCCTGCTGGGTGTTGGTCTAGCTGGAATCCAAATACAGGTTGTAGAGTGACTTGATGGTCGTCGTAGCTTGACATTGGGTCTTGTTTTTTTCTAAAGCTACTTGAAATCATGGGCTATTAAGTGTCACCGACCTGACCTGTGACTCCTTCGACGCCACAAATGTCTAAGTGGCATTGGGCTTGGGGCGGGGGTTTCAGTGGCAGATATTGGCGGGGCAGAGAGTCGATTGCCAGCCTTTTCTTTTGAACACGGCTGATTGGACTTGCACTTCCAACTGCTGGGTTACCAGCCAAGGCTGTTCACCGTTTACACCACTAGGTACTAGACAGGAGACAGTCAGCTGCTTCCCCATCGCCAGGCATGGCCTGTCACAGAGGGGATGATCAGTGGTACGACAATACCTAGCTGTGTGTCTAGTACTTGCTGGGGACAATCCACCCAGGTGTTTTTTATCTGAGAGTTAAGTGATGGTTGAGGGAAAACACATTTGCTTTTAAGAACTTTGTATAGGGTCTTGGCTGAGTTATCCTTCTAAAGAGAACTAGCAGGGCCTGTTGAGGCCTGTACAGTTGAAATGCTAAATGGATTTCTGTTGTAGATGAGAGAATTCTGTATACGACTTCGGAACCTGGTACATAGTGGAGCGACCAAAGGAGAAATCTCAGCCACACAGGACACCATGATGGAGGAGGTAAGGCCTGGTGTTTGGATTTCTGTGACTCTTCGAGAGAACTTTCGGAATATTCGCATATATTAAACTGATTGGGAGGCATCGTCCTTACACTTAAGTGTTAGGCTGTATTGTTTATTTTACAGCCAGAAAAGCTGATGTATAAACTCATTTGCATTTTCCTATGGGCCTTATGGATTCCTGGAAGGTGTCGCTGGGTTGGTTTCAGCTCATAGGGAGCCCCTCTGAGGCACACCAGAATAACACGTTGCTTGGTCCTGGAGCATCATCAGAACTGTTACTCTGTGAGTCACTTGTTGCAGCCACTGTGTCAGTCTGTCTCGTCGAAGGTCTTTCTCTCTCTTTGCTGGCCCTCTGCTAAGCATGACGCCCTTCTTCAGGAACTAGCCCCTTTTGACAACGTGTCCAAGTCAGTGAAATGAAGTCTCGACATCTGAGTATCTCACCATCCTCCCTTCCAAGACCGAGCTGTCAGTCTTAAGTCGTTATTATTCAGTACACATATTCACTTGGGTAGTTTCAGATCCACACTTTGGCGCTCATGAATTTGTTTGAACTTTTTTTAAGCTTCAACTGAAACTTGCACGTAAGTAATGGATGGTCTGGTCTGGCGTTGACTCGGTGTTTGTTCTGCTGATACTGCATTTTTCCATGGTGTTGATTGAATTGATTCTGACTCATAGTGACCCTGTAGGACAGAACAGAACAACCCCTGTAGGTTTCTGAGACTGAGTCTTTATGGGAGTAGAAAGTCTCATCTTTCTCCCGAGGAGCGGCTGGTGGTTTTGAACTGCTGACCTCTCCAGATGTAGTTCATTTGATTCCATCTGGCGAGGTCCACAGGTATAGTTGCATGCATGATGTGGAAAACAGGTACAGGGAGGCCCCAGCTAACCAATGAGATTTTTTCCTAATTGCGGCTTAAGTCTTTTCAGTGAAATTTGTAGGTGAGACGGAATATCTGTGTATAGTTCTTAGGTAGACTGGAAACCTTTTAATGATTTAAAAGCGGTTTGTACAGCAAATGAGGGTGATTGTGATAAAGAATTCATTGCAGGTAGAGGTTGGGGTAGGTTCAGATTTACATAACACTAGAAGTTGTCCATAAATCACATATTTGTAACTCTGTTACTGCAAAATTTCATCACTCGATCTCCTTTCCAATTACTCTATTCCAGTCACTAGTAATTATCAACACATCTTGGTTGCTTGCTTGGTCTATTTCAGAGTGCAGAGAAGTAGGTAAAAATCTTTAGTTTCTGAGGGAGGGGAGAGTGGGGAGGGAGGGGAAAAAATGAGGAGCTAAT
>NW_022111358.1:3448361-3480505 GCF_000313985.2 Echinops telfairi
GGGTGGGTGAAGGGAGACGCCGGACAGTGTAATATAAGATACAATAATAATTTATAAGTTATTAAGGGCGCATGGGGGAGAAGGGAAGAGGAAGGGAAGGGGAGGGGAGAAAAAAGGAAAATGAGCTGATTCCGGGAACCCAAGAGACAAACGAATTTTGGGAATAATGAGGGCATCAGATGTATAGATGTGTTTTATACAATTGATCTATGTATTGTGATGAACTGTATGAGCCCCAATAAATTGATTTAAAAAAATTTTTTTTAAACCAAAAAAAAAAAAAAAAAGGCGTTAGTGTTCATGGAGGAGGGAGTGACTAATTCGTGATATAAAGGTTTCACAGGGAAGCTGCTTGAAACAGCTCTTGGAAGAGCAGAAGGGAATGCCACTCAGCTAATAGTGCAATTATGTATACAGCAGTATGAATTAAAGTGCAGCGTCCGAACATCGTGTGACAGAGGCATTTATTTATAGAGTGTCAACAGCAAACCCCCCTCAAACTCACTGCCACCCTATAGGGCGGAGTAGAACTGTCCCCGAGAAGTTCCGAGACAAACTCTTTCCGGGAGTAGAAAGCCCTGTCTTTTTCCTGCGGAGTGGCTGCTAGTCTAAAACTGCTGCCCTTGTGGCTAACAGCCCAACTCATAAGCACTACTCCATGGGGGGTCCTCTTTATGGACTGTGATTGATAGCAAATTAGCCAGAAAGGCAGAGCTGTGAGAGATCTCAGGCAGATGCCAACATTTTTTTGGCTTTATTCTATAGGAATAAAGCTGGTAGCTGTCGATGGTTGTATCTGTTAAGATCATGAATATTAAAGGTAAATAACGGCATTGTTTTTGAAGCAATGAAAACTCTATGACGGTACTCTCCATAATCCAGTTTGAATCTGCATAAAACAAATTGCTTTGAGAAAAGAATAAATCTTTCCCAGTTTTAAGTGCTTAGTAGGAATCATTCGGTTAATACCCTCCTTTCAAGATCCTTTGTGTTTAATGAAACCAAAAAATCAACCCTACTGCCATCAAACGGATGCCTAGCAGCCCTTTGGACAGTTAGAACTGCTTACAGGGTTTCCAAGGCTGTATACCTGTACAGAAGTAGACTGCTCCCTCTTTCTCCCAGGCTGGTGGGACAGTGAGTGCTAACCACTGATGCTTCCCTCAGGTTTTCCTTTTAAATTCCTGAGCAGTCGTGGAGTAGAATGGTTGAGACTATGGGCTGTGGCAGCAGGTTGGCCGAGGTCCGACCTTACTACTTACCAGCCATGTGTCCCAGGAGAAGCTCCTTCAACTCTTGTCTTCGTTTGTTCACGCCTAATATGTCTATTCCAGTGCTTGACATGAGCTGCTGCTCAGATATTTGTTGGTCAGGTGCATGGAGTGGTTTCATTTTTTACCGCATGCTTTTAAATGATCTAGTACTTACTTTCTCCTTCTTCAATGTTTTTACTGAAGAGCGATGGCTTGGTGTAGTAGGGAGAAAAACAAAAACAAGCTTTAGAATCAGATAAGGGTTGGTATTCTGGCCCTACCATTGAATAGTTCTGTGATCCTGGGAAAATAGCCTAATCTGAGATTTCCTTTGGGATTTAAAATGTATTTCTCATTGGCTTTGTGTGAGGAGTGAATAAAAAATTCAACATAAGAGTGCAAGTAATAGTGCCTGCACATCTTAGCAGCTCGGTAAATGTTATTTTTTCCCTTTCTGCTTTGGAATGATCTCCTGCAGAGACCCTATCTCCTGCCTAGTTTGCCTTCATTTGCAATTAGATGGGGTATACAGTAGTGGGATGCAGATTCCATTCTGAAAAGGGTTACAGGAAAGGACCTGCACAGACACTCTGTTGGCCTTTGATGTTGGCCTTCGTGCTCTGTGGATTGTGATAGATATTGAAGATCCATATCCTGACCATGGACTGGTAGAGGATGATCAG
Source organism: Echinops telfairi (assembly GCF_000313985.2). NCBI lineage: Eukaryota > Metazoa > Chordata > Mammalia > Afrosoricida > Tenrecidae > Echinops > Echinops telfairi. The sequence continues at coordinate 3,450,298 of NW_022111358.1, forward strand.
CACTGATAAGATTCAGGGCCAGAATGCTCACCCGTTTTTCCTCCCCTAGCCCCCCAGGGAGAACTAGGACAAGCTTTACCAAGTGCTGAGTCAGGATGTTTTACAGGGTCATTTGCTTAATGACTTTTCTTAAAGTGTTGACTACAGAGGCTGATGGTAGGTTTTCAGATGTTTACAGCCCCCATATGACTCCTGTTTATTGAACCTGACTCTTTGGTAATGTAGAGTCTAGCTTTGGCTTTAAAATCACAAATTAGTACTTGTGCTTTGCCTAGCCTTATGGGCAAGTTAAAATGGTGACTTAAACAAATAGCCATGAGACTCAGGCAGATTTGAAAGAAACGTGTTTATGCTAAAGACACTCTTTCCGAGAAAAGACAGGTACAGGTTGCTGGGTGAGGTGACACCCTTGGCAGATCTAGAAATGCAGTGTTTGCTTTTCCAGTTAGGATTATTACAAGACATAAAACCCCAAACCCTAATTGCTTGTACCGTGAGAAGGGACAGGGGCCATTACGATCGGCTCAAGGAGCCCTTTAGCAGGGAGCCTCCGCTCAACGCTTAAAAACAGCGTATACCCTGAAGCTCGCCCCAGACCTACAAACCATTTCCCCAAAACTGGGGCTTAGTTATCTGCATTTTTATTTTCTCTTTATTCTTTGATCTTATTTATTTTATTCTATTTTTGTTTGAACAATTCTTGTAATTTCTGGAACAGGTAATGAAGGGTCAAACATCAAAAATATAAAAAGACATATAGTGAAAAGTCTTTTGGCCCTGTCTTATTTTTTTAAGCACTTTATTAACATATACTTTGTGTATGATACCATTCAGTGGCTTAAATATATGAAAAATAGTTGTGTAATTGTCCCTGCAGTCTTAGAAATTTTCTTTTTTCTTGTGCCCATTGTTATTAGCTCCCTGTTTTACCCAACTTCCCCTGTCATAACTCTAAAGATCTATTAATCTAGTTACAAGGTCTATGGATTTACCTATCCTGGATTTCATATAAAAAAAATCATACCCCCAAAATCCCATTAGTTACAAAAAAATAAAATAGGTAGACTTCAATCCTTCAAAAAAGCAGATGATAAAAACTAGAACAAGTTAAAGGGGCCAAAGGGGAAACCCACTGATCAGTTGTTGAATTTGAAGCTAACTACATCTGCAGTCGTTCATTTTCTATGACATTCTGTCTGAGAACAAAACTGTTCACGTATCTAGTCATCGGTCCCAGGGAGTTCGTTCAGTGGAAACAATCCACGTTGGGATTTGGCAAATGGATTTTGAGCTTTCCCTGTCATCCATCGCTGCCTTCCCGCCCTGTTTCCTATCCTCCCTTTTCCATCCTCCTCCAAATTGACTTGTGGTGGGCCGTGTGTGTCAGAGTAGAACTGTGCCCCATCAAGTCTGCTGTTAGAAGTAGACTGCCAGGCCTTTCTTCCTGGGCGTCTTTGGGTGGGCTCCATCTCTTCGCCGTGTGGTGAGCAGCCAGGCCAGTTACCTGCAGCACTCAGCACCAGCTAGTGGAAGAGGGTCTGTAAGCTCTCCGCAGATGGGAAGGAGGTCTGCGTTTTACTGTGCATGAGGTAACTTCTTGGGGGGTCTTTAAGCTAAGAAGGAACATGGTTTAGTTTATTTTTATTTGTTTTTTATTCACTCAGGCTCTTTTGACAAAGTCAGTTGTAAAACAAGCAAGAGAGTACATCGGGAAACCAGCTAGAAGTCCAAGGAGGCAGTGGATGGGAGCTTTTTGGTGGTGATATTTTGCAAGTGAGACATTTAGAAGTCATGAATGAATTGGATGTAGAGGACAGGGTAAAGACATGACTCTTGCAAGGCAGCTTGTAGATAAGGCCTTTTGTTATCAGAGTTAGCAAATGTGCGTTAAAATGGAAGAAACAGGGTTCTGCAGGAGGGACCTAATAGGTGTGTGTTGTAAAGTAGTGCTCTTAAGACATGAGTGTGTGGAGGAATCACCTGTGAGGATCTTGTCAAAATGCTTTTTGATTCAGATGGTCTGGGTTGATGCCTGAGAATCTGCATTTTCAACCAGCTCCCAGGAGTAAGAACCACACTTCGAGGAACAAGGTTTAAAGTAGTGAAATATTTCCTGTCGATGAAAATAGTTGAAGATTTGGGATATTCTGGTTAATCATAGTACAATATCTCTATGAATTTAGGATATAGAAAAACACCCTTTCTACTTGACAGCTCTTTTCCTTCATTCAAACACCACTCCAGAAATAATCTCAAAATTATCACTTTTGAGTACGAGCTATCGTTGTACTGTAGGTAATCATCAATATGCATATTGATTATCACTGTAATGTAGAGAATCATAAGTATTGGTTTCAGCTAAAAAACAGTTTGAAAAATTAGAGCTAACTTAATTGATTTTAAAACCTACTTTTAAAAAATTTTTATTTTATTGGGGGCTCGTACAATTCTTATCACAGTCCAATAGTCCATACATATATCCATTGTGTCAAACACATATGTACATTTGTTGCCCTCATCATTCTCAAAACATTTGCCTTCTACTTTAGCCCTTAATATCAATTGCTCACTTCCCCCCTCCCCCCTCCCTCATGAACCCTTCATAATTCATAAATTATTATAGTTTTGTCATAAGTTAAACTGTCTGACGCCTCCCTTCGCCCTCTTCTCTGCTGTCCATCCCTCAGGGAGGAGGATCTACTTAGATTCTAAAACCTACTTTCAAAGCTTTGGATGTTTTCTTGATTGGGGTGTTAACAAGGATTTGATAAAATTTTTGACCTGACCATATCTTTAGTGATTTTTTAGGCTTGACTCAATACCTTCTTGGGCTTTGTCTTTCTGTGTGAGCTCTATTTGAGCTTGTTTCCGTTGATTTCACTGAAGGACTTTGAATGTACCTTTGTATACCTTTCACGGACTGAAAATACATTTAATGCCATCTTTCACAGCTCCTGCCCTTCTCTCATTCCCCACCAGGAGGCAGTAGAGAGCTGTCTTCCCTCCTCTCCACTTTGCTGATCAGCAATCATGGTCCAAGGAAAGAAACATCAACCCAAGGAAGGCCCTCCAGAGGGGACTGTGAAAGAGGGTTGTCTAGGTCATTGCCATATCAATTTCTCAGGAGAGAAGATCGACGCACAAGCAGGGTTTCGGGGTCCGTTGGTTACAGAAATGAGTCATCAAGGCCCTGCCTTACACCCTACATCACAGCCTGCCTCTAGTCAAACCTGGGAATGCTTCCTCCTCAAAGTGGCCCCATGTAGACAGTTTTCCAAAAGAATCCAATACCTAAGGCCCCATGGTCTCTGCTCAGATGCTTCTAGACTTATTGTGTGCTCTGGAGGTGCCTGCAGGGAACTGTTTCTGCTAAGGTCAAAAGGACACCAAAGGGCAGATGGCCTGGCTAGGTCACCTCAGTCCCATGCACCCAGAAATCTGGATTCCAAGAGAATCAAACCAATTTTGTCAGCCCTCAGCTCTTGTCTGTGGCCACTTGAGTGCCTTTCTAGCCATTCGACATTATGATCTATGTATCATTACACTTTTGAACTAGAATCCCCATCAGTCAAACTAAAAAGTTGGATAGCTAGAAGAACACTATAGATTTGAATTTTTATGACCATGGAAGTAACCAGTATTTCTGTAGCGTTTACTTTATATCCTCAGTGTGCAAATGAGAGTCCTAAGATTCTTTCGCCTCTATAATGATGGTAAGGACTGAAAAATTTTACTCCCTTATTGTCTTTATTTTATCCCCATTCTGACTCTTCTGTTTACTATGATATCCTCCATTCTGTGTCAGCCTATGCAGAAAACCCTACTCATGTTAACCCCACAGGACAGGGTAGAACTGCCTCTCTGGCTTTCTGAGACTAACTCTTTATGGGAGTAGGAAGCCTTCTCTTCAGGGGAGCGACTGGTGGTTTCGAACTGCTGACTGTAAGGTAACAGCCCAACATGTCATCACTATACCACCAGGGCTCCTTCTTGAGCTTCTCACATTTGTAAGTATGAATGGCTGCCGCTCGGTGGTGAAAGGAATGGTGGTGGTGGTGGTGTAATGAGTAGAGAGTTGAGCGACTAATCACAAGGTTAGCGGTTTGAACCTACAAGCTGCTCCATGGTAGATAAGACTTTCTGATCTCGGTAAGATGTACAGCCTCAGAAACTCATAGGAGCAGTTCTACTCTATCCTTTAGCTTTGCTAAGAGTTGGAATCCCCTTAATGGCAGTGAGTTTGGTTTTTCTGTCTCAATGTCTGTGTCCTCGCCCCTGCCCCTCATTAGGGGGGATGCCTGACACGCGTACGCATGCATATGGGAATTGACTCAGTCCTGCATCATTTGTCTTTAAATTAGAACCAAAGCATTCTTTCTCATATTCCATATTTCATGCCTTCTTTTCCTATTGCTCTTCCCCTTTCCTGATTCCATCCGTTATGTTGTTATCAAACCACTGTCATCAAGTCCACTCAGACTCAGTGACCCTGCCTAGGGTCTCTGAGACTCTAAATCTGCCTCGGCTTTCTCCCATGGTATGGCTGGTGGATTTGAACTGCTGACCTTGTGGTTAGCAATTTAACACTTACCCAACAGTGGGACCAGGATTCCTTTGTTATTGTTGTTAGGTGCCATCAAATCTCTTTTTAATAATACAGCCAAAGTACACGAGACATCGTCTCACCATCCTTGTTTCTAAGGAGCATTCTGGCTGTACTTTTTCTAAGACAGATTCATTTATTTTCTCGGAAATCCATGGGATATTTCATATTCTTCACCACCACTGTAACTCAAATGCATCAATTGTTCTGAAGTTTTCCTTGTTCGTTGTCCAACTTTCACAGGTATATGAAGTGATTGAGAAAACACTGGCGTGGGTCAGGTGCACCTTAGTCCTCAACGTGCCGTTTGCTCGTCAGCATCTTAAAGAGGTCTTCCCGCAGCAGCTTTGCCCAGGGGAGTAGCACTCAACTGCTCTTTCCACAACGTTGGCTGGGTGCAAGCACACGCAAGCCCCCACAGCTTTTCTCCATGTAGCTGAGGTTGCTGACCGCTTCAGCTGTGAGAGGAGTTTTGCTTTGCTTCTGAGTTGCAATCCATTCTGAATGTTTGTCTTTTTTGGCATGCTAGGTTGTATAATTTGCACATGGTATAGATTGTAAATGATTCTTCCTCCAATCCTGATGCTGTATTCTTCTTGAAGAGAAAGGGGGCTTCACAAAGTTTCTTGGAAAATGAAATTAAAAGATAAAGAATTCTTGCACAGCCTTACTGAAGCCTCCTCGTAGTGCACCTTCTCAGATGATGTACTTGGCACGTACTTTGAATGAGTGGTAAACAGCGACAGCCCTGATGAACACCTTTCCTGATTTCAAACCAGGGAGTGTAGACCTTGTTGTGTTTCAGTAGCTGCCTCCTGGCTCCTTTGTAAAATCAGACTTGAGAGACAAGATCCTTCTTATTTATAATTCAGACTCAGCCTACTGACGAAATGGATTTAAATTAGAAATGAGATTTGAGCCTTTCTGACACCTACTAGAACTTTCTGATGGGCAGGAGGGTTTGTTCCAAGGGATTGCACAGACCCACATTATAAAGCTGGTGTAAGTTCCAGGTTAATTAGTCAAGACTGCAAAATCTTCATCAGAAGCCAAGTGGCCCCAAGAGGCTGGACTAGATACAGCATATCTCCTTGCAGCTTGCCGGGGCCTCCTAGGTTTGCAAAGGAAGGGTCTCAGTGGCTCTAAAACATTGAGCTCAGTTTCTGACCCTTTTATACCAGGGCCTATATCACCGTGTAGAATCCAGAGTGAAGAGGTTAATTACAAACATTGGACAACTTCCCTAATCCAGATTCCGAGTCAGGAAGGGCACGTCACAATTGGTTAAGGAGCTGGAGGAAAGCAAAGCCAGTCTTCAGAAGTCACTGAGCTGCCTTCAGGTTTCCCGCACCTTCAGAAAGCCCACGTTCCCAAAGTCCACGCCTATGACTGTGGCTGAATACCTTTTGTCTGGTTGATTCTGATAACGAAGTTTGCACTAAAATCCCATTTCCAAGTCATGTTGGAAATGGAACAACAATGGAACAACCCCATTATTGTTGTCGTTGCAAGATATCATTCGGTTGCCTCTACCCGGCCCAGCGCCATCCTCACCATCATCTGAGCCCATTGTTGCAGCCACTGTGCCACTCCTTATTTAGGGTCTTCCTTTTTCCCCCCTGGCCCTCACCTTAAAAAAACCTTAGCGCAAAGTACTGTTCTAAGCATTGAGAATTCAGCAGTAAACAAGACCGTCAAAAAGCCCCTGACCGCAGGGCGTGTGCATTCTAATAGGGAAAGAGAAAAGCAAACGTGTAACAGAATATGACAGAACAAAAACCAGGCCACGCTCCCTACCATCACACTGACTCCAACCCATGAGTGACCCTGGGGGCAAGAATAGAGCTGCCCGTGGGGTCCCAAGATGATAAATCGTTACAGAAGCAGAAAACCCATCTCTCACCGAGGAGTGGCCTTCCAGCTACTGACCTTCTGGTTAGAACCCAGTGTGTAACCCACCGCACCCCTGGGACCTCTCTAATATATTAGAAGATGATTATCAAATATAAATAAACCAGGAGAGAAAGATAGTGCTGGGACAAAGACTGGGAAACGTACCTAAAGACGCAGAAACATTTACCTAAATGGACTAATTGTGGTTTTTCATTATGTGATTCTATTCTGGGGAATACGATTGTGTTCTTATTTTATTCAGTTCTGTATAATGGCTTGTGTTCAGTGTATAGTGTTTGCGTGTCCACTTCTTGAATGTCAAGTGCATCTTGCAAGAAGCAGATGACTCTCCTGCATTGTCCACTAGGGAGCAGACTTGGCTCTTCAAAGATCACTGCTGCTTGACAGTTTCTACGTTTGGGAACAGGGTATGTTAATTCAGAACAGCATGGTCTTCGATAAAGAAAATATGGTATCAGAGGGCCCCAAGATTATGCTTCAGAGATTCTTTTTTAATTAGAGCTTATTTAATGAACTATTATTAGTTTGTCCTGAGGCAATTAGTCCTTCCAGGTTGTTACAAACTGACACAAACGTGAATGACTGTGGTGATGAGTCTTAGGACCAAATAACATAAAAGCAACATGTCTGAAATTACAGACGTTTACTAGGATCTGATAAAAAGAGATGCCACCCGGATCCTCCTTCATGCTTATGTAGACATTTCATTTTATAAAATATGCACCAGGGTGTAAGGTTTGCCTTGCCAAAAGAATCACTATACATTAATTTAGAAGCAGAAATACAGATTTTCTGTTCATTTGGGGCATCAAGGATGTTTTCAGTTTGCCCCAGAGAGAGAAGGAGTGGTTTGATGCTTTTTAATGTGGACTCAATTAGGGAGTCAGGCCCACAGTGAAGGGTCTATGTAAAGCACAGGGGGCGCATCCAGAGTTATCTGTACAGTGTGTCCATGGGTGGACAGAAGCTCACCCAGTGCTCTGAGTCTTCCCACGCCTGCTCCTACCCCGTCTCCCAGTGTTTTGTCTGTCTCTTGCTGTCTTGACGAGGGCCTGGAGGGGCTGACCGCCTCACCCTTGGACAAGTAAAGTCAATGTCCCTCTGACTGACGTAGGGGTGCAAATGTGACAATAAACGCGGATTGAGAAAGCCCGTCCTTGAAGTCTAAAACTCTCCACACCTCCACATGCCCTGGCACTTTCCTTGTCTTGATTATCGTTACCGGTGGCACTGCCCTCTCCTCATGGCAGATTCCTAAATTTGAACAACTCTAAGGAACTCTCTGGCCCGTGTGAATCCCAAACAGAACTCATTGGCCCGTGACTCCAAAACCAGACCCTGCAATGGAGTCGATCCCGACTCCTGGTGACTCCGTTGCTATTGCTGTCTCTCTTTAGAAATGCCAGAGCCTGAGAGTGGAACAGCTTCACGTGTAGGGACCAACTACTCGGGTGCATAGAACGTAGAATAAATTGCCTCGTAAAGGAAGGTTTTCTTGCAGAAAACAGAACAAAACAGTGCGTGGCAAGCTAATTAAGATGGTAAAAATAGGGGCTATTTCCCATAATCACACACGACTTCGAGTCTCCGTTCAGCCTAACACCATAGCCAAGCCTGTTCTGGTTCCTAGCTTTGGCTCCCACAGTGACGGGGACCATGCGCTTAGGGGTTGTGCCCCTTTTCTTCCATCCTGTCCCAAGACTTTGGAGGCCTGGCCTATCCTGAGGATGAGGAGAAGTGATCACCAGGCAGCTACAGTGGTTTCTGAGGACATGTGCTCCAGACTGAGAATCGGGCGTCTAGAGGAGGGGTTTCTGGGTGCGTGAAGATGCCAGGTCAGGACTAGGAAACTGAGGAACTTCCCTAAACGGCAGTCTAAGAAATTCTGGCGACTCACAAATAGCTCAGGTATGCCCAGGGCGTGTGAAGAAATAAGCTTCTTAAAGGCTCTGTGATCGAGAGTTTGGGTGGAGGTATGGAAGCCACGCAGGCACAGGCTCGAGTGATTCGTTGGCGGCTCTGGGCTCTCCATGAACAGGAATCGACTTGATGGCACCGGGTCGAGAACGAGGGGCAGAAATCTTGAAGGGAGAGGAGAGTAAATTAGGGGTTAGCGCACACTGCTCAGAAGTGGAGCCTGTTAAGAGAAGATAAGGTCAGCACACAGGTTCCCCAACTTATTTGGCCTACTGCCCCCTTTTCAGAAAATTACTCAACAGCCCCCCTGGCGATTACAAGCGTTCACACTATAGACCATAATCCAGGGTAAAGTGTAGTGACCTGCTATTGCAGCCCTTCTGGATCGTTCTTACACCCACCCCACCCAGGGCGGTATCACCCACTCTGGGAAACACTGGGCTGTACTTTCATTTTGATCTCTCAGCTTTTTGCCTGCTTCTAGAACACCCCTGCGATGTGGCTCACGTAATCTGTGATATCTGGCATCTTGTCTGGTGAGAGCCGAGGGATAGAGAGCCCAGAGAAGTAGTAGGACGTGACTTGAAGTAGCTCCGTTGCTCCCAAGATTGACTCTATAACATGGGTGGGATTAGCTTAACCATATTTCACACCTCTTCTTGAAATTTAGCAACAGAATCTAATACATTTGATGGAAAAATGTATGAAGGGAGAATTGGGGAAACACAAAATTGAGACTTTAGTCATTCCAAGACCCAATTTGCCAATGTTTAAATGCATGTATCTCAGGAATCCTTGCTCTTGCTTAAACTAGAGACAAAGGAGAGAGAGGTCCTGAATTAGAAATGGAATTTATAGTTCCATTTTTAATGATGGTGACTTCCTGTAATTGTCATATGGCAGATTTAAATCCATAATGTGTCCGAAACGATGCATGGTACTGCTAGCATGTTTGAGTTAAATGGAGCTCACACATAGGAGAACATTGTTTCCACATGTTGATACTACACTTGATCTTAGCCAAAAGGCCGAGAAGCGATTCCACATATTGAGTAAGAGCTCCCCATTGGAATTTTTCTTTAATATATACATTTTCGGTGAGTTTCCATAGTGATGAGATGTACATTCCAGAGAACAAGTTGTCCTATGGCATTGCTCATCATCTCCCCCTTTCTGCCTGTTGCCATCCCCTCCGTTTCCCTGCCCTGTTGCCATCTCACCTTTGCTTCTGTGTCAGCGTCAGCGTTACTGGTGTAAAGGAGGGTGTTCCTTGGTGTGACCGTGCGTTTTATAGGCCAAGCTGTTATTTGGCTGAAAGGTGATTCTTGGTAGCGGCTTCAATTCCAGACTAAAAACATGGGACTTAGGGTAGTAGTCTCAGGGATTTCTCTAGTCTCCATCAATCCAGTAGGCCTTGGCTTTTTAAAAATGAATTTGATTTGGTTCCAACAAGGCCCTTCTATTATATCCCTGGTCATAATGGTCAGTAGTGGTAGCCAGGCACCATGTAGTAAGCTCTTCTGGTCTTGGGCTCAAAGAGGCTGCGGTTCGCATGGACCATTAGTCCTGTGGTGGCGTTTCTTCCTTCAGTCTTCCGTTTCCTTCGCTGTTCTTTAGTTGTTTCGTAGACGGCCACTTGCAAACTTTTAATATCGCAGTTGCTGCTACTCACCAGACTAGCATGTAGAACATAACCTAGAATTGAAGACATTTTCAAAAAGAGTAGAAACCCAGTTTGAACTTCTTAATCTATATTTGAGTTCAAATCCTAATTCTTCCATTTACTGGCCTTGTGGCTTCAGATTAGCCGTCTTATTTCCCCAACCTCCAGTTCCTTGTCAGTCAAATGGAACTAATGCCTATCACCCCTACTGTGAGGGTTCAGAGGTGGTTTACTTGGAGATTGTAGGTCACTCCTGTAGATACTCAGAACCCCTCTTTTCACCTCACACCCTCGGGCTTCACTGTTGGTTTAAGCGTGGGATCTCAATTCAGATGGTGATCCTGTTAACCTCTATTTCACTTGAAGTGGGTTACTTTACTTTTTTCTCAGTCTCCTCTTCTGGGGGGTGGGGGAAGGATGTGGGGAAGATGGGGGATTATACCTTGGGAGAGTATTATGAGAATAAGTAAACAGCAGAACATATTGTCTAGCACAAAGTAGATACACCTACTTTAAGAAACTTTTCTTTTGACTGTAATAAAATATGCAAATAATGCAGGTAATAAGTGATAAAATTGGATCCATATGGTGCCTGTGCTGGAAAAAAGAGGAGTAGAATATAGTATTATTCTTTTTAAGTCATAAGCAAATTTTATTTCGGAGAGAAAGTACTTTCTATACTGTGATGTTTATTTTTGTCTTTCATATGAAGGGTTGTTTCAGTCTCATGAAGGCATAACACCATTAGAAAATATTGTGGTCCCACAATCAAAAAGATTTTTTTTTTTTTTTTACTGGCCAATGATAGTGTTTTATTCTCTGAATATATCTAACTCAAACTTCATTTTCAGTAAGGTAAACTGTAACGTGAGTAGACAGCACTATACGAAGAATGACTTCATCAGACACTTTTCCATTTAGTCAGGTGTGGCTGTCTTGGTCGGTATAGACACATTTACATAACGGGCTATGCTTGAGCCTTCTTTGCAAGCAGCTGTAGGTCTTGAATGCACTTGGCAATTGTTTCCTTTTCCTGCTGCGCAGAGATGCTCTGCACCACGCGCTTCTCCGCCCAGCTGATCATGTGCTCTTGCTCCTTTCGACGCGCCACATTTTGCACAGAGATAGGGTAGTCCGGGCGATTCTGCACCTCCTGGTACACACTGTGTGCCCATTCCCGGTACGTAGCCTCCAAGGCCATGGCGATATTATTCCTCTGAACATCACAAAGGCAGTGGCATTTCTGAACCAGGGCCTGCTGGGCCTTCTCATATCAATCGTACTCTGGATGCCTTTGATGGAGGCCTGCTTTGTCTCTTCTAGCTTGGCAGTTTTTTCCTCATTGAGTTTATCAGCAAATTCCGCCACAGAGGGACCATACTTTTTAATGCCATAGACAAGCAACCCCATTGTTGCTATGCTTGAGAACGTTTTTGCGGTGACCACATATATTTCTTTGCACAGAAAATATAAAATGAGCCCAGTTCCGAGCATGGAAGGTCCTGTGACCCCAGTTTTAGGATAAAGGAACTGGAAGAATTCCTCAGGGATCAGCCCGAAGCGAACTTTTCCTCCATATTCAGGAAGAGGTGGCTGCCCTGTGTGACACATCCTTGTGGTTTGCAGTGCCCCTGGACCTAGGAGAGCCGCGTTCTTCAGAAAGCACCAGCCGGGACAACGTGGTGAGGGAGGGCCCAGGCGGCGGTCGTAGCGTCCCTGTCGTGATTGCTCTGCTAATAATAATTTTAACAGACATTTTCATCTAAGTTCCATCCGAAAACATACTAACTTCAGTGAGCAGAGTTCGTGGACACAATGAAAGGAAAACCTAGATGCATGAAGGGAAGGAAATCTATTTATAAGATATATGACATTATTTATCACTTGGAAAATAATCCACAGACAGCCACCCGGATCTTGTTGGTATCAATGGTAGGTGGTTTCTTGGGAAAGGAAGTTTAATTTGCAGGGCAAATACTACACAGTAAATATTAACATTTCAGAATTGCATTGTTCTGAAATGTTTATGTGAGTGAGATCTCACAAGTTGGCTGATATCAAATATTGGACATGAACCTTCTGATTTTCAGAGTAAGGTTTGGTTTCCTGTGGAATTTCTGACAGTCGAGCCACTGATTTCTTATATCCCTAACTTGAAGAAAATTACCCCCAAATGTGCAAAAACTGCTCCCCCCCACTGTTGCTCATCTGCCCTCCTCCTCTCTTCCAGATATTCCGAGTGGTGTGTATTTGTTTGGGTAATCCTCCAGAGACATTCACCTGGGAGTATCGAGACAAGGATAAGAATTATCAGAAGATTGGCCCCATAACACCCTTGGAGTTTTACAGAGAGCACGTCAAGCCGCTCTTCAATATGGAGGACAAGGTGGGCGGCGCGAGGGCGGCTAGCTGCTTGCCATTTGCTTTCAAGAACTCGTTGCCTACAGGGAGGGTAGAAGGCTCCTGCGTGGACTTGCCAGACCATCAAACGCAACACTAAGCACACAGTTCTTTCTTCTTGGTCTGGAGGGTTTTATGCCGTATTGGGACCTACCACTTTGCCCAGTACTCCTCTTCAGAGCCGTGTCTAACTCGGGGCCAGCAGGACAAGCAGCTCACTTCCCCAGTGCTTCCCCAGTTGTCACTTAAGAGTCTTTCTCAGCTGCAAAGACAGTACAAGCATATTGGGTGTTTCTTACCATGCGTTCAGAGCACCTCTGGGCTGTGAGCCCCTTTGACGATCCCCTCCCCGCAGGGAGCACTGCCCTGTCCTCGGTTTTCTTGATTCCTTCAGGCTCTCCCTACTGCCTCCCAAGGGGACTGGAGCCAGCTTCCTTCCTTTATTGGTTCTCGACTCTTCTATGCAGATGAGTTTTGTTGTTGTAGGATTTCGAAGTCCTAGCTCTGGGTGTTGTCCCTACCTCATCACATGAGAACAGGGATATTTTAGTGATGAGATTGTCATCCTGGCTTGCTTGGTCATGCAGTTTTCCAGAATTCCTTTTGGAGCAATTCCTGCCAAGCAGAAGAAACGAATAGATGCGGCCCCCACGTTTGTTCCAGTGAAGAAGAGGAAGCCCCTTTCCTCTTGCACTAACGAGGACATTGAAGGACCTTCACATGTGTCTACACCTGTGTAATGATCATGTTATCTTATCAAAGCATGTGCAATGAACGTGAGGCAGTCATGAACCCAAAGTAGAGGTATGTGTCTATCTCGACATTTCTTGGTTTTATGTTGTAATCAGTGTCTTCTTGATCCTAACAGATTTGTTTAGTGAATGACCCCCGGCCCCAGCACAAGTACAACAGACTTTACACCGTAGACTACTTAAGCAATATGGTCGGAGGGAGAAAAACGCTGTATAACAACCAGCCTGTTGACTTCTTGAAAAAAATGGTTGCTGCCTCCATCAAAGATGGAGAGGTTGGTATTGTTTTGGGATCCTCTGCATGGGGTTAACACCGTCTGTCACTTCGCGAGTGGATGAGAAGATAGACTTTGTGTTGACCTTATTCTTCTTCCATTTGTTTCTAGGCTGTGTGGTTTGGCTGCGATGTTGGAAAACACTTCAATGGCAAGCTGGGCCTCAGTGACATGAATGTGTGAGTGCGGGACATTGACGCAAACAGGCCATCTGTGGGTTGCGGCTGTGGGAGGGCAGTCTTGGGCTGAACTGACCGCGAAGGCTCATCCGAAGACCCTCCGGAGATTACGATCGGCTACGGGCAGGGCTCTTTCTGTCCACCCTGTAGAGTTTGAGGGGTCATGTAGAAACTCCAGCTACCTAATCCTCTAGCTTGGCAAGTCACAATCACAATTCATGTCTGATTTCAAAGCGGTATGTGTCTGTGCAAAGCTGCCTGATCTGAAAAAGACACACACACAAGTATAATCGATTAGAGCACACACCTGCCCAGTGTGTCGGGATGTCATACAAGGTTTCTCCGAGCCTGTAGTTCGCTGTTTGGTCCTCCTCACACTTTGCTTCCTTTGGCATCCCTCTGACCTTGGTGACAAGGGAGCCACACAGCAGGGTCATTCGTACAGACTCCTGGATGGTCAAAATAGACGGGGAAGGTTGCTTCCAAGGAATTTTCCCTCGTGAGAAAACGAATAGATATTTTAAAGGTTAATAACAGGAAGAAAGAAATCAACTAAAAATTAATAGGGTTTTTTTTTTTTTACCTTGAAAGTGGTCTCTGACATTTTTGGCATAATTTGCTTCAATTTCACCATCAGCAGTGGTCTGAATGAATTCAGAAACTGTAGCTCTACCCACTCAGAAGTGACTACTTTTGAAGGAAGTTACTTCACAATGGTTTTCATTATTTGTTAAAGTTCTTTTTAAGTTTTCTGGGCAGTATGACAATGCAGACTCATCAGCTTTTTGATAAGAGGACTTTGTGTTTAATCATTTTATATTTCCTAGGCTACTCTTATGACATATAGGCCATAGAATCCCACTCACAGACTCCATCGTGTGTGCGCCCTGTTCTCTCTGAAGCGGTTGGGCTGGAGGCCGCATTGATTGCTGTGGAGTTAGTGAGCCCTTCCGATCCCCGATGTTCCCGTCATAACAGAAGCCGGCTTCCCCCAAGGTGGCGCTCGCTTGACGTTGTGCCGTCGTTCTCCGTACAGCTACGACCACGAATTAGTGTTTGGGGTCTCCTTGAAGAACATGAGCAAAGCTGAGAGGCTGACCTTTGGCGAGTCCCTCATGACCCACGCCATGACCTTCACGGCTTTCTCCGAAAAGGTATGACCCTCAGCACGCCTGCCGCAATGTTTGCACGGATGCGTGCGCGTTCGCCTGCCAACCCGTTCTCCAGCAGAGCTTCGCTTGTGTATGTGATTCCTTTCAAGGTCAGCTTCCAAGTGAGACTTTGTACCTGCGTCACTTTGGGGTTTGGCTGCGTACGCGAAGATAATATAAGTAGGAACTTTGCAGACGCAGCAGAATTTGGGCCACGGGCGTAAGGAAGTAACTGCTTTTCCATAGTTGTGGAAGTTCTTGGTGGGAAGAGAGGTCAGTAAGGAAAGTTGGGGAAAGATAACTTATTTCTTGGAGTTAAAATGTGTCCAAAGGGTGTCTTGGTGCTCACATCTGGATGAACTGTATTCAGACTTGTAGTCACCCTTCAGATTCGTCTGCAGTAAACTGTAGCGGCATCGATACAGTCGTTTGTAGGCTTCTTGTTCATTTCTGGCTAGGCGCAAGGCTTCAGGAAACTGTATGAGGGGCTTCAAGCGTTCATGGGCTCGTGGGCTCTTTTCACTAACCTTTGGAAGCCCCTTTGTACTTTGAATTTCCTATATTACTCTGAATATTAATGTCACTATCTAAAACACAGGGTTAGAAACAACTGCAAGTTTGTCTTTTCACCGGTAAGCCTCCCACTTGTCGACTGTGGAATAGACATTACCTCGTGCTCAGGGATGACAGGGAAAAGAAGACTTTCAACTACTTTTACTCTTTATTTTGTAATTCCGTTGAGAGTCGCGCAGCAAAACATGCATCAGTTCTACACGTGCAGTTCAGCACCACTGATTACGTTTGAGTTGGGCAGCCATTCTCACCTCCATTGCTGAGTTCCCCTCCATTCACACAATAACCGTCTTTCCTTTGCCCCATGTGACACCCCCACCCCCCGCCAGTCTAAGAGCCTCATGCTTGCTACCTACTCAAAACCCAGTCTTATGGAAGACCTTTTTACGTGCATACAAATCACAGGGCTAGGGCTGTAAGTGGTCGTTTAGAGGCATTTGCAGTTTCCGTTGCGATTTCCCAAGGTGTGGCGTAAGAGCACCTTGAACGAATGAGGCAGTCCTAGGCCGACATTCCAGATCCTCGCGTTAAAATAGTGCAGAGGTTGAAGGTCTATAGACCAGTGGACTCTTCTCCTTGGCTTTCCACCCCTTGGCGTTCGTTCACATCCTAGAACTAGCAGGACTGCGACACCAAGAAACAGACCGGTCAAGGTGACTCAGTAAGGGTGAAGTACAATTGGTATGACCTGTCTAGGTCAGGAAAGCCATTTGAATATCGCAAAAAGTGATCTAAACGCTTTCTCAGCTAGGCTTAACGAACTCTCACATTTGCATTATTAACAAAGCATAGAATTAGGTCATGATCTGTTATTTTAAATAAGACTGCCTTTTTACATGAAAGAAAATCGTAGAAGTAACTTTTCCAGAGTAAAATTTTGAGTAAGTTGTTTGTGTTTATATGCTTAGACCTGCTGAATTATAAAATTAAGTGAATTTGTTATTAAACTATAGCTTATTGAGTTAAACTTTCAGTAACTATTTAAAGAGCAGTTTTTTTTTAATAGCACACAAAAAGTAGCCATTTTAATTTGCAAGAGAAGTTTTGCTTTTGGTCATTGCCATCTCCGTTGTACAGTAGTCCTGTTTTTCAGAAATAAAAATCAAGTATACTTTATGCCATTTTCTCTGGAACTGTTAATCCTTGACTGGCATGGCTTGTAACATGCTATTTTTCCTCAGGGAAATGGAGCCATCATACATACCAAGAATATAAAGCAGAATTTATACATTCATAACTGGAATTTTGTATTTGAGTTTTTGACCACCAAAACTAGTGTGAATAGCATTTGAATAATAATGCAAACATAAATGCATGTTAGTATTTGTGTGAAGGGGACGTCAAAAATGTGGGAAAATTCCATTACCTTATAATTCCATTTTTCCATGAGCTTTTTGGAGCCCCTCATGTTTCTGGAATATTATTTTCTGTTCCTGATTTCTTAGAATCCCTGAGGGGAGGGAGTGCCAAATATTATCAACCCAAATTTATGAAAGACACAGGAAACAATTGGCGTAGGTCAGGTAGGAATTTATGGACAGAAGAAACCATAGGGAGGTTTTTAGACTTCAAACAAGTAAATGACTCTAGGTGGTATAGACTCTATAAGTTATATGTAGAAAGGAAAGGTGGAGAGTACAGTAAGGGAATAGGAACCCTAAACAGACCTTTGATATGCTAGCCTCAGAACATAGAAGTCAACGACATGATTTTGAAGGTTCCTGGGGCCAAAATTAAGATAGCAGTACAAGTAAGGGTGTTTAAGACTTGTGGGTGATAGATTGTTGGCTATTACTGAGATCCAAGCGAACGATAGTGAGAGTATAGTGTTCAAGTTAGCAGGGCCAAAGGAAAGCAAATGCCTTGTAGATAAGACTTGTCATGCAGTTATGTGTAAGTGGGAGCTGATGGGTTTGGAATCATTAGGAGATAATACTGGGCCAGCTCTCCTCTCAGGCTGTAAGGATTTTGTTATTTTGACATCAGCAAATGCCCTGAGCAAACCTGAGAGAGCAAAGTTTTGCCAAGTGGAGCCTTCCTCTTGTCTCTCTGTGTATCATTGAGCAAGAGAGTCAGGACAGTAGAATTGCCTGGGTTTTATTCTATGAAATGGTCTTTTTGCTTTTGCTTTGATATTCCCTGTTATATTACAATCCCATCTTTTTGTAACGGAATCAGTGAAAGAACACATTCAAAGAATACCACTACTTAATTTTCCTAATTAGAAAAACAAACAGCATGATGAGAATGTAGTTTAAAACAACAACAAACTCTGACCAGGTCTTAGAATCATTTCTAAAGTAAATTCAGTGGATGCCTTTGCAAAGAACTCAGATTAATTAAAAACAAGAGTCTGTCTTCAAATGGTGTTTACTGTTTTTCTTAATTTAGTATTTCCTTATCCAAGCAGCATTTTTAAACAGGCTTATTTTCTATATGTAACATAATTGATTATAAATGATAGTATTTATTATGTTGTTACCCCAGAGATTCAAACTGAAATATTTCCCTTTTAGTAGGAAATATATGTCCCTGGTCATGAATATCGTGATTGTGTAGAGTAGCCTGTTTCCTCTGAGTGGTTCACAAGGGCTAAAATTACATGGTACCTCATGAGCAGAGAGCCTGCTTGCACACTCTATGGCCATCTCTTGCAGGATGAACAGGATGGCGCGTTCTCGAAATGGCGAGTGGAGAATTCCTGGGGTGAAGACCATGGCCACAAAGGTGAGCGCCCATAGATGATAGGGACTCAGACCGAGTGGAGTCTGTTCCGACTCGAGACAGGGATGGAAAGCTTCCCCAGTTGGAGGATTTTCCCAGAATTGGTTCCATTGATTCAACTGTTGTGGAGTAAAATCCCAGGGTCAGGTGTGATCTGAGAGTTCCGATAATTGGCATGGCATTGCCTGAAGTTCCAGGCTGACTTTTAAGCCAAGATTTGTTGTGCTGACTCTGGTTTCTTCGATTCACTCCCATCCATGTCGAAGCTGCTAGACCTCTTTGCATGAGAACTTCCTTAGCCATTGAGAAGGCGAGGTGCCCTTTGCCAGGACCTTTGCTTTATTCATAGCAGTTGACATGTTTTCATCTGTTGTACCAACCCTAGTGAAAGACAGAAGCATCGGTATAAGAGAATGGATTGGGGGCGGAGAATCCCAAAACAGGCTTTAGGTATCTGTAAAAGATTCCCTAGATATTGGAAAGTCCAAGAGGAAAATATCCTTGGGTACCATTTTGAGCAGTTTTATCCAGATGAATTAAAACCCAGGGAAAAGTCATGAGTAAACGATAGCAAGTAGGCTAAAAAATAAGACACAGGTAATATATGAATTGTAGAAAGATAAAAACGGGAAGAAGTCCCAAACCTATCACTGCTGTGAACTTGATTCTGACCCTAGAAGGTTTCCAAGCTGTAGGTCTTTACAGAAGCAAACTGCCACATCTTCCCCCTGAGTAGCAGCAAGTAGGTTTGAACCACGGGCTGCTTGGTTGGTTAGCACTCAAAGCTTAACCACTATGCCACCAGGGCTCCTAAATAAAAAGAGGAAAATGAAACCCTCCCTGGTTCACACTTTGTATATGCTTCCAAATTTTTGAGAGTAGACTTTTAAAGATGGCTGTTAATACTAGGGGAGTGTTAGTCTGGGTAAACTGGAGAAACAAATCCACAGAAACTCATATGTATATAAGAGAGAGTTTTATATAAAAGGTAAGTATACATGAAGAAAGCATCCCAACCCAGTCCAGTCCAAGCCCATAAGTCCGACGTTAGCCAGACACCAATCTACAAAGTCCTCCTTAAACTCGCAAAACACACCCAATGATGCCGACTGCAGGAAGAAAGCCGAATCATTGAGTGTGTAAGCATCTCAGCGCTGGCAGCGCGGCTTCTCCAGCACCCAGGGCTGCATCCGGGTAGGTTCATGTGGCTTCTCCTCAGGGATGTCTCACAGGAAGTGAGCCTTGCCAGTGGAGGCAGGGAACTAGCTAAGGCAGCCGCACACTGGTCTGACCATCAGAGAACAAGAAAGGTCAGGCTCACCGAGCCATTTATCTCTCCGCCCTTCAATTAACCCCACGTGTTTTTCGGCCAGGTTGGCGCAACAGAGCTTAACTATCTCAAGGAGGGAAAACCCTTTTAAGGAACTTTGATTTTTCAGTGTTTAGGATCTCACGCCAAGAAAGACGACGACCATGGAGTATCTCAGCACGTGTTATGTAGATACACGGGGGCAGCCTTTTGTGGGATCTAATCACCCAGTTCTTTCCTAGAGTCCATTCCCCTGATTTCTAACAAGTGGATTCCGGATGGGGAAAGCGCAATAGGCACTGTGTCCTAGACCGGTTAGAAACCTGGACGTTGTTCAGGAGCCCAAGAAGTGAGATACTCAGGCACGAGGAACCTAGCTTCAGCAGACACCTTACCACGCAGTAATTAGCCACTTCTCTACAAGAAACTAGAGACTCTAGCAATAGAGCTGTTTGACCATGGCCTCTCCACATTTAGAACAGCGACTTTCCAACTCCTCTTCGGAGCCCTGGGGTTCCTGAGGGTAAGAGGATGGGGAGGGGATGTGGACTTGGGAAGTGGGCCGCTGGGATGTTAGTTGCAGAGCATGTGCAAACTGCCCCAGAAGAGCCTGTTGAGTTCTGAACTAGAAAGAGCTTGAGTTTGCGGATTGAGTGACAGAAACCTGTATTTCTTTTTTTTTTTTAATCATTTTATTGGGGGCCCATACAACTCTTATCACAATCCATACATACATCAATTGTATAAAGCACATTTGTACATTCTTCCTCATCATTCTCAAAACATTTGCTCTCTCCTTAAGCCCCTGGCATCAGCTCCTTATTTTCTCCCCTCCCTCCCAGTTCCCCCTCACTCACAAACCCTTAATCATTTATAAATTATTATTTTGTCATATCTTACACTGTCCGACGTCTCCCTTCACCCACTTTTCTGTTGTCCGTCCCCCAGGGAGGAGGTTATAAGTAGATCCTTGTAATTGGTTCCCCCTTTCCAACCCACCCTCCCTCTACCCACCCTGTATCGCCACTCACACCACTGGTCCTGAAGGGATCATCTCTCCTGGATTCCCTGTGTTTCCAGTTCCTATGTGTACCAGTGTACATCCTATGGTCTAGCCAGATTTGTAAGGTAGAATTGGCATCATGATAGTTGTGTGTGTGTGTTGGGGGGGCGGGGATTTAAGAACTAGAGGAGAGTTGTATGTTTCATCGTTGCTACACTGCACCCTGACTGGCTTGTCTCCTCCCTGTGACCCTTCTGTAAGGGGATGTTCAGTGGCCTACAGATGGGCTTTGGGTCCCCATTCCCCACTCCTCCTCATTCACAATGCTATGATTTTTTGTTCTTTGATGCCTGATACCTCATCCCTTCGACACCTCATGATCACACAGGCTGGTATGCTTCTTCCATGTGGGCTTTGTTGCTTCCAAGCTAGATGGCTGCTTGTTTACCTTCAAGCCTTTAAGACCCCAGATGCTATACCTTTTGATAACCGGGCACCATCAGCTTTCTTCGTCACATTTGCTTATGCACCTATTTGTCTTCAGTGATCGTATCAGGGAGGTGAGCACACAATGATATGATTTTTTGTTCTTTGATGCCTGATAACTGATCCCTTCGGCACCTCGTGATCGCACAGGCTGGTGTGCCAAAAGCCTGTATTTCATTCCCTACACCTGACGGCCATTTGTCTTTCAGTCCAAGTCTTTTTCATCCCCCCGTGAAACTGACCGTTGGTGTGTTTTGGCTCACCACCTAGGATCTGCTGTGAAACTCAGCAGCAGCTCAGTTTGCAGATAGAAACAAATACACATGCTCTGAGCACATTTCTGTCCCTCCTCAGATAGTTCCCAGCTTTCCCTTCTGTGGTTTCTGTAACTGTTCTGTGGTGACAGGGTATGTGTTAGCTATTAAGAATTTTAAGTTAAGCATATCTTCGTTGTCTTTTATGCTTGTTTTCACCTTAAAGTCTATTTGATCAGATATTTAATATTGCCACTCATTCTTTTTTGATTGGCATTAGTTTGATATATTTTTCACGTCCTTTTGTTTTCTGTGTGTTTTTGTCTTTGTGTCTAAGGTGTGTCTCTTGCAGACAGCATATTGATGAGTCCTGTTTCCATATCTATCTGCTGTTCTCCCTGGTGAACTTAATCGATTTACCGTAACATTTTTTAATTGGTGATTTTTGTTCTATAAGGTGAATTTCGCCTTAAGACAAATACGCATTAGGATCTGATAGAGGAGAATTTAAATCTCAAAAGTAGCCGAAATATTTTTAAAAACTCTTAAATGAATTATTGAATGTAAAACTATGATCTGCTCTGTAAGCCTTCACCTAATTCTTAATAATAAGCTTCAAACCAAAAGCACTTTTAATTCACAATTCAGTTATATCTGTAAATAGTGGTGGATGCAAGGGTAAAACCTGTCTTGAGGATGGAGTGATTTGATTATTTGTAACATCTTTAAAATGTAAGATACTAGGTTACACTTCTTCCCATTGCTTCAGATGAGCCTCTGTAGCTTTCTGTAGCTCCTGTTTAATATGCAGTCCAATTTGCCCCCTGTGACTGAGCTTATCGCATAGTTCAGTGTTTAGGAAAATAACCCCAAATTATGGTTTGTATAGATAAGCCTGGATTAATTGGCTTGCTTGGAAAATGTTTTCCATCCGTAGCAGTTACTAAGTTTATAGATAGTGGTGATATCCACGTAGGAGAAGATAAACATTTGTAAAGTCGGAGAAGTGCTCTGTTTTATGTGGTATGCATTATTTTCCTTCTTACTCTGAACCTGAATGCCTATTCTTAAAGAAGCTCCATCGTCTCGCGTCCTGAGGACACGTCCTCAGAAGGGACCAGCCTCTGGAGCATTGCGTGTGCTTGGTAAAGTAGAGCGACTGAGCGTAAAGAAGGAACCCCACAAGGAGCTGGGTGGACAGCAGTGGGTGAGGCGGAGGGCGCAGGAAGAGCAGGCTTGTGAGAATGGCACGGGACCAGGCAGTGTGTCAGAGTTGGTTTGGTGGTAGCCAACAATAGCAAGAAAGAAGATTGTGGAATAGTCTGGGTTTTTTCTTTTGGTGGTATCTCTTTATTTCAACTCAAGGAGCTTTTTGCTCTGCTACCTTATCATTCCATTGTTGTTTTAAGGGAAATGGGGGTCCTGATATAGCTATAGTGAAATCTATAGCTAAATTAACTCTGTTGTTAAAAAACTGAAATGCAGAGATTATCCAGAGAAAAGCATTTTGGTAGAGAGCCAAAAGATAAGAAGTTGAACTGGAGATGGGGGTGGGTAGGGAGGATTTCATTCAAAGCCAAAATAAATGATTTCTGTGTATTTCTTGGTAATGTTCTTTCTGACTTAATAGGGAGGAAGGGAAAGAAAGCATGATCTAATTTAATTGGCACACTTGGCCTGACCTTGGAAGGGTTGCATAGTGGGTTGTTATGTTGACCGTGTGTGCTCACTCCAGAGGGCCCTCCTGTCTGCCATCCTGGTGGGCACGTCTGAGGCAAGCACTCTGCTTCCCCGGAGACCGGGCAGTTGTTGTAAGGTTTGCTTCTGTAGGTAACATTAACACTTGGTATTACTTGCTTTGCCATGCCTCCCTGTTAGGACTGATCGTTTCTGGAAAAAACAAAACAGTGTTAATAGTAAAAGGTGGCGGTAAACAGTAGAAACACCTGAGCAGACTGCTCTTGCCTTTGGCTGCCACCCCCCCCCCCCCTCCCCCCCCCAGGCCCTTCCTGCCCAGAGACTGTTAAGTAAATAAAATAACCTGTTTCACAAAACGGACAAGGTTCCTCTTGGCTAAGGGAGGCAGGAAAGCGGAAATTCGTCTCCCCTTACTGCATTACTTGGGCTACTTCACATTGGTGACCTCTGGTATCCAGTTACTGCTCTGAAATTAGATGCACATACGAGTACACCAACGCGGCTTTCTTATCTTGCCAGCTTCTTGAAATGTTGGACTCAAATCTATGAATCATTTTTAAAAGGCATTTTACAGTTGGGTGAGGGCATTGTTCCATTGTCTTCTGTTTTGAGCAGCTGACATTTATTAGCGCAAAGTAATTATGAATTTTTAAAACAGGTTCTTTTGAGGTCCGAAACTCCTGTGACTGAGGAGACTTACAGCTCTAGGAAGGATCTGGAGACATCATGTACATGCCCAGTGTCAGGAAAAGTGCCCTTAGAATGTCACCTTTGGCTTTCAGAATGACATGATAGAGACATCTGACCTCTGCCTTCCAAGGCGGAGAGAGAATGAGCATGAGCATCAGTCCAGCTGATTTTTATGAAGCAGAGGCCAGGCATACCTCCTCTCTCCAGATTTTTTTACCAGTTCTCTCACCAATTGTCCCTCGCAGCACTCTCTACTTCTCTGCGGGGTTTGATCATCATGCAGTGGTGACATAAAACTTAACTGAAAATATTCAAGATGATGGAATTTACTAGGGAAATAACCAGTTACCATTCAGGATCAGGAAAGGTGCAGGATACAGTTCTTTGGTAAAGACAGCCTCTTCTCCGCTGTGCTTCTTCCCTGTCCCTCAGCCTCTGCACTCTGAGCAGCCTGCCCCGCTCTAGTAAATGTTTCAAAGTTCTTTAGCTCTAACTGTAAGTGCCCAAAGGACACCTACTCCACCAGCCAGCTTCCTGCCAGACGACATGCAGCTATATCACTCCGTGTGCCCGGAAGTCCATTGCACTGTCTCATGCTGACCTCCCTGTTCTGCTACCCCTGCCATTGTCCACAACTTCTTGCTGCCTCTCGCTGTTTCCAGTGATGCAGCGCTGACTTCTGGGATGAGGTGGTTCCCAGCACATGGACCCCAAGACACACTCTTTCCCCACTCTTGTTTCTTGATGGCAGTCAGGTCCTCCGTCCACCTGTAGGATGCCTTATTTTAACCTTAGCATGTTGACAGCCCTCTCAGGGGTTCCTAGGTCTTATTTGCATGGCCCCACCTCCACAGGGATATCAGACATACCTTATTTGCATTAGTGGCAAGCTGTCCAATCCCTTTGAGTGGGCCTCAGGGCCCTTATTTGTATAGTCCCACCCATTCTTTTGGTAGGAATTACAAGGCCATGGCTAGGAAAGCCATGTGAAAGTGATCTACCACACTGCAGTGGCGGAGGAGGGGAATACAAAGAAAAGAACGGGCAGTCATAGGTGGCTACGTGTGCCTTGAGTAAGTAGAAAAACTATACAATCTAATTACGCAGGACTTCCTGAATTGTTTTGTTGTGCTGCTTTATAACAAGGTTTTTCCCTTTTTTAGCTTTTTGTCATGGACAGTTTCTTTTTTAAAAATTTTATTGGGAGTGCTTATAGATACTGTAACAATCCACATTTCAACCAGATCAAGCATAATTGTACAAATGCTACCACCATCGGTTTCAATACATTTCCTTCTTCTTGAACTCTTTCATATCAGCTCCCCTTTACCCCTTCCATATCCCACCCTACCTCCCAGGAACCCTAATTATTATTTGCCATATCTTATTACACCGTCCAGTGTATCCGTTCACTTGCAATTCTGTTATTCATTCCCCTCAGGTGGGGTTATACAGTCATTATTCCTATCAGCTCCCCTATCCCGCCCCCCCTCTTCCCGCACCCTCAGGGAATCATGACTCCCATTGCTGTTTCTGAAGGGTTGTCTCTCTTGATTTTCATGCATCAAGTACTCTTAATTATACAGGTGAGCATACACAGGTCTCACAAGATCAGTGAGGTAAAACAAAGACCATGATAGTAAGGGGAGAAAATAGGAAAGAACTAGACGATAGTTATGCATTTCATCAGTGCTGTACCACACCCTGGATTTATCATCCCTACTGTGTGGCCCTTCGGTGAGGGACTGTGTCATGGACAGTTTCAAACAGATACAAAATAAAGCAGCACAGGGTCGGAACCCCCATGTATCCATCACCCTGCTTCAATAGCTGCCCGCACTGTGCCATGCCTGGCATAGATGTTTCAACAGTAAATGAAGTTGGGGTAGTCTCCTAAAAGAGCCAGCCTTACGGTGGAACCGTGCTTTTGGGCGGTGGGTCGTGGGATTTTACTCCCCTTTGCGAGCCTGACCCAGGAGCCCCGGTGGCGGCAGACACAGTGGGTCTGAGTCGGAACCGGCTGGGTGGCGGCGAGTGTGGCTTTGGCAGGCCTTGCACAGCAAAGTGCTGACATGGCGCTTGCTTAGGGACTTCTTGGTGACTGTTAGTCTAGTTTCTCAGCGCACCGCGTGACGCGCCTTCTAAGGAGGGGAGTAGGGATGTTCACAGACGGAAACGTGTGTCTTTAAAAGATTCTCTGTCTCCTGCTTTGCCATTTCAGGCAAGTTTGGTCTTCCATACTTCCACTTGCTTGGATGCCTTTCAGACACATGAACATGTACTGTTTTTAACCTGTATGTTCCATCTTCTCTGGAACACAGAACCTCTCTGCTCCTAACTTTATTTGAGTAAAGTTTCCAGACTTCCTCATAAAAGGCGCCTCTTGCTGATTTCCGTTGGAGAGCCTTTGGCTTATTAGAGAGCAGTCTGACAGAAACGGACGGCGGCCGTTCAGATTCTATCTGGGCTGCTGCTGCTTCCTGACGACCAGCACCGGGCCTTTCATTTCCTCACCAGCCCAACTCCCTCATGTGGGGTGAGACAGTATGTCCAGAGCTAATCTCAGCACTCGCCAGATGCTTCATAAAATGTTATCTTGTAGGACCAGGTGAGCTGCGGAGAGTCAGTGCTTCTTGATTATAGATTCTGAAGAGTAATTTAATAACCCTTATCATTATACATGTCTCTGTTAGTAACATGGATAATCATTCTGTTTCCTTATGAAATCCTACGGTGTATGTATATATAGCCATCAAATAAATAGTATATGAAAGCATTTTTCAGGCTTATGTTATACATATCTAGGAGAGTTAAATGGATATTTCTGCCAGAAGTACTTCAGACAGGAAGTTACTCAGTACTTATTTCGTAGTATTTATTTCTTTCAAGAACCCAACATTGAGTAACTCAAGCTGTAAAAGCGGTGACTGTACCTATGTTTGGTTGGAGGAAATGGAAACTCGTTGAGGTTCTTTGAATCACTTTTGCCCCAAGAACAAAAGGGAAGTGAGGGGCACGGACCTTCTGCAAGGTTGAAAATCGGAGATTTTGAGCTGCTCGGCGCTGATACCTGGATGTGCCCCCTGGTGCTCTCGTGAGTGTCCGCTTAGAGCCCCGGAGCACCAGCCATCTCTGAGGGGGGCGTGCCACGCCGCGGCTCCTCTTTGGGTAGAGTTGTGCTGTCGGCGAGGTCATGGGTCCTAGGAAAGGCTACCACTGCAGGAGGGGCCCCCTCCAGACTTCTCACCGGGCATAGGCTTCAGGGAGCAGCCCTCACACTTCGTAGAGCTGTGTTTGTGTAATTGCTTCCTGCTGTAGAACAGGATGTATTATTGTCCCAGTTTGTCTCCAAGGGCTTACAGATTGGGGTTCAACACAGATCCTGGAGCCAGACTACCGAGGTTCCCATCATGCCTGTGTTCCACTTAATTGATTGTGTAGCATTGATCATGGGCGTGGCCCTTTCTGAGGCTCAGGCGCCTTCCTCGTGCAATGGGGAGAATCATTGTGCTTCTCTCATAGGTGGGCCCGGCACAGAAATATTAGCTCTCATTGTTACTGGTTCACATTGTCTGAGACCAGGAGGGCAAGAGAACGGGAATGCAGGCTGTCTCACCTTTCCCTTCAAGGAAGGGCTGTCTCATTTGCCTCAGAGGTTCCGTTTCAGGTCTTAAGAACTCAAGGCCCTGGTGTGTGTGACCATGTGTTGCTTAGCCAGTGCACCGCATGAATGGACCTGCGACGTGGGCCTCGTGTGATGAGAGGCCCTGCTGAGGAAGCCCCATGAGCGGTAGCATCGCTCATCTCTCTCCACGGGATGCAGGCCCCGGGGGACGGGGTGTCTCTGACTCTCAGAGGAACTCCGGCCTGACTCCCTGTGGAGAGGGAAAGGGATTTGAACAGGGCCGCAAAGTGACAGAGGTGGCATTCACAGTGTACACTCCAGACTAGAAGTTAGGGGATAAGTAGAGCAAGAGAAGCGACAGTGTTTCCGAGAAGACAAATGACAGAGAAGTAGGAGGAACCAGAGAAGACCCCCCTCAGTGGGGAGACAATAAAGAATTTCTACTTTGAAGTAGACTAATGAAATGGATGAGAGGCGTGCACAAGAGAAAGCCCCAGAAGCCAAGGGACCAGACGAAGTCGGAGAGAACCTGGTAGCCCACAGTGGTGAAGGCGTCAGGAGGGGAGGCTTCGGGGTGGAACGCTGAGGTGGGTTTTGAAAACATTGGCTGGAGGCCATGGAGCCCCAACTGCTGGGTCACAGCAGCCACATTTTAGTACATCGATCTTTCAGGTGCTCATTCGCGTAAGGTGGGTAGGAGTGGCGGGCATGGAAGCTGTAACTCTTGCTCCGTGTGATGTTCGTATCTGTTGCAGGAGCAAAAGCAAGGCATCAACCCAGAGTAAGTGCAAAATAATATAAAGAGTGAACTGCAACAGAGGTAGTGAGTGAATGGAACCACAAGGGATCCTAAGGGATTCTTCAAGGATGCTTGTTAGGTTTCTGGCCTTTTGGGGAGCTGGGACTTTGGGGGGTGGGAGCCATAGCTGAGAAGGGTACCTCAATATGTGGGGGGGTGCCTCCTGCCAGTCAGAGGAGTAGAGTGGGGCCAGGCAGCCGTGGGGTTTTTGAGGAACGATCACAACACAGACCTGGCCTGAAACCAACAGTAGTTTGGGGGCCAGAAGGGAGCCCTGGGTTTGGGTGAGAAAACAGACCGTGAGATGACATCTGAATGTCTGCTTCCCTGTACTGATCCCACATGAGAGATCCTGACAGAAGCCCGTGTGCTCAGACTTGCCAGGATCGTGCTCACTGGTCTAGGAAGAGAGAAATGTGACCAGTGTGCTGGCATCTATCCAGCCTCGGCGCATGGGCGAGCAGGCTGAGGAGAGGGTGCTTCCTCAGGAAGTACTCGCTTGTGTGGAGTGTACCTTATTGTGGTTGGATGGTTTGGAAATTAGAACCCACAAACCAGAACAGTCTCCCCTACTCTGTTTCCCTGTTGTGTGCCAGGGAAACTACCTTCTCTCGCCCTTGTTTCTGAAGGAGATCACAAGGAAGGTGTAGCTATCGTGCATTTCCTCTGTTATCAGCCAAAGGTTCACGAGCATGACCTCCCTCACCACATAGCAGGGTTTTTTGTGAGAGGAGCCTCTTCTTGGACCACTGCCCACTTGTCAGCCTCTCCAATGGTGATGGTTTGGGTACCATCCCTCTTTCTTTAGCATCCGTTCCAGCATGTTCCTCAGCCTCCTCAAGGCTCCGGGAACACTTCGTAAACCTGTTTGCTTCTGGAGGTACCCACTGCATTCTAAAGGGGCCTCTGGAAACTCTACATGTCTGTTGACGGGTGATGCCTGAGCAGATGAGCTGGCTCCAAACACTCAGGGGCCTGAGCTAGACGACGTACTATTTGTTGCCTTCACTTGTGTCTCCTGCCCTACAGAAGGAAGCTGAGCCCTGTAGAAAGACTCAAAATTTGAAGTTAAATTAGAATTAAATGTAGCTGGCTGTAAATGCAATTTGACACCTAGCCAGTGTTGTTAATATTAAAATAAAAGGTTAAAAAACAACAAACCTCTGTGGATGAGTTGATTCCAACTCATACTGACCCTTTAGGACATAAGCTAGCCCTGTCCCATGGGTTTTCCAAGACTGTAACTTTTGCAGAAGTAGACTGGTTTCTCCTATGGAGCAGCTGGTGGGTTCAAACTGCCAACCTTTCAGTTAGCTGAGCACTAACTTACTCACTCCACTACCAGGCTCCTTAGTACAAGGCTACAAAGAGTATGTGAAATGATATTGTTAAGTATAAGCTTTTTTCCCCCATTACTTTTTCCCCTAAAGTATAATTTCAATAGATAATAAAATGACATTGCTTCTTCTCCCCGACCCACACACCCCAAAAAATGGTCATCCAAAGAGACTCTTGCTTCCAGTCTCTACTCTGTCCCTTGCCTTTTTAGGTTACCATTTGTGATAGTTACTGATGTATCTTTCCAGTGTTTCTTCATGCAAACAATATGTACAAGTGTGTATTTATTGTTCCTTCCCATTTCTTACACTGAGGATGGCAAACTCTATACGCTGCCATGCACCTTGGTCTGACTTCGCTCAACAGCAGGGCTTGGGACATTTGCACATCGTGCATTCATTGTCTACCACTGTCTGGTTACCATGCTTATTGAACCAGCCCCTGCTGATGGAACACGTATTGTTGTCCTTCTTGTCCTCTTACAGACTGTTGTGCCTGATGAGAGTTGGGGGCTGAACTGGGCCTCGATGAGTGATGTAGGGATTTCCACTGAGAGTCTGCTCTTGGTATTTCTTTGCTACTTTTTCTTATTTTTCACTATATTAAGTACATATTAGAAAACATAAAGGAAAAGATCGAAGGGTTGGACTTCATATTTTTTTAAATTAGCAGTTAGAAACATCATCAATTAAATTAGAAAAATTACATAATAAGAAAAAATGGTTGCAGCCAATCAAATATATAGTCCACTATTGCTGATAGATATTACGCATGAAATTCGAGAAACACTGCAGTTGAAAACATGTAAGGATCTTACATAAGCACTTTGCGAAAGAAAACTATAAATAGCAAGCA
>NW_022111358.1:3481754-3485316 GCF_000313985.2 Echinops telfairi
AGGGAGTACTTGAGTGGAGGCCCAATGTCCTTCTTCAAACACTTTTCTAAAAGACCCAAAAAAGAAAGTTTCTAATTCTATATACTAACTACTTTTGAGGATATAAGGACACTAAGTCATTAAAGATATGTACAGGCATACCCCAACTTACTATGCTTCACAAAAACTGTGATTTTTACAAATCGGAAGTTTGTGGCAACCCTGCGTACAGCAAGCCCGTAGTGCTAGTTTTTTAATAGTAACCACTCACTGCTTGTGTTTGCTTCACATCTTGGTAACTCTCAATATTTTAAACTTTCATGATTCCATTGCATCCTGTATAGACTACATGTAGTATAAACGTGATGTGTACGCACTGGGAAACGAGTTGCCACGGTGTCGCTGTCTTTGTGCCTCCTGTGGCACCCGTATCAGTCGGGGCATCACATTGGGGGCCTTCTCTTGTCACTGACCCTGCACTTCACCACCCTTGAGACCCTTGTCCGGATAACGCCGTAGTCAAAGTAAGTGAGGCGAAGTCTGGCCATCCTTGGTTCAAAGGAGTAGATTCTGACTGTACTTCTTCCAGGACACGTGTTTATTTTTCTGGCAGTCCATGATATTCAGTATTCGTTGCCAACACCAAAATCCACGTCAATCCATCTTTCTTCCTTGTTCATTGTCTAGCTTTCACATGCGTGTGAGATCATTAAAAGGACATGACTTAGGTCAGGCTCATCTTAGTCCTTGAAGTAAAATCTTTTGGATGCATGGTGCGCATTTGATGTCCTGACTGCTGTGCTGCTTGTGTGAGCATTGACTGTGGACCCAAGTAAACGTCGCTCCTCTAGTTCGATGTTGCTGTTTGATCCATGGTGGGGGTTTTGTTTTATTTTGAGGTGTAACCCATCCTCCTCAGCCAGCAAGGTTGTCTCGGCTTTATCGTCAAAGTTGATGTCTTCCTCAAATTCAGGTGCCCTGGTCTTCTTCACATGGCCCAGCTTCTGGGGTTATTCGCTGAGCCTGCAGATGGAATGAGTGTGGGAAGAGAACACAGCTGGCTGCACAGTCGGAAAAATTGTACATGAGTGTGGGTGTCCGTGCAGGTGCCGTGTAACTGAAGAGCATGTGTACATCTCATTTTTATCGACTGTATCAAGACCACATGTGGAAGCTTTAGATGTAAGATTCTAGTAAGAGCTATCCCAAATGGTTAGGATTGCAGGTAAATTTTATCATCTGCCTCACAATAAAATTATGGTTTCTGTTCATTTTTTTCATGTGTACTTATATTTCTACTTAGGGTACATACCATCTTTGTATACATCTTTTACCTGAGCACAATGTGACGTCGCTACATCGCCTTAGCAATCTCATGGTCAGTGACTGGTCAGTGCCCTGTGGAGTGGTGTCTCGCTGTTGACCAGGAAGCTTGAAATAGGAGAGAAGTGCCACTGAGGTTTTGCTTCCTTACTGGAACCCCTTCTTCAACCTTGTGTCCTCTTCTCAGCAGGTTCAAGATTTGCCTCCTGAGGCCTTGGTGGTCTGGCCATGCCACCAGCTGAAGCCATCAGATTTATTACCTCTTGATTTTGTCACACTTAAAAAAAATAGCCAAAGAATACTTGACTATCAATACCTTTGAGGTGGAATATGCAAAGGTTTTCTGTTTCGGAGTAGATTTGTCCTTCCCGGTGTAGAATGATTTCCACAAGCATTCTCTTCCCATTACAGACTCTGATGCTACCCTTTGGCTTACCGAGATAGGAATATTGCTGGCTTGTTCACCTACTGTATTTCTATGCATGTAAACAAGACATTCAAGATGAAACCCCAATTTCATTTCACATCAGTTCCTAGAGCTGACCTCCTTTATCCATTTATCTATTCATTTCCCTAAATATAACCTTGGATCCTGGAACAGTTTCAGTTTTGTTTTGTTTTCCTGTCTCCTCGGGCAGTGCCTGTTTCCAGTGGCCAGAGCACTTCAGAACCAAGCGTGTACCTTTCCTCAGGCGGTCCCCTTTCTCCTGCCTAAGTGGGTGCTGTGTTGCTGTCTCACACAGCACCCCCTTAGTCTCAGACACCCTGATCCCAATCTGCTCAAAGTCCAGGACACATAGTGTCAACAGTGCCAGCAGCCACAAGCTCATTATCAACTCTGAGTGCAATTACTTGGCCGCCACCTAAACTGTGAGGTTTGTGCCGGCCCTAAAGAACTCATATCCTGAAGAGAGAGACTAATCAGAGCAGGTGCTCTTGGCAGGGACTGTGAGAGGGTGGATTACAATTGATAGGAGTTTTAATTTGTGAAGACTTAATCTCATCTTTGGGTTTGGGAACAAGATAGTGTAGATGTACTTACTGTCCATTTTCTCTGGGCATACTTTGAAGATTCATTTGATTGTGCTGATGATAGTATTGTTAAAAGGGCACAGAAATTTATTACATATATCTGCCTCTGTCCTTCACCTGCCTCGCTGCCCAGGGCTACTCTGAAGATGAGCCAGATTGCACGGGGGGAGGGGGACTAAGGGCTCAAGTGGTGTCTGCTGTCCAGTGGTCGGGGCTCCTGCAGCCTGCGAGTTCTTTGAGGGGGGGGCACACTATGTTGCTCGAGATGTACTTACTTAGGATGCGTGGTATTTTTTAGTGGAAGGGGAGAAGGAGCATGTTCTCACTGCCTGGCACT
The DNA here is from genome assembly GCF_000313985.2 of Echinops telfairi. NCBI lineage: Eukaryota > Metazoa > Chordata > Mammalia > Afrosoricida > Tenrecidae > Echinops > Echinops telfairi. Next base: position 3,484,426 of record NW_022111358.1, read on the forward strand.
AGGAAAGCCAGGGGCTAAAAGAGAGGACACCGGGAACTTGGCCTGGCTGGTCTTCCCTGTATCCTGTTGAGAAGAGGGGCACTGGGTCTGGGGGAGCAGGATGCGCTGCCCTCCCTGAGCCAGCACCTCCAGGACCATTCCTTTTGAGGGCAGACATGCGGTGCGACATGAAGATGAGACGCCGGGCTTCTCTGAGAGTTGGAAAACAGGATTGCCCGCACCAAAGCAATTAGGTGTGTTTTGAGGTTGAATGATGCCCTCTGTCACGTCAGTTAGCTTACAGGTTAGACTAACACCACCCTATCTTTGAATCATTTAAGTAAGCAGTCTTACCTTTAGATCCGCAGCTCTCAAAGTGTGGTCTGAGGGACCCTGCAAGGTCAAAGGTGAGGGGGAGTCAAAAGGTATCTACAAAATCATAGAATCCTTTATTATAAAGTGAAGATACAGGGCCTTTCCTTCTGAAAGTGGTGTTTCCGTCTCGCTCAACCTTCCCCGGTGAATCGTGCGCTCTCATCCACTCACAGTGCATCAAAGCAGCACTTTCCGATTGTGGTCCTTTTCAATATTGGTGGAGTTTAGGGACCGTTAGGTCCAAAGGGGCAGGACAGGACCGTCGGGTGGGTAGGACAGAAGCTCCCCGTTGCCTGATGCATTGGTGCACTCATCTTGTTCACACACTGTCGTCTGCAGGTAGTTGGGGATACGGGGATGGGAAAATGCCCCTCCACGGAAGCGGAGCTGGTGGTTGTCGGAACTTGAGAAGGGTGGGTAGGTTGGGTCTGGAGCTGATGTGCTTGCCCTCCTGACCGTAGAGATAGAGCCCCTCCTTGGGTGTGGCTGTATGAATGAGAGCATTTTCCACCTGCCTGCTAGAATACAGGTCTTCCG
>NW_022111358.1:3486492-3487392 GCF_000313985.2 Echinops telfairi
TAGAGGCTTAGAGAAAGTTGGGTGAGAGAACAACCAAAAACCTTATCATGATCTGAATTGTCAACATTAGGGGGCGCCCTAGCCAAATGGTTTGACGTCTGCCTCAGGAGCGGGGGATCAGGTGGGCAGGAAAGGTGGTATCTATTCTTTCTGACAACTAGATGGTGCTGAGAAGCTTTTGAATAAAATACTTTGCTAAAATGAGATTAAGTTTGCTTCCTTGGTCTGCTTAAGAATCATTTCGTAGCTACGGAGGAAAACAGGTAAGTGCTGGCTCATGTTCGTGGGAGCGAAAAACCAGCAAGCTGGCTCCAGGCATGTCCGCTTCACTTCTCTGCCGGAGACAGGCGTCTCCCCAGCCTGCGCTGAGCTCTGTGTCTTCTGACTGGGAGAGGGTACACCCTGCCACGAAATCAGTGTCCCGCCCACTGTCGTAACTTCTGGTCCACGGTGCCTCCGGGGTGGGAAGTGAGGCTCTGCTGAGTGCAGCCTGGAATGGGCTGCCTGCAGAGCTTCCTTTTCACGTGGAAGCACAGAGACAGGGCCAGGGTTTCCTCCTCTCTGAGAGCTACTCACCCTGCAGGGGTGTCCAAGATAGCAAACGCTAACCCGATGGTTCACAGTCGTCTAGTAATTGTGTTTCAAGCAGGATAGATTCATGCAGCTGAGACATGCGGCGCTGCTTCCACGGAAAGGCAAGATCCCCTCCAAATGAAGACGCTGGGATGCACAGCTGCTGTGAGAGCCAGACAGCGCTCAGTGAAACTCAAGAATCCAATGAAATCCAGGTGTTGCCAATCAAACAGGAATCCGATGAAATCCAGGTGTTGCCCAAGAATACTTTCTTCTAGTAAATTGACATTCTATGATGCTCACCTTCCCGACACAACCGCTGAAGAC
>NW_022111358.1:3488290-3491224 GCF_000313985.2 Echinops telfairi
GATGTACAAATGCGCTTTACACAATTGATGTGTGTATGGGTTGCGATAACAGTTGTATGAGCCCCTAATAAAATGTTAAAAAAAGAAAAGAAAAGAAATCCAGGTGTTGCCAATCAAACAAGAATCCGGTGAAATCCAGGTGTTACCAATCATACACTAAGATGGCCCCTAAAAGGAGGAAAGCGGCCCGATAAAAGGTTCAAGATCGAGAGAGAACTAGAAGGGATCGATACTCAGACCATCTCAATACGTGATACACAAAAGTCTTACAGGGTTTTAAATACATGAAACCTGTCCTTTGGGAAGTCACTAGAATCCGCGTATCCTAAGCTCTGTGCCATCCGGAGGAAAGGTGAGTGTTCTGACAAGCCTGACCTTGCTGGCTGTGAACGGCCGACAGCTTCAGAGTTTGCTGCTCACCGTTCTGCCGCCCACAGGCGTGCGTGGTTTCCCTGGAGCAGTGTGACACAGTGGGACCAGAAGTGTCCTGGGGTGGTGGTGGTTTTTTAAGCATTACTAGTGATCCCACCGCCATCGAGCTGATTGCAATTTTTCGTGGCCCTGCATGGGGTTTCCGAGACTGTAAACCTGGATGAGAACAGACGGCCTCCTCTTTCTCCCACGAAGCGCCAGGGCGGTTAGGATGATGTCTGGTGCCTAACCCATTGTGCCATTAGGCAATGTGTGTGTGTAATTCTCCAGGAGGCTATTGATTCTAAGTTAGTCTGTGCCTCGTAGCATAGCCATAAACTACATAAAGCAAACATGGACAACTGTTTGGAAAAGTCCAGGTAAAGGCACACGTCCCTGTGAAGTTCACGATGCAGTCTGTGACAGAGGGTGTGACATGACAGGGGTGTGGTGCAAACACCCTAACTTAAAACCTGAAAGGAACTCACTTCCAGTTCCGTTGCACTGCTACAGTTGCCAGGGAAGCTGCTGCAGAGGCTGGAAGGATGAGGGGAGGGAACAAAGCCAAGAGGAGTGAGCAGGGAGGATGTAGAGTGGGCCCAGCCACATCCACTTTTCCACCTATTTGAGCAGCCGGAGCACCTTGGGCCCAAACTTCCTGCCACCTGCCAGACAGCCTAAGAGCCCACCCCCAGAATGCTGTCCCCTGCTTCACCTGCCTGTCTCCCACCTGACTGGGGTAGGAGTCAGTAAGAGCTATTTTCCCTTGGAAAATATAAAATTTCTCAGAACCATGGACAGACAATCACAGTTGGGCTTTGCCAGGATGGAGGTTGGCAGCGCTAACCTGTAACCCAACATAATGGGGTTGGTTCTGTTTTTACTGCACGTTAAGTGGGTGTTCACGGTTCAGGTCATCTGCTTCGTGTTCCACAGTCCAAACCACTCACCAAACCCTCGAGGAGGCTCCCTCAAACCGGATCCCTGCCCTCCTCTGGGTCACCATTCCCCATTTCACCCAAGTCAGTACTGGTCAGCAGTCCAGCCCACTGCCCTGTCCCTTGCCCTCCCCCGGATCTTTGGCAACCTCCAAAGTCAGTTCCCTGTGGGATGAGCCTTTTGTTCCTGTCTCTGAAATCAGTGGCATCTTGGGAGGTTTTACATTTCTCAATCACAATGAGCTGGAATTGACTCAGGTTTTACATTTCTCAATCACAATGAGCTGGAATTGACTCGATGGCAGTGGGTTTGAGATTTTCAATCAGCAGCAGGTGGCCCAAACAGGCAAGCCCTTGCCTAGCCAAAAGGTCAGTTGTTAAAAACGATGCAGAGCCACCCCAGAAGATCCTGCCAGCAATCTGCTTCCAGAGCTGTTCTCTGCACACCCGAGGTCGTCAGGGGTCAAGACTAACGTGCCAGCGATAAACAAAAGCAAAAAGGCAGCAGTTAAGCCCTTGGTAAGGTCTGTGGAACGGGCATGTAGAGCACTGCAGGGGCAAGTGCCCTAGGGCTCCTGTAGATGGTTCATCTTCCATGCAGGTACTCAGGGGGTTGATTCCTGGCCAATACTCCATTTGCATGTGGCTATGGAGCCGAACAGGCTTCAACAGAGCTTCCAGACTTAAAACTCGGAAGAAAGGCCTGTCCATCTACTTCCAAAATTCAGCCCCAAACTCCTATGACCCCAACAGCCCAGGCTACACCATCCTATGGATGGTGGCAGATCAGGCCACGTTCCATTCCATTCGGCGTGGCGCTGCCATGAGTCAGGTGACTCCCTGGCCACTAGCAACAAAAAGAGAGCGTGGCACCCAACTACATTCTTTTCCAGCACACGTAAAACTATTGCAACTATACAAAAGTTGACCAAAACTATTACAAAAGGTCATGCATTTCAAAAGTGATTATCAGTGCAAACCACAGAACACCTAAGTTTAAATTTTAAAATAACATTTCTAAAGAAAACTTGAAATCCCCTAAGAAATAAAGAAAATCTGAGCAATAATAGAAATACGAGCTGTCAAAATGAGAGGTGCAGCTAAAACAGTACCTAAAGGAAATTTTATACTATTAAAAGTTGTAGGCTCAGACGTTTAGGCCAATTGACCAGACAGTTCATAAAAATAATATTCTCCATCTTCATCTAGAGAGTAGGTATCGGGGTACCAAAACCCAAACTCCCTGCCTTCAAGCCAACCCTGACTCACAGTGACTCAGGTCGAGCGGCACCTGTGAGTTTCTGAGACTTAACTCTTCATGGGAGTCGAAAGCCTTGTCTTTCTTCCTCGGAGCAGTTGGTGGTTTCAAACTGCTGATCCTGCGGTTAGCAGCCCAACTTGTAACTACTATGCCATCCAAGCTCTGTAGTAGCTAGATAGGAGGCCTTTAAAAGCCTTTAGCTGCCAGCTAAGAGGCCACTCTTGGTCTCTGCTCACCTGGAGCAAAGGAAAACGAACACTCAAGTACGCAATTGAATCCAAACGACTCTCACGTGCACCACAGCTGCCTCACCTGAGACCAGAG
>NW_022111358.1:3492595-3493933 GCF_000313985.2 Echinops telfairi
AAAAAGCAAATGAACGAGAATGGGCAAGAACAAGAAAGATGCACGCGTGTGCACCCACAGGTACTAGAAAAGGATGCAATCTGGTCTAAAGGAATTTGTGTAAAGGACATAAACCTGCGGGTGGAAAGTACAAACAAAGAGCCAACAGTTTTTGAAGCTATAAAGCAAATGGAGATGTTAGTAGCCCGAACCACTGAGAAAGTTAGTGATAAAGCAATTTAAAGTGCGGTAGCCCCCACACTAAGCCCACTGCCGTCAAGATGACTCCCAGCTTACAGTGACCCCACCGAGAGTCACCGAGACTAAATCTTTACGAGTGCAGACAGCCTCGCCTTCCCACAGAGAAAGTGAATTGGAATCACCCACCTGGCTATTTGATCCATTTTAGACCGAAGAAGTTGATAGAATTCAATCTCTTCACCACTGGGTTTTAGTGATTTGTACATACATTTGAATAATAGTTGTATTAACGGCCCTTCGTTGTGGGCATATATTATCACAATGGACTTCAAGATCAATTTTGACATGTTCCTTTTTTAAGCAAAAGGGAAGAAATTTCTTGGAGCCCGTATGGGAAACCCTAGAGGGGCCCAGCATCCCCTACTGTGTAGGCATGCCCACCCAAGGGTCACACCACTCTCTGTACCCCCGTGTCCCAGAGGGACTCCCTTGAGCCGAGCCCCAAGGCCCCAGGACTGGCTGGGGGTGGGGACAACATGTTCTTTTTGATGATAAATGCAACGCCATTCCCCTTGAACGTCATTCTCAGCATCCGGAACCGTACTCAGAATCGCCCCTACCCGACCATTTCAGGCCACTCGTGCGGAGGATGTCCATCTTGATGCGTTCCGCTTCATTTTTGATGACTTCTAATTTTCCTAGATTCATATTTCGTACAGTCTGTGTTTAGGTTCTTAATGGATGTTTGCAGCTGTTCCTTCTCATTTTTGAGTCTTGCCCCATCAGCAGAGGAAAGTCCAGAACATTTGTTCCGCTCACATTATTAAGACCGGTTCTACTTTGAGGAGGCAGCTCATCCCCGGTCGTATTTTTAGTGTCTTCCAACCTGAGGCTCATCTTCCCGCACTGCATCAGATAATGTTCTGCTATTAAGATTTTCAGTGGCTAGTCCTTCAAGTGGACAGCCTCCTCATTCTTCCTAGTCTATTAGTTTGTAAGCTGCACGGAAACTTGTGCACCATCAGTGACCCTGCTGGTATTTGAAATACCAGTGGCATCGACATCAGCATCACAGAACACAAGCCATCACATGACAGGCAAGTGGTGGAAGCAGAGAACACAGAAAAACGTTTACAGTGAACCCTCGTTTATCGCGGT
>NW_022111358.1:3495523-3501734 GCF_000313985.2 Echinops telfairi
CACGGTAGGGTCTAGAACCGATTAACCGCGTTAAACGAGGGTTCACTGTACATCAGGCTGCTACGAGTGGAAGGAAACTCAACGGCACCTACCACCAGCACCAACCCAACATTGAGCCCAGCACCCATCAGGGCTCTGTGAAGCTCAGAGGCGCAGCGGCAAATAGCATCACCCGTGACTTTGGGAGGAAAAGGCACGTAGCCTAACAAATCTTTTAAGAGTCCCCCTCTGTGCTGAGCAGTGCGCGTTGAGGTGACAGCTCACTACCCAACGCAGCAGATTAGAGCTGGAGTCTCTGGGGAGAAAGCTGTTACGGTCTAGTCCCAAAGCCTAGCTGAAGATGAAAGTACCACAAGGGGGTTAAATAACCACTCATATTCTCAGTGTCCTTGGCCATTATTGGGCTCCCGGAAAGAAACACACGGGCAAATCATTATTAACCACGTCCAACTGGGGGGAGGGGAGAGGGGAGGGAGAACTGATACCAAGGGCTCAATAGAAAGTAAGTAGAAAATCATATTGGCAACATATGTACAGATATGCTTGATACAATTGATGTATGGATGGTTATAAGAGCTATAAGAGTCCCCAATAAAATGATCTTTTAATAAATATTTTTTTTAAAACCACATCCACAAAAAAAACCCCCACATCCACCAATATATTCTCGAAAAGAGAGTTCATAACCTAATATTTAATGAACTTAACTAGCATCCAGTGGGGAGAAATAGAAAGGTAAATGTGTTAGTCTGGGTAGACTAGAGAAACAAATCCAGAGACACTCATAAATGTGTAAGAGAGAGCTTTATATCAAAGAGTAATTGTATATTAAGAAAACATCCCAGCCCAGAATCAAGTCCATAAGTCTGATATTAGCCCATATGTCCGAGACCAGTCCATAAATTCCTCTGTAGACTCACACAACACGTTCAATGGAAGATCACAGGCCAGTGATGGAAAGTCTTGTGGATCCACTGACAAATCCTCATTAGAAGGCCATGCCCACACAGAGACCTCATTGGCTATGATGTGATTGACAGGCTAGACTCCACCCCTTCGCTCAAGTTGACAGGACATTATATAACTGCCAGAGTAAATAGGATACCTCCGTTGAAGCTAAAGGGAAACAGATCAAGGGTTGAGTCAAAGGTCTAAGTTAGAAGAACTTGGAAATATCTCGTGAGCGTTGAGTGAGGAAAGGGGAGATGGGAAACGGCCTTCCCTCAGAACTGAAGACAGACGATAACTGCTGGATGGCTCTCAGCAGCCTTGGGACAAACCTTGAGAAGTGTGGAGTTATGCTGACCCTCCCTGGCCAAGATGCCAAAGCCTGACAGCCGGGCCTTCAGGATGTGGTCATGGGCTCATCTGCTTGCTCTGCGGTGGGCAGCGCAGGGCACTAGCCACTTAAGTGCCTTTCCTCCAAGAGGAGAGCCTGTTGCTGACTGGCCATCGTCATGTCTTCGGTCGAGTGTTTTGTTTTTAAAACGAATTCCAGGTGGCTGTCCTCATATTTCACACCATTTGTTCTAAACCCTAGTTGTTTCTGAAGCTGACTATTCCTCCTGGGAGCCTGTGAAACACAACTGGATAGAAAATTAGGGTTAAACTGGCCAGAGGGTTCTTACATGTTAACTGCCGAGGGAAAGGAGACGGTGGGACAGAGGGGATGCGAGATTCATACCTGCTGTACGTCCACGGGAACAGGAGTGTGGGCACTCTGTGTTCTTGGCGTCCTTGGAATACCAGTTGCTTTCTCTCTTGCTTCCTCCGCTGGCAAGCAAAAATCCAGTGGCACCTCTTGAAGTAGCTACAGTGGGTTCTGGAGTCATCCTGCAACCTGGCCCTGCCAATCTTCTGTTTTTGTTTGTTAGCCAGCTGCGGTGCAGGAAGATGCAGCTAAAGCAAGGGGAATACTTGGTGTGAAGTATCAGAGGATGCGTGACTTAGAACACATCCCCCCACCCCACACCCCCCACCCCGTGCATCTCACCTGATAGGCCCCTGTAGTTCACCTAGTCAGTCCAGACTTCTCCAAGACAGCTGAGAAGTCACTGAAGTTCTACTTGGATACATTCAACCACAGGGTCACACGGCCTCCTCATGTGTGGCCCTACCCACATCTCCAGACTCTTCTGATTTCCCTGCTTGTTCTTCCTTCTCCAGCCAGTGTCCCCCCACCCCATCCCCTTTGTCCCTCAGTACACCGAGCTCTGTCCTGCCTCCTTATTGTTCCTTCTGCCTCAAACCCTTCCCTCAACCCCCTGCCTGGTGGCCGCTCATGAGTCAGTTCCTGGCTGCAAAGTCAAGGCTGTCCCTGATTGCCTCGCCAACGTCCCCCTCCCACCACCTCCCCCATCCATCCCCATGCCCTTCATGCTCTCTACTGTTACGGGGTCTATTTTCTTCACAGCACTTAGATTCATTTCTGAAATTATTTATATGTGCATTGTGGTACTCTCTGTCAGCTCCCCAAGGACGAGAACTTGGTCTCCGTAATCCCTATGCCGGCTCATAGTAACGACGGTTTGGATGACTGATTGGAAATGCCCTGCATTCTGACAGCTCTGATCAGTTAAAAGTTTATACATAGACCTGAGGCCTGCTTCCCTGTAACCGGCGCAATCGGAACCAGGAGAACAAGAACAAAGCCCCTTGTGGCTCCTCCTATTTCATGGCTTCACAGAAAGGCCTAGATTTCCCTGTGAGGCTAATCAGGAATGAGAGGACGCCCCTTTTCTCACCGCCTGAGCCTTTCTTCCCTCAAACCTGCCCTGCACGGTGGCAGAGCCTGCGGCTTCCTCACCTCGTGTCCCTCTAAGGGTGGACAAGTGCCTTAACCACTCTCTGGCTCCATGCCCTCTGTGTTAAAGGTGATTTTCAATTTTATTTAATATGAAAGCTCCCAGCTTGAAAATAAGAGAAACTAGCTTGTTTTTTAATAACATTTTAAATGTCATAAATGAAGACAGCTGTATTACGTGAGTCATCTTCAGCTCATAGCAAACCCATGCCGCAGGGTAGACAGTGGGTTTTCTAGGCTGTAATCTGGCCAGGACCCCTCTCAGGATGGGAGGGGGTGGGGGCTGAACCACCGAGCCTTCTACTTAGCAGCCAAATGGTTTAACTGTTTCCACCAGTGTCGCCGTTTGGTCCCATCGAGTTGGTTCCGACCCACAATGACCCCGTGAGCAACAGGACAGAGCGCTGCCAAGGCCTGCACCGTCCCCACAACTTTTGTTGAGTCTGAACCCATGGCTGCACCCACTTTTTAACCCATCTTGTCGACAGTCTTCTTGTTCCACTCCCCTCTACTTCCATGCCCAAGCAGGATGGCCTTGTCCAGGAACTGCCCCCTCGGGAAAGCACCCTTAAATGTGTGTTTGAAAGAAACTCGGGACCAAAGCTAATGCATACACTGTGTCTAATAAACCTCAATTAAACAGGTGCCCAGTACATGCTGTGCTTGAGCTCCTGCGGGGGCAGGCCCTCTGGGGGCTGTAACCATTCCCTCGCTCCAGGGCGGGGTCATCATCTGGTGGCATTCCAAGAACTAGTGGAAAAGGGTGACTTCACGTGAGTGTGGACTTCCCATAAATGCCATCCGAGTTGTGAAAGGGCTTGAAGTCAGAGGAGGGGAGAGATGCAGGCGGGTCTGAGGCTAATTATAACCACAGTGACCACAGACAGCGAGGGTGATCAGCTTACCAAGAAGGGACTCAACGCACCTCCCCATATGCACAGGCACCCGTTATCTTGAAGGCCAGGGAGGGGGAGGGGAGCCACAGCCAGTCAGTGGGGTATAATCGTGAGCAGATGAAGGAAAAACTGGAAGTCGGACTGCAGGATCGGTGAAGGACTTCAGAGTCCTACAATAAGAAGCCTTGGTCCGGTTCTGAGTAAGGACCTGCACTTCTCTTGGCTACTCAAATAGAGACAACGCCTGCCTCCTCCCTAAGGGCAGAAACAAGTGTCCCCGTGGTGGTGAGTAACTCGGGCCTTATGGGGAAGAATCGTGTGTGTGCCACACAGAGTCCGGCCATGCTTCCTGGAGTTGCTGAGGGGTCAGTGCTGGAGCTGAGGGCACCGAAAGAGCTGGGGTCTTAGGCTGCAGGGAGATGAACTCGGCTTCCTTTAATTTCCTCTCCTTTTATCGCTTTTGTACAAATGCGACTTTTCAAAAAAAAAAAGTGCCTTTTCAGAGAAGTTTTTAAAAGCATAACCGGCACAGGGCAAACAGTTAAGTAGTACGGAATGGTCACTCATCGCCCTGAGCGGATTCCAACTCACAGAGACCCTACAGGACAGAGTCGAACTGCCCCCCTGGGGTTCTGAGGCTGTAAATCTCTATGAGAGCAGAACACCTCATCTTCCTGAGGGGTGCCTGGTGGGCTCGAACTTTCAGTGAGAGGCCTTTCAGTGAGCAGCCTGTCACATAATCCTTTAAGCTACCAGGGCTCCTGAGTATAGAAGGGTGTACAATGAAAATGTCTCCCCATTCACTCCCAATATCCTTTAACTCCAGGGCACCTACTGTGGCCTGTTTCTTCTATACACTTAGAGTCATCATCGAGTTGACTCCGGCTCACGGTGGCCCTAAAGGACCCGGGAGAACAGCCTCTCTAACAACGCTCGCCATTAAAATCTCTCCCACCCCTCGACCGACTCCTACCGAACAAAGAAGAGTACCTGTTTGGTGATTGCTCTTTTCGTCCCCACCTAACAATCAATCTTGGGAACCTCCCAGATCAGTCCATGAACAACTGCCTCACTCTAGCTGACAGCTGTGTGGCCCTCCATCATTGGACAGGCCACAGTCTCCTCACCTGCCCCAGGCGAGGGCCCTGGTTCTCAGGGCCCTGTGTCTGCACTGGTCAGTCATCTTCACCACACACTGTGGTGGATCCTGTGGTGTGTGACACTGTGCTGGGTGTTGAACTGGGGGGCGAGGCAGAGCTCCACCCCCTCGGGAGCCCCACCTCACAGTGGACATGGGCATTTAGAGAAAGGGCAAAGAAGGATCCGTGTGCACATGGGGCTTCAGGGCCCTTCCCGGGACTCCGCGCTTATCCTGGCTTGAACTTCAGTGCCAAGGTGGAAGGTAAAGACCAGCTTGCATCCAGAATGTTTACAGTCAGCAGGGTAATCCTGCAAGACGAAAATAAAAACAGAAAAGGCCTGCCCCATGTTCTCTCTCTCCTGCCCTACACAGACGACAGTATAGGACAGCGCAGAGAGAAGGTGGGTCAGGCTCTCAGTACCCGTAGAGTCAGCCCGGCACCTAGCCCTCATTTCTCCTTCTGTGCAAACAGCATGCCAGGCAGGCCTTCCTATATCAACTGTGCCCATATTGTTTCCCTCTTTTAAAAAAATGCATGAATTCTGAATTTACGCTGAGCTGATTGTGGATCTTGACATGAATCAGACATACTTAACCGTTTTAGAGGATTCGGACTATGCATATGGAAGGGGTGGTGGGAAAGCTTAAATAAGCGTGCCTGGCACGTGAAAAGCGGTCTTGCTACTATTATTTTTGTTTACTGTTGTTGCGTTCCCAACAAATGCTCCTAGGAGGGATTAGTATGCTATTTTAATATGGATTGGTATATTACGATTCTGTCCATGACTCATAATGGGAAGACTAATGAAGCGAATTGGCTGCCTGCTCGCCTTGCAATCTTCAACCTAACCTCTAGGTGGCGCCCGCACCTCACACTGATTCCTCCGCGGTCCCGGAGCCGACGCCCTGGGACCAGGAGCTGCTCTCGCTCGGTCCTTCCCCTGCGCGCCCGCTCAGCGTTAGGGTTCAGTTCCTCTGAACTCCGGGCGCAAAGAGGTGCAGCCTTGTGGAGCTGCAAACCCCCAAAGGCCGTTTCTCCCTTTATTTTTCTTGCGCTATGATCCCCAGCCTTGTCGAGAGAGGTCAGTGGCTTAGCCCCGCTCGCTCTCGTCTCGGCCTCTGAGACGTCCCCGGAAAGGCTGCGTCTGTTCTTCAATGTGATCAGAGAAAAGACAACCGCGATTTCACCTTTAAACCCATTCTTTAAAAAGGTATCCAATATGTGCGCTTTGTTCACACGACAGGTTCCAAGGAAACCCCTTCAGGTGGTTGAAATAAGGTAGCTCATCCCCTGGGGCCAACAAGTTTTTTCAGATCACCCCTTAGGCGATTTTGATCCAGCTTTGAACTATGGTTGGTTAACTAAATGAG
>NW_022111358.1:3501889-3509532 GCF_000313985.2 Echinops telfairi
TCCATCCATCCATCCATCCATCCATCCATCCTCTGGGTGCTGCCTGTGTGCCGCCAGGAAGCCAGGATGGAGGGGAACTGGGCAAAGTCCCTGTGTGCTTTCACGTAGGATGGTGCCCATAAAACCCCAGCCGAGCGCCAGGTGCCGCCCCTAGGTGCTCAGAAGAAAAGTAAGGCAGGATTCAGCTTCCTTCGCAGGGTTGGTGTCTGTGACCAGGATGGACAGCTCTGAGGAGGTGACATGGGGCAGAAACCCAAACAAAATTTGGAGAGCAATTTGGAGAGGGATGAATATACCTCTTAGTTTTAGAGGACCCATCACACCCCATACAAGTTTAAAGAGGAAGGCAGGAGAGTTAGACCTTTTCATGGGGGGGGGGGGCGTGACCTTGAAACACACTCCCCATCCCACATCGCTGGAGGTCACAGGCCCAGCTTCTCTCCGCACCCTGAAACCCCTCCCGCAGAACGCATCCAGGAGCCGCTCACTGCCTCCCCCTCCCCCCCAGGAGGAAAGAGGAGCCGCCTCCGCGGTGAAACATAAAGTTTATTCAGCTCAAAGTGACGCAAAAATTCTTCCAGAGCTCCTTGGCAGCGGATATCTAGAGATCAGACCATGTGAGGGACCGCGAGTACAAATACGCCCGCCGGGGAGCGAGCTCCGCACACGCAGCGTCCGCCCGGTGCCTCGTGGGCGCGCGGGTCGCCCAGCTTCCAAGCGCCTCGGGGAGCCGCCCTGCAGAGCCCTCCCTCCGGCAGGCAGGTGGGTCCGCTTTGCTGCGTGGCTCCGCTAACGCACACTTCTTGGCAGAAAACTTCGCGCCTGGGGCGGGGTGCACGGAAACGGTCAGCCGCGCTGGGCTGCCGCCGCGCCACGGACAGGGGGTGTCCGCGCCATCCTGGTTCTCTCCGCCCTGCAACTGCGAGTAGTAAGTGTTGACCGTCTACGGGCCGGCCGGAGGGGAGAGATGGAAGTCACCGAAGGAGGGGAGTATGGAGGGCTTTAGAAAGCCTCCTCTGGACAGCAGCAGGGGCTCTGCCATGTCTGAACTTTGCGACGAGGCCATTAAGCCCAGCGCTGTCCCCTGCTCTTTGCAAAGTTGATTTCAGTCCATGGGTTCGTGTGGGATGTTTACTGACTGCAGGTGCGTGCAGGTGACGCCGTGCAAGGGTAATTCTGCAGAGAGAGCTGCGTTTGCCATCAATGCTCAAGCAGCTAGAGAAATCGCTGAGCGACCCTTAAAGTGGGACAAGTCCCCTGGGCGCTTGGGTGGTTCTCACTGGCAGATGTTGCTCGCTCAGACTCTCCACGGTCCATTCAGAATTCATGCCGAACTCAAACTCCAATGGGCTGGTTTACATGGTGAAGTGTAAAACCATCAAGGGCTTGGAAAATGTGTACATCAAACAAATAAACAGTTTGGTTGGTTTTTTTTTAAGTTCCTTACAGCTAAAGAACACAGAAGCGTAGCTTTCCTTCCACACTGGTCTTTCACAGTTGGAGCTCTAAAGAAGAAAGGAGTAGAATTTCTAAAGAGTCAGGCATTTCCAAGTCGTGTGTGTATGTCCTTTTATGATCAATTTTGTCCAGAAAAATGAACCAGGTCAATGGATTATTTATGAGTCTGCTAGCGCTTGTCATAGTATGAAGCGATCAAATATTTAATGTGTTTTGCCTTCAGTTACATAGGGGAAATGTCTCAGAAAGCAACATTGGGATTTGTGTTGAATGAAATGGAGAAGCTATGGGAGGCAGTAGTGTGTGGGGTTGGGGGTGGGCAGAGGAAGCAAAGCGTTGGCTTTCTGTTCCATGATTAGTTTTTGTGTGTGTAACAGGGAACCACGGTTGCTCAAGGATTCACCTTCCCGACCAGGGCTCTGGGCTGGGAGCGGCCACTTCCGGGATGGATGAGTATCTTAGGGGGAAAGCCCTTTGAGCAGCCTTTAAAAAAAACCCACAGAACCCGAAGAAGAGCTGTTTGAGGCTACGCTGCAATTCATCAAAACTCCCTTCAACACTCTGGTGGCCAATCTAGGCCATTTCAGAGATGTAATTACTCGCACCAAGATTCAAACCCCCTTCTCCACCCCACCCCGCACCCCCCCGGAAAAAAAAAAAGATTCAAACCCATTCCTCTCCCCTCTCCTTGTTGAAGACGGACATGCTAGGGCAGGATGGTGCTGACGTTTCCGTGGAATTGGCAAAAACTCAGAAATTCCTTTGGGGGCTCTTGAACATCATCCCCACACTTTGATGGAGTTCAGAGAGGCATGCGTGTCATTTCCCGAGTGAGCGAAATGACCTCGGATCAGGAGCGACCGGTGGGCGAGCCCTTGCAGTGGGCTTGCAAAAACGGCCTGCAGGGCCTCCCTGCTAGCCAGAAGCACAGGTCATTCCAGAAATTAAGCCAACCTTTCTCTGCTTTCTTCATCCTCCCTGAGGGGTATACTCTGGGAGAACTGGAAGGGGCGGGAGTGGGGGAATGCCCTGAGGAAGTGTAATTTTCATATGACCTAATGTGTAACTGGTTGTGTCCATGACTTAACTTTTCCCTGAGAAAATGACTAGGTGGCTGAAGGAGAGATTATGCGGTTTGTGTTTGGTTGTGACTGTAACTCACTGATCCTTGATTATACCGATGGTCCTCAGTTCTACATAGGGGCGGGGTGGGGGTGGGGGTGGGGATAGCAGGATGTCAAAGTGCCCAAGGGCTGGAACTTTCTCTCCAAATGTTGTCATCACATTAAGGTTCCCAACCCCGGGCTTTACTCTGAGCCAGAGATGCTACTCATTCGGTCACTTGAAATTTAAATCCTGTCCTTCAACCGACAGGGTGTCTGGGTCGGACGCAGCAGGGATGGCCTCCAGGGGTACACGGTCCGGGGACACTGTTCCTTCCCCGACACTCAGCTGTGGCTGGTTGGCCCTGCTCACCTGAGGCTGGCGGGGCTCCACGGCTCAGGCTGGGGTGCCGAATGGAGTCAAGCCTCCCATCAAAGGGCTCCATTGCTCCCCACCTGGGGAATGGGAGGCTGACTCAGTTGGGCTGAACAGAGCAAAAGCGCACCCTTGGGTGCGAGAGAAAACCGCCGTGTGCTAGGTGGGACCCAGAGGGAAAAATTCATGAAACTGATTTGTCAAAGCGATGTGACAGACCAAGTTTTTCCTGAGCTGAGAGGTGAAGTGCTTGCTCACCATCGGCCAGCACAGCTGCCTTCGTCCACATCCAGAAATGGCACTCTCTGGGGGGCAGGGTGGTGGTGGTGATGATGATGGGGTACATCCTGGGTCCTACTGACAGCCCGGTGCAGGGGCACCCCCTCAGCCTGTGCTTTGCCTAGCCTGCTCTGTGACTGGGAAGAACACTCCACCCCGACCTTGTGCTTAAGGGGGTGACAAAATGGATGTCAGGGGAAGGGGGAGAAAGGGGAGAGCAACATGCGGCACTCTGGTTGCTTTCTCATGATTCTCTTTCCATTGGCTCCCCTGGAACCCGGCAGCAGCTCCCCAGTTCCCATCCAGCTCCGGACCCAACGGTGCTCATTAATGGATAGCTTCAGAGGAGTGGGTTATGAGTTGGGTTGCTAACGGAAAGATGGTAGTTCAAGACCACCAGCTACCCTTCCAGAAGCAGACAAGGCTTTCTACTCCCTCGAAAAGTTACCGTCTCGGGAACCCCTGGGTCGTCATACTCTGCCCTACAGGTGCGCTGTGAGTCGGAATCGACTGGGTGGCAGTAAGCTCGAGTGAGTGAAGCAATTACAAGGGTTGGATGGGCTCCCACGCTGGGCCCCCACGAACCCCAGCAGCCCCTGGACCACAAAGTGAGAGAGAAGCTGTAGTGACGGGGAGAAGTGGAGGTGATGTCCCAGGGCCAGCTCAGTAACCAGGGCCCTGGGGCACTGACCAGTGATGGAAGGTGACTGGGAGATCGATCTCCTGGCATCTCGAGGGCCGGTTCTGTCCAGTCAGTCGGAACCTGGTGTCAGAGTTGCAGTAGAGAGGACAGAGGTCTGGAGAGAGGTTTGTGGCCAGGCCACATCTGGGTGAGCACCTGTCCTAGCCGTCTACTTTAGAAGAACCTTTGGCCCAGGATGGGAAGGTGGCCCAGTGGGAGGCAATCGCGAACGTTGGCCTCCTTGTGCTTTCTCAGTGTTTTCTCAGTGTTTTCAAAGGAGATTAGCGACCAAGTCCATTCCAATTCACAGTGACTCTGAAGAGGAGCCCTGGTAGTGGAGTGGTTACGCATTGAGCTGCCACCCACAGGGTTAGCAGTTTGAAACCCCCAGCAGCAGAGGTGCTGGTGTGTTTGAACCCCTGACCTGGCAGTTTGCGGCCCAACCTGGACCCGACAGTGCCACCAAGGCCCCTGTCCAAAGTAAAGGAGTTTCCGTTTCCTTGGTTGGTGGTGGAGTGGGTTAAGCGTAAGCCGCTTGTGTGAGGACAGCGTTTCAAACCCACTGGCCGCTCTGCCGGAGAAGGATGAGGCCTTTCGCTCCCTTACAGACTACCGAGTCACCCTTCTTGGGCCGGTAGGGGTGCTGTGCGTCAGTCACCTGGACGGCAGTGAGGGTGTTGGGCTTTGAATTCTGTTCCTATGGAACTGCTTGAACAGCTCATTCCCAGTTGCTAAGTGAAAATAAAGTAAACTGAACTCTTATCTCTTACCAAGGGCGTGCCTTAGGGCCAGGGTGTGGCAGTGCTGGTAGGACCTCAAAGAGACCTGCTCAGATCTGTCCTGGGGGATGAGGACACAGCAGGACTCGAACTGACCTCAGTCCCTCAGCCCTGGGCTCTCAGCCCTCTCGCCTCTCCTGTGAACAGAGGGGTTGCTGTCCTGTCAAAGGGAATCAAGTCAGGGGCTCTTTCCCTGGTTTCAGAGGGAAGGAGCTGGGCGGAGTGGGAGGAAAGGGGAGGGAGGAGCTGGCAGGAGAGAGCAGGACGATCAGCTATTTTGGGTGCACTGCCCCAGGGAGGACAGACTGGCCAGCAGTGTTCACGGGGGTTCTCCAGCACCAGTTGAGGACTTGAATTATTTTTCTTTCCCCAGTGCTTTATTTCTTTTTAAATATCAATTGGAAGGCTTCATGAGGTGGTCTTCACTCAGACTCACTAATAGTTCTTTCTTTGCCACATCTGCACCCACTCTCTCTAGTCACACGCATATCTCATTTTTGTATCTGTCATGTATATATAATCTTATAGCCTCCGTGTGCTAGAGAACATAATTCACATATTTACATAACTTACGTTTGGGTATATTTATGTACAGTTTGTTGTGGTGCTTGGCCCTTTCAGAATTTACAGACATTGAGATCAAAGTTCTCAAGCCCACTGTCATTGAGTTGATTCTGATTCATAGGGACAAACTCCAATGGCCTCTTTGGGTTCCCTAGACTTTAAATCTTTACAGGAGTAGACAGCCTCATCCATCACCCTTGGGTTTGAACTGCTGACCTTGTGGTCAGCAGCTCGATGCATAGCCCACTATGCCACCAGGGCTTCTTGCGATTGAGATAGTGCATGTTACATACTTCTGCACGGGTCTCTTAGGAACAGGGATGTTCTCCTGCATAACTGTGATACCATTTCCACACTCGGGCACGCAGCACTGACAGAGCACGGTTATACGCACCATATTCGAATGGTAGATGTGTTCATTGTTTTGTTGTGGGGAGAAATAGGTAAAACGTGGCATTTGCCAATTCAACAGGGAGCCTTGGGGACATCGTGGGTTATGTATCGGGTCAACAGTTTGAAAGATGAGGCTTTCTACTCCCATAAAGAGTGGCAGTCTCGGAACCCACAAGGGCAGTTCCACCCTGCCCTATAGGGTCACTATGAGTTGGCAGGGACTCGATGGCAGTGAGTTTGGTTTGGTTTGGTGTAGCCAGTCCAGTCATTTCCACAGTGCCATTCAGTAGCATCGCTCCCCTTCATGGTGCGGGTCCTGTGTGAGGCTGTGAGCTGCTAGGGACCAGACTCTCTTGCTGTTATCTTCGTGCCTATCTGAGGACTAGATCAGTACCGGTCACTGATGACCTAGTCGTTCATGAATGCCCCAGACCCTTAGTCACTGTAAAGCACGTTGTAGAGCTTCGTGACTTTAAAATCCAGACACTCCCCAACAATAACTCCCAAATCACATCCTGCATTCTCCCCATGTAAAGACGCCACCTAGGGAGACGGGCTCCATCTCCCCTTTCGGCTCATCTTCTTCTCTCATATTTTACTTAATCCCACTTCCGATCCCTTCCGCCTTCCCTCCTCTCTTCCCCCTGGCTCAGGGGACAAAGGTCAGTATCTACCCTCATTCCACACCTTCGCCCTGGGTCTGTTTATCTCCCAGTGTGCATCTCGGCCTCCTTCACATCAGTGTCCCCATCTTGGCAGTGTCCCCAGCCTCCTTCGAGGCAGTTCTGATGCAGAGTGCCCCTGCAGACAATAGAAGGAAACTCCACCGGTCCGGCGCCATTATGTTTGAGCCCATTGTTGGGGCTTCTGTCAATCACCAGAATGAGGCCCTTCCGCCCCACCCCCAACCCTGCCACTTTACCTGGCGGGATGTCCTTCCCCACAAACTGGCCTTTCCTGATAATATGTCCAAAGTACGTGAGACAAAGTCTCACTGTCCTTGGATCTCCCAAGGAAAAGGAAAATGGTGTTTGGAAATTCTCCCTTAACTAGATTTCTACACTTGTAAAAATTCGCATTCTAACCAGAAAGGAGTGTCTGGATGGTGGATGGGAGGCTCCTGACCCTGGTCCATCTTAATCACCACCTGTTTGCACGGCCCCAAGTCTCCCTCCTCCTCCACGTGAAGCTTGTTCCTGCAGCTGAATGAAAAGCCGTTTGTTTCTGCACAAAGTTGTAAGCGGTGAAGTGGAACAAGGAATCGCGCCAGCAGCTTCTGAAACTCTTGAAAGACCCCTCCACAGGCTTTATACACATTTCTCTCCCCGCTTGTCCTTCCCGGCCCCCTTAAAATTTAGTTTTCCTCAAGAGCCAGAGTGTTCAAACAAACAATCCAATTCGTTTCCCTGGCCAGGGCACAGTACTCCACAGTGCTGCGTTCTACCCTTTCCTTTTGGGTTGCGTTAGTATTTCGTGGTTAAAATAGGATTTTTGTCAACGGGTGTGGAAAGCTAAGCAGCATTTCTCTCTCTGGAGAAAAAAATACATTCCACGTTCCAGACAAGCAACTCACAAAAGCGCCTTTGGAGCACACACCGTTGAGGGGTGTGGCTGCCCTAACCTGTTTCCAAGTCTAAGAGCAACTTCCCCCCAGCATGGAATGGGAATGAGCAGCCCTCCCAAGTCCCCGGATGCCCCCAGAGCCTCCCACTGAAGGAGAAGGCCGAGCAGGGCTAGAAGGGCGCCTGGATCCCACTGATTTATCTTCAGGGAAGAAAGATGCCCCCCTCCCCTCCCAAGCTTGCCAGTGCGGCTATGGGGCCGCCGCCCTGTGCCCAACAAGCCTGAACTAGACCCCGAGCCAAGCGTAGGATGCAGGCACATGAACACAGAGATGGCTAAGCCATGGCCTCTGCAGACTCTTTGAAGCCCCTGGGTGCATGCCCAGCTAGCTAGGGTTAGCTGCTGAGTGAGTGAGCGACAGAGGACTCGGAACACAGAGCCGGGGG
>NW_022111358.1:3509632-3522503 GCF_000313985.2 Echinops telfairi
GGGGCTATCCCGGGATGGGGTGGTGAGAGAGCATCCCCGAGGAGCTGCGATAGGCGTGAAGCAAGCCAGGCGTCTAAGGACTGGGGAGGAGCAGAGGGAACGGAGGAGGAAGGTGGGGCTGCACTGGAGCCCCGAGTATGAATTGGGTGGACCGCTCCCTGTGTTCGCTCATTGGAAGGCCCAGAAGTCAGGTGAGGAAATGGAGTCCCTCCAGCCTTGCCCAGAGCACCCGGACTCTCAATAAACGCATTCGAAAGGTAAAGACAACGTGTTACCCGCAGGAGAGATGCATTTCACCCACAGCCACAGGTGAAATGCTTCATGGCCACCTGGACGGGAGGTTGGAGGGAACTACTAAGCCAACTGGGTGAGGCCCGTGGCTCACCTCTCCCAGAATCCCCAAGGGTGGGGGTATTGGCTTAAAAGACCTGGGGGTACCCAGGCCTCAGACTAGACCTGGTGAATTAGAATCTCTGCATCTGCTCTTCCTAAGTTCCCCGGGGGACCGACCTCAAGCTCCGGTGCAGAGGAACCAGTGCTAACCAGCGAGGCCCTTGGAGGAAGACGGAGGCTGAGTAGGATCTGACTCAGCCTGCCGTGGGTCCCAAGTCACCTAGCCCTCCGGGTTTCAGTCTCCCTCCTTGGGACACAAGCGCATAAAGCTGAAAGAGTGACTCGCATGGGGTGGTAGGAGTGGCCGTGAACTCACTGCCCCTGATGGTTGGTCCCTAATTAACATGCCTTTCTACAAATAGGCCTGTCAACAGTCTGCTTTCCCTGCTGTGGAACTTGAGGCTCAGAGAAGTTAAGTAACCTACCCAGAGTCACACAGCTGGCACGTGGCAGAGCCGGGACTCCAGTGCAGGTCTGTGAGACAGCCAGGTGAGCTGCAGGTCATGCACATGTAAAAACTCAGGGCAGCCAGCAGACGAGGCAGAAGCTGGAAGCCACGTTCATGGGAGGAAGGGTCATCGAGCCTGTTGCTGCCCAGTCCGTTTCTCCTTCTGGAAGTCAACGCACATGATCCATCATACTTTGGGCCGGCCTGTGGAATGAGCCGGCGGAGCCCATCACACAGAGCTAGTCCCGAGTTGTCTACACTCGGTGTGGGGAGAAGCTCAGGGCTGTGTTCTCCCAGGCAGGGAAAGTTCTGGCCAAAGGACTTTTCCCTCTGGGGATAAGTTGCCAAAATGGCCACAAGGAGTTTAGCTCATGAATCGACTCGAGGACAGTGGGCTTGGTTGGTCTAAGGGCTTCTCCTGGAGACCATCCCCCAGCCCAGGATTCGTCCTTGAGATAAGGAGCTAGGTGGCTGTGAGCCTGGAGTTCTTTTCCACCCTTCAGCTCCCAAGACAAGCAGATGTCCCCGGCCGCCTTCGTCTGGATCACAGACTCTCTTGCCTTAGTTTGAAGGGCAAGCTAGGGGTCCCTGGCTTAGGACCTGTGACACGTAAGGACCACAGTGGGTCATCTCTGTACCTTCAGCAGACACAGAGACGACCCCACTGTGGAAGCCTGCGAGCACGCGAGGAAAACCCAAGGACCCAGGACAGGAGAGGAGCCATGCCACCAGAGGCAAACTTTCAAACCCCGGGGCCGCTCGGGGCTGGCAGCAGGAGGTAAGCAAGCAAGCTGCAGCACGTGGTCGGTCTGCAGAAACCTCTGTGAGCAGTGGGGAGTGGGGCCGCACCAGCAGGACGCCGGAGCACTTGTCCCCTTCACGAGGGTACTACTGGTTTCCTAGCAGCCCGTCCGATCCTTTTGAGGCCTTGGCCTTGGACAGTGAGTGGGCTCCATTAGACACGTCTTGTTTCTAAAAGCAGAGTAAAAATAACCAAGCAAGACGAAGCCAGCTGCCTTTGAGTGGCTTCCACTCCACGGCAGTCCCATGTGTGGGGGAGACCCCTGCTTGTGCTTCATGGGGTCTTCTTCTGAGATGTGTTGGGGTAGATTGGAGCCTCCAACCTTCCAATGGGCAATCCTGTGCCTTAATTGTCTGTCCCACCCAGGATTCCAGCACATAGTAAACAATGGCCCAAATGTCTACCCGCCTCCAATGCCTCCAGGCCAAAGGAGAATCTACAGCCTTGGGCTGACTCCTGAGGCAGCGATCTGGGTTACCTCCTCTCTCCTACCTTCTGGACGGGTTCTACTACCTGCTGTCCCTCCCACGCACCGCTGCTCCTCTCCTGGGTCTGATAACTTGGCAATGGCCGCGTGGAACTCACAGACCATACGAGGATTCACAGCTATAGGATTTAATAAGGCAAGGGGCCATTTAAAATTTAGGATCGAGAATGACTTGGGATACAGTTTTTGACCAGGTCAGCTTCTTCTTACCTCCTGTCCCTAGGCCCTACTCTGGGCCTTCTCTGGCAAGTGTTACAACTCTGAAGCCCACCAAGGCGTCTTATCCTAGTCTTCCGGTCCTGCCCCTACCACTCTTGCTACTGTTGCTCTGCCATCTCTCACGGCCTCCCATGTCATAGCTCCTCCCCCTCAGTGTGTTCCCTTTCTGCCTGATGGCGAAACTGACCAATCCTCTGGTTAGGATTCCAGACACCTAATTTATATGGCCCCAGGCCTGCAAGGGTTCATTTGCATGAACAAGAACTGTCCAATCCCTCTGGCAAGATCCATGTTTTCATAGTCCCATCCATGATACCCACTACAGCCAGAAGGGCCATATGAAACCCTTTACACACCTATCTTTGCTGAAGCCACAGCAGGGAGCCAGGTTAAGTGTGGATTGCGCTGGGCGGGCGGCCTTGGGGACTTTAGACTCCCCTTGGAGAGAGAATACAAATTGTCACTTAGCTATGGGACCTATCATTATTCTTATCTCCTGGTTAGGCCTCTGAGTCCTGCTGCTGCTGGTAGTGGTGGTGTTTTGAAAGTGGAAACTGAGTACCCTGATGAATGAGTTCACATTGCTCCTGACACTTGAAGTGCAAGCACAGCATGTCTGCAACGGCGTTTCTGCTGAGAATGGGCCGATGAACAGTGAGCAGACACGTTGAGTCATGGGCCTTTCCAAAGGGCTGGGCGCCTTTATGACTAATTGTAATTACAGGCTGATGCAGCCACAGGTTCCCCCGGACCGGACGACAGAGACAGAGCCCGTGGAGAAAGGAAAGGAGAGTTGATCAGGAGCTGTGTAAATACCAACAACTCTTTTGATGAGAGGGTGGAGGTGGAGGGGACCATGGAGTGAATGAGCCTAGTCACAGGGCTGAGAGGAAAGTGAAATACCCCAGAAAGTGCCCCTTCACGGTCAGTCCGTCGAAGTCACCACTGCACGGCCCCTCGAATGTCCACGGGATGAGGCTCGCGCGTATTGGGTGGGGGCTCCTCCATGATGCCGAGCTACCTGACCCCACCCACAGCTTGTCACCTGCTCCGTCTAAGACAGTGGCACACGTTCAAGGTGCAGAGGAAGCTTCCGGGCCTTTGTCTGGTCCTGGAAAGACTCAAAGGTTGCCCAGAGGAGGGAATATTGACCCGACTTGTGATCTTTCCATCCAGCAGGATAAAAATACCGTTCACCCAAAAAAGAAAGCTTTCAAGAGAACGTTCTCAGAAACCAACCTTTTAACAACTCCGACTTCTATATTCCCGGGCCAGTCCCCTCTCCGCCATGGTTGTCTTATTGAAAACGCCAGTCAGTGTGATTTGTAGAATCAGGAAGTGGGAGTGGGGGTCCTGGATCTGTCCGGCAGGACTTTGCAGACTGAGGGGGGCCTACGTGCATTTCCTCGGCTCCTGCCTGACCTGGTGGGCTCCTGGGAGCGGGGAAGTGGAAGACAAGGAGGTATTGCTTCCCTGTTTGCACCTGGGTCCTATAAGCAGGGCTCTAGTGTCCCTGCAGGGTGCCTCGGGGGAGAAAGTACAGGTAGTCCCCTACTTACGATGGGGGTCTGTCTTGACTACCTACTCCGTTCCAAGTTGGTTCTGAGGCAAGTCTGATACCTCTCTCTTTTTAAAGTTTTCATGGTTTCTCTCTGTGGTAGCGGTTTTCAACAGCAAATCAGAACTGGAATGTTTGCGAGGGAACAGGTGAGCAGAAAAACAGCAGCAAATTACAAGCTGCAGCCCAGAGGGCAGGGTCTGCTCCTGACCACAAAGAGCACCCAGCAAAGCAGGTGGTGCCTCGCCGTCACTCGGTAACGCAAGTCTAGGCTGGAGTCACAGACTAGGTGGCTCTGGAATCTGGAGCCAGTCACCCCGCTTCTGCAGTGGCCGGTCGCGAGCCGTTGCGATAGTCCCGTGCTTATTCCCAGCTCGGTGATGGCTCCCGAGGTGTTTCTCTTCTGGCTGCGGGGACAGGAAGGAGGAAGGTGGGGGGATGCAGTTGTTCTCTGAGCTTCAACTTAAACCAAGAGGAGAGGAGAATGGCGATTGAAAATAGGAAGACGGTCCTGCAGGGAATACCGAGTGCAGTTTTCAAGGTGGAGGAAGGAAAGATGAAAGGGCCAGGGGCGGGGCCAGGGTCTCAGGCAGGCTTCTGGGCTGAGATGAGGTAAAGCTCAGCTCCTTCTAGCTGCCACGTGGCATTCAAGTTATTCAGCATTTAAAGCGGAAAGCGTGCTCTTGGTGTGGGCCAGAGAGAAATACAGGGGCTGAAAAACAAAACAATCAAAAGAGCTCCACCCAAGAGACCACCCCGTTCAGACTGTGTCCTTAGCTGTATGTTTAAATAGGCTGACATCTCATCGCCTCTTATTTAAAAGAGCAAAGCATCCTTGGCCTGGATACATGCTTCTCGATGGAGGATGAAAAGCCCAAGTGGCCGGTGCTGGGCTCCTGGCCTCAGACTTGCTGATTGGAGCCCGCCCAGTAGCACCATGGGAGAAAAAGCCTGGCGATCGGGTTCATAAAGATTCTCAAAACCCAAACTCACTGCCATCGAGTCGGCGCTGTGGGTTTCTAAGACGGTAACTGTTTATGGGAGTAGAAGGCCCCGTCTTTCTCACACGGAGCTGCTGGTGGCTTTGAACCACCAACCATGCAGATCGCAGCCTAATGCCCGACAGTCAAGCAAATCCTGGGAGCAGGTCTATCATGAGACCCATGGCCTCGTCATGAATCAAAGTCCTCTCGACAGCGGCTGTTCAGTTTGAGGGAGGTGAGAGGATGTGGGGTCATTTAAAAGGTCTCTCTCTCCCCACTTGGGACCAAGCGGAGCGAAGGTCCCAGGGAAGGGGGCGCAGAAAGACTGGGCAGCAGCATGAAATGATGAACAGAATGCGGTTTGCTCTAAACCAGCAGTTCTCAACCTGTGGGTCTCGACCCTTTGGGGGTTGAACAACTCTTCGCAGGGGTCGCCCAATTCATAACAATAGCAACATGGCAGTGATGAAGTAGCAACAAAAATAATGTAATGGTTTGGGGGGGTCACCACCACAGGAGGAACTGTATGAAAGGGTCGCAGCATGAGGAAGGTTGAGAACGGCTGCTCTAGACCTTCCTGCCAGATACACAGAAATGTATATTCTTCTCTCAGTGGTGTTTACATCCCTGTGCTTGGTTGGGCCAGGATTGAAGCGAGTAGAACCCAGGACATCTGCCTACCTCTGCAAATATGCCCCAGCACCTCCACCACCCCCTTTACCTCCACCTCCTCCATCGCCCCCCCCACCACTACCACCACTATTATCTCCCTACCGCCCCCTCCACACACACCCCACCTCTACCCCACCACCACCTCCACCTCTACCTCCACTTCCACCACCACATCCTCCACCACCCCTCCTCCCAAACTACCCCTAGCGACACAGAACATCTCTTGTTACTGTGGGTGTTTTGGGCAACCATCAATCTCTTTGACATTTTTATTTTCCTCTTCACAGAGGGGAAAAAAAATCTCACAAAACGAATTATTTACCTCCCTGGTGTTCATGTCTAATCTTTGCCAGTGTTTACATCCAGAGTCATCCAGGTGGATCTACTACATGCGGTTCTAACTCTCCACCGGCTACCTTTCTGTCTTCACCTCTCCATGGACAGATGGTTAGGTTCTAGGTAGGGAAGAGACAAGCTCTGCCACTTCTACCAGTCACCAATCCCAAGCCACCCATCCTCTGCTGGGTCCAGGCCAGGCCAGTGCTCTGCCTTTGCAGTTGACAGCTCTGGTGGCAGGCCATTTGTGGATATATTTTTTCCAGAAAAGCGTAATGGGATCTTTACTTAGTGGGAACCCATTTGAACCCATGAACTACTACACGCCTTTGAAGTGCTCAAACCCCAAACAAAGCAAGTGGCTGCAGTCTTAACGGCTCACAACTTTATAACAGGTCACAGGTATGAAGTCCAAAAGGGCTCACTTTCTACCCCACGGTGATGTCCCAGCCTTCCATCGGAGCCCGGTTGTGAAGGAGCCAGTGCCCAGCCCTCCTTCAGAAGCACACAGTGACCGAGGCACCGCCGAGAGCAGCTTCCGTAGCCCCCATGCCTTCTCCTGCCTCCCCTGACCTGCACCAGAGGTGACCTTGCCTGTCCTGGGGCAGAACACCAAGTGGAATAGCCGCCAGAGTTGCTTCCGAAGGCCATGAAGAATGATTGGTGAGCCACCGGGCCAGGACCAGGTCAAGCCCAAGCGGGGCTTTCACAGGCACAGTGGGCACTCCGGCCAGCAGACGGATAGGAGGCATGCGGCAGCTGGACTCTCCTGAAGGTTTCCAAGCCCAGGGCGAAGGGAAGGGTGAAAAAGTTCACCTGGCAGCCACTCGGGCGGCCTTTCCCTCTCTATCCTTTGCTCTTTACTTTCTAAATCACGGCTGAAGTGTGGGACTCTGACCTAGGGGGGAAGACTGTTCTTATTCAGAGAGGCAGAGCTGGCTTCTTGTTAGTGTGGTTACCATTTTCTCAGGACCTAGCACAGCATCCTGAGAGAGACAAGGCTTTCCATTCCCCTAAAGATTGACAGTCTCAGAAGCCTCCGGGGTCGCTCTGAACCCACGTCCAGTCGCTGGCAGTGAGCTTTTCTGAGAACACAGCACCTTGCTTGGACTGAGCGAGCCCTGGTCTGACCCTCTTCTTAGTGACTGTGCTAGACGGAGAGGTTTCCGTCCCTGGAATAGGGACCTGTGGGAAGCCAGGGGGATTTGCAAACTATTTTATGTTGCTGTTGTGTGTTTTGTTTGTTTGGTTTTTACGTCACAAATTTCTTGGGTGTGATATGACGCGCTGGGTGGGCAGTGCCAACCCACCCGGTGGTGGTGCAGAGGAAAGGCCTGGCAGTCTGCTTTCATCATGGTTACAGCCGAGAAGACCCTCCCTTGAACATGCTGGGTCACCACCAGTTGGAACCGACACGCTGGCAACAAGTCTAGGGCCTTTGGGTGTCATCGGTTGAAATGTTGAGTTGGTTGTCTTGACCCTGTGTGGTCTGGGGGGTGTCTTCATACTCACAGTTAACAGATGGCATCTGTGACCCTGGCTCATTGAAGTCGTGTAAGAGGTATGATGACGTCGTAACACCAATGACAAGCGCAATGCCTGATTTTATTCTCCTCTCTCTGCATGGCTCCCCACCAGAACGCCATCCCATCTCTGTAACGCTCAGAGGGACCCCAGGACTGGGAATTCCGTGATTCCCCTCAGGCCTCTGGCAGATGGAAGCGGGTGTCCTGGCCTAAGCCACAGCATGGAGACCACGCCCTTGGATTCTCAGAAGGAGCTGTCCGCCCAGAACGAGGGAGCAGACTGTCAGGAAAATGGGGTCCTGCGCAAAGGCATCCCCGCCCCGGGCGACAAAGCAGAGCGGGGCCACATCTCCAACGGGTACTCCGCGGTCCCGAGCCCGGGGGCAGGAGATGACACCCCGCCGGCAGCCACCGCCGCCCTCGTGGCCGAGGTTCACCAGGGGGAACGGGAGACCTGGGGCAAGAAGGTGGATTTCCTCCTGTCGGTCATCGGCTACGCGGTGGACCTGGGCAACGTGTGGCGCTTTCCCTACATATGCTACCAGAACGGAGGAGGTGGGTGTCCTGGGCTCCGGGCTCTGACGCAGGGCGGGGCCAGGTCAGATCCAGAGCATAATTGCTTAGACTCCCAAGGTGGCCTCCTAGTCAACCCCTCCCTAAGACAAAAGCGTAGATCAGCCTGTGGAGGCTCTTGGAGTTGTACCGCTGGATGATGACCCTCCCAAACTCGATCTCACCAGATTTCCATCACGTCTGATGCCTCCTCTCCAGAAGGGCCCGGTCTTTCAGCCCAACCTCCTCCAAACTCTACCCTTTATCTTGGCAGAGGGGGGCGGGAAGG
Source organism: Echinops telfairi (assembly GCF_000313985.2). Lineage (NCBI taxonomy): Eukaryota > Metazoa > Chordata > Mammalia > Afrosoricida > Tenrecidae > Echinops > Echinops telfairi. Next base: position 3,517,898 of record NW_022111358.1, read on the forward strand.
GCCGTCTGTTCCAGATGTGGCTGGTCCCTCTCAGAAGGTGGGGGTGGGGTGGGGGGGTGGGGAGGACTAGATCTGCGCACACAAAAAATTGAAAGGTGATTTCCAGGCCCCAGACACTTACCTGGCCAGGGTGAGGTCAGAGAAGGGCTTCCACTGAGATGCAGAGTCCTGAGTTACCTATCTGGGCCTGATCTAAACCTGAACCTTAGGCCTAACGGGAAATGAATGCCAGCCCCAAACCAACACATGGAAAGACCGTCTATCCCCTCCAAGAGAGTTCCACCTAGCACAGTTACAGATGGTAGGTGCTGGTAGGAAACTGGCCTTCCTGTGAGGCCCAGGAATGTCCAATCAGGCAATATTTGCTTTGGCAGAGCCTCGACAATAGATTTCAGAGGGTACCTACAACGAGGTTTGGGGGCTACATCATGTGTGCCCCTCCGTGTCTTCCACAACCCAGCAACGTGGCTTGGGTCTGCTGCATTTCTCAAGGACTTCTGTCCATGCAGTAGGGAGCCGTGGTAGCACAGTGGTTAAGTGTTGGGCTGGTAACTGCAAGGTCAGCAGTTCAGATCTACCAACTGCTCCTTGGAAGAAAGGTGAGGCTCCTGCTCCCACACCTGGAAGCAGATTCAGAAACCGGCAGGGGCAATTCTACTCTGTGCTACAAGGCCCCTAGGAGGGGAAAAACTCCCTGGCTGTGAGGGTTGTTGTTTTTGTTTGTGTGTAAGTCTATGTCACTTGTAGCTGCAAAAGACATTTCCAGTTCCCTGGCTGGGAGGAGAGGAAGCCCCATTACCTCATTGATGGCCTGAGAGGACCCACCTGTAGCCTGAGTGCTGCATGAGGGGCTGGGGCACCACCGGTTGGGCAAGCCCTCGGGGTGAAGGCCACAGAAAAGCACAGGGGGTTCTTCTCAAGCCGAGTCGCCGGGCATGCTGGGGAGTTAGGCGGGGCCTTTCTGAGCTGCACTGACTGCAAGTTCTCAGGTTCAAAGTCCTCTACGTGAGGGAAAGTTATCAGGGAAAAACACAGCTGATGTGCCCACTGGACTGATGCCAGACATTCTGTCGCAGCCACGCAGTCCCTGGGGTCCAGGACACAGCAGCCTGGACGAAGCATGCTCATTTTAGCACACCTGTAACGGTGGATTGTGCCGGAGAGTTCTGGCTCAGTGGACCTATGGGCAGGTATCCAGACATCACTAACCATATGTCTGGGGCAGTGTAATCCAGCAGTGAAAGACAGGGGATCAGAGACAAGCTGGCAGGCACCCTGCTGGTGAGCTGACCCAAGCCCTCACGCTGGTCTACATACACATTGCATGGGAGTCACCCGGAAAAACCATGTGTGTTGTGCTGTGTCTGGGGGTTCTGCTTCAGGATATCCGGGATGGATCCAGGAATCGGGGTGTTTTCAGCTCACCAGGTGGCTGGGTTTGGGAACCTCAGCTCTTATCCACACTGCCCTCTCATTGGGGAGGAGGTCCTGGGGGGCGGGGGGGCGGGGAGTTGCACTGGGACTGATGCTTAGTTTCTCGACTCCCAATCCCAGCTTTCTCTCCCAGTAAGCTCCCCCAAACCTCCTCCCACCACATGGCCTGTTCACGGCTGTTTCTGGGGGAGCTCTAAGAAGAGGGCACCCCGCAGGAAATCACCTGACCCTGGAGGGCTCCTCCACTCAGAGCTGTGGGTGGTTCTGTGAAGTCCCTCCTTCCCCCTCCCGCGGTGGTGGTGGGGCTTGCCCCAGATGAGGTCAGGGGGTGAAACCACGCACACCTCTCTCAGGAGCCTTCCTCCTCCCCTATACCATCATGGCCATTTTCGGAGGGATCCCGCTTTTCTACATGGAGCTCGCGCTGGGCCAGTACCACCGAAATGGCTGCATCTCCATATGGAGGAAAATTTGTCCCATCTTCAAAGGTCAGTGAGGGGCTGGAGTAGGGGGTGAGTGGGACCTCCCAAGGGAGGGCTGGGAGTGGATGGGGGTCCCTTCCTTTGGAAGCACTCGGCCTCCGGTATCCCTGGAAGATAACTTGGGCAATTACATCCCTGACTGTAACAATGGGTAACAAGAGTTGCTAAGTCTGCCAATGTCTTGTCACACCTATTTTTATCACAAGAAAAGAAATGGTAAAGGGGGACGAGAAGAAATGGCCATTTGAAGCAAACGACACGATAAGTTTGCAAGAGAATACGTGTTATTCGTTCAGACAAAACGGATGCAATCGAGTGTAACGTAAGACACGTTTTAAAAGCATTAGCTGCAAGCGCACCCATTTCCTAAAACACGTCACTTTGCAAGTGCCCGTTTTATGACTACGTTACGGACTCACCACTTTCCCCGCCATCGTCCTGAGTCCTTGGGGAGGGAACAGGTGGCAGTCCGCACCTCTTCACCATCCATCCATCAGTTTGTGGCCTGCATGTTGCTACAATGCTGGAAGCTATGCCTCTGATATTTCAAATGCCACCGGGGTCACCCCTCGTGAGGAAAGCAGTACTTCCTACAAGAGACTCAGAAGACAAGCCTGGCCATCTCTTTCCAAAAATTAGCCCGTGGAAACCTTCTGGAGCACAACAGAATCCTGTCTGGATTAAGTGCTGGGAGATAAGCCCCTGAGGGTTGGAAGGCACCCCCAGTACAGAGAGGCCTTAATCATAGAGTCGATACGGTCAACGACGGTGCTGGGGCAGGACCAGGCAGTACTGCGTTCTGTTGTCCTTGGACTTGCCAACTTGATGCCATCCACAACAGCCCATCCCTAACCCTCCTCTGGGCGGCTACAAGGCCCTCCAGGGCCAGTGTCCATCCTTCACCCTGGCCGACCTTGAAGCCCGTCCTCTCCCCTGTCCCCCAGGCATAGGTTACGCCATCTGCATCATTGCCTTCTACATCGCCTCGTACTACAACACCATCATGGCCTGGGCTCTCTACTACCTCATCTCCTCCTTCACCGACCAGCTGCCCTGGACCAGCTGCAAGAACTCCTGGAACACCGGCAACTGCACCAACTACTTCTCTGAGGACAACGTCACCTGGACCCTCCATTCCACGTCCCCCGCTGAAGAGTTTTACACGTAAGTGCTCATCAGTCAGGGTGGGGGAGGGGGCTGTCTGCCAGAGAGGTCTTCCTGAGAGGTGATGCTGGTGAGCAGATGTGATCTGAGAACAGGACAGAGTGGGTTCCCAGGCCGGACTTGGAGTTGGGAGACTGCTCTTTAACCTGACCCTCGTGAGCCTCTCCCCTCCTTCCTACTGGGCCAGGCTGGGCCCCACCTTCACATTCCAAAATGCCTCTCCTGCTTCAAAGCCACCCCTCTTCCGGGCCCTCTTCCCAGCCAGTGGTCACTGGAAGTAAGCACGGGACACACGACTTCGGGGTTTCTGGTTCAATGCGTCCACTGCAGAAGTGGCATCTCTCTTTGGGGAGATGATTGGAGAAACTTCAAGCTAGGGTTTCAGACAGTGTAGCAGTCTGAAGAGAGGGCAAGTTTGGGGTGGCAGAGGAGCCCTAGGACCCACATATACAGGACCTTCGTGTGTTAAAATGACAATCGTGTTGATGAGAGGGGCTTCAGGTCCCAGCCTGGAGAGGTGAGCCCGGCCACCTGCTTCTGGGCTCAGAGGTCTTCTCGGGGCTGGTGGCTGAGTAAGCGGCTCGCCTTCTGGACCCGGGGACACAAGGGCCTTGCAGCACCATGACTCCTGGAGGCATTGTGGGTGGCTCGTTCACGTCCCCATCAGACCTGCTCACACACCTCTCTCTGCCGCCAGGCGCCACGTGCTGCAGATCCACCGGTCAAAGGGGCTCCAGGATCTGGGGGGCATCAGCTGGCAGCTTGCCCTGTGCATCATGCTGATCTTCACTGTGGTCTACTTCAGCATCTGGAAAGGCGTCAAAACCTCGGGCAAGGTGAGCAAGGGCCGGTGGTCCAGGTCTCCCACGGCCCCAGGGGTTTCAGCTCAGAACCCAGAGCCCAGCTAGCCCCCGATGGGGAGCAATCACACTGCCCGCTGCTCAAGCTAGCCGCCACATCTGTGGGAAAATCTCAGCGTGGGCAATCCCAAGAACCACGATAGGACTCCCACGCCCCACCGACAGTGTCACCACTCATCATGGTGGCAATTGTCTGTTGAGAACCACCACAGGCCATATTGGTGTTTTGTATATGCTGGCTAAGCACCCGGAAGGGTGGCAGTTTAACCACCAAGCTCCTTTTTGGGAGAAATGAGGCTTTCTAGTCCAGTAGAGCTCGACCAGCTCCAAAACCCCCCAGGGGCAGTGCTACTCTGCCCTAGAGGGTCACTGGATCGAAATCAACTCAATGGCAGGGTGTTTGTTTGTTTGTTTGTTTTAATTAAGAGATCATTTTATTGGGGACTCTTACACCTCTGATTACAATCCATACATCGATTGCATCAGGGGAATTTGTACACATGTTGCCTTCATTCTACATTGACTTTCTTCTTCTTTTTTCAATCATTTTATTGGGGGCTTGTACAACTCTTATCACAATCCATTATATCTATCTATCCTTTGTACATTTGTACAAATTCGTTGCCATCATAATTTGTATATTTGTTGCCATCATCATTCTCAAAA
>NW_022111358.1:3523061-3546080 GCF_000313985.2 Echinops telfairi
GTGCTAGTTGGGGGTGTTTGTTTTTAAGTGATACTGTGTCCTGCCAGCTATTTTATAAGGGTTTCTCGTCCTGGCCATGTTAGGGCGGAAGGGGTTCTTTGGGAGAATCCCCGCCTTCCGAGTGGTGAGGGACCCGGCTGGTGACGTGTCTGTCATGGAGGCTCACACGGTGCTATGACGTGCAGTAGCTTTCATTGGAGCTCCCGGACGCAGGGGAATAAGGAAGAAAGAAAGGCCCAGAAATGTACTTCCAAAAATCAGCCAGTGAAAGCCCCCTGGGTCCCTGTGGTGGGACATATAGCACACCCTGGGCATGGCATGCCACTGAGCAGTGTCTGAGCCCAACGCGAAGGCACTGCGGAGCGATGACTCAAGTCCCCATCTCTGACTCTAAGCCTGTGCTCTTCCCAGGACACCTCCTGAAGGTACAGAAGGAAAAGGTAGGGTCTCTTTTCTCGGTGAACTTCACGAATGAATGACACCCACATCAGCCTTCTTCCCTCCTGAGCGCTTCCTGTTAGAAAACCTGCCAGGAACTTAGGGCAGAGGGCTAATCCCACCCCCAGTGTCCTTTCCCCCTCTGACAGCATCCCAGCTCACTTGATTTCCTGACGTCCCCTCCCTACAGGTGGTGTGGGTGACAGCGACATTCCCTTACATCATCCTCTCAGTCCTGCTGGTGCGCGGAGCCACCCTCCCTGGAGCCTGGCGGGGTGTCCTCTTTTACCTGAAACCCAACTGGCAGAAACTCTTGGAAACGGGGGTAAGATGCTGGGGGACAAGGAGTGGGTTTGACTACCTGAAGCTCGCCCTTCCTCCAAATGGGACAGCAAGGCCAACGGAAACTTGGCTTCCAACTGCCATGACCCTTTACCCCGAAATACTAGCATGAACGCATGGTTGAGGCAATGGGGTTGGTAGATGGCGATCCCCTTCTGTATTCCTGATAAATGGCTGTCTTTGCGTGAGCCTTGGAAGCCTTTCATAGATGGAGGCTTGTGAGGCACCGCCCACTCGCCCCGCTCCCCTGCGCCCCCGACACACCAGGCCCTCCCCTCTGCTGTGTTCCAGGTGTGGGTGGACGCTGCGGCTCAGATTTTCTTCTCTCTCGGTCCTGGCTTTGGGGTCCTACTGGCTTTTGCTAGCTACAACAAATTCAACAACAACTGCTATCAGTGAGTATCTGCCGTCCCCCCAGCAAAGCTTCAAAGCGGGGCGAGTGGAAGGAGAAAGACTTGGAGGTGGGGTCCAGGGGCCTTCACCCGGCCCAGAGCACCCACCCAAATGAGAACACCCCCTCCCTGCACCACTCAGCAGTTGAGAGAGGCTAGTTCACTTCTATTTAGTGAGAGTCCCTCCGTGCTAAAAAGCTGCTTAAAAATAAATCCAAAGCAGGGCTACACGAACTGCAATGTATAGGAAATGTTTCAACTTAACTAGCTGATGGATTTACCACCCAAAATCACAAGGTGATCATTTAGGCACTGATACACCACCTGCCATCATTTTTGTGGCAAAATCTCATCCCAGAATGTTTGACCAAACAAGGATTATCATTTGAATATTACTCACCGTCTTTAGACTTGGCTCTCAAAAACGTTCTACCTCTGTTGGCAATGCTCAGCAACTTCATTGTGCTGTTTATGCGAGAAGTGCAGTATTTATTCTTTAACTAAGAGGTGACGTGAACCCTGGACAGTATGATCTTGTATTAGTCTTGGGGTTGCATGGTGATGTCAGCTTTCAAATATGCGGAGAAAGACCGAGCTGTCTACTCCCACACAGTCACAGTCTCAGAAACTCACAGGGGCAGCTCTGCCCTGTCCCTCAGGGTCACTCTGAGTCGGTGTTGCCCCAGGACAGTGAGCCTGGTTTGGTATGTGGGGGGGCGGGGACTGGGACAGTCTCTGACTTCATTTCCACTGACTGTCAAAGATTCAACCTGAATAGGCACATCCCTGGACATCAGAGTTCATGAGTGGCTGCCGCGGTGGGGGTGGGGGAAGAGCATTTTCAGAGAGTGCTGCTCCTCTGTCCATGGTGGTGGGACATTTGGGGACAACAGATACAGGTGATGCTTGCAAATCCCAATGAGTGTAACCAATGGCACTAAAGTGCACCGAATTAGTGCCACTGGAAAGGGAAAAAATGGAATTGACAAAGGTTGCATGATGCATGGGAGAACTTAAAAAAGTTTATTAGCTTTCAATTCCATTCCCATCCACTTAGAAGCCTCCTTATATGTGTGTATGTGTGTATATAGATAAAGATATACTGTTTATATATAATACATTCTATAGTATATATAACATATATTATATAACACATGAGATATGAGATAGTTTATTGTGTTGATTTTTATTAATAAATTAATTGCATTAATTTAATATGTTATGTAGTATAATGTGTATAATTATATATTATATTATTATGTATATGCACACACATCACCCTCACACAAAGTCTAGATCTGAGGACTCTACAGTTGTGAGCCAAAGACCCTCTCCTGGTCTCTACTCCGACCCATGTTTCACAGCAAGACTTGTTGGAAATGGACAGGTCTAAGGTGTGGGTGGATGCTTAAACTCACCCAGAGGGCTTAGCAATCTGCTTCCAAGATATCAAACAAACCCAAAACTCACTGCCATGGGATCAGTCCCAAGTCTTAGCCACCCTGCAGAACAGAGTAGACCTGTCTCTGCTTTGAGACTGCTCCCACCGAGCAGCTAGTGGTCCTGAACTGCTGGCCTTGTGGTTAGCAGCCCAAAGAGTAACCCATCAAACCACCAGGGCTCCTGTCCCGGCCTAGAAACCCTTTGTAGGCTTCTACTCTGGTCTCCCGGACTCAACAGCAGCCACCACCAACAGGAAGTTACGCTGTTTTGAAACAGGATCATCTCTCAAAACAGCCCCTAACCTGCTGGTTCCCCCGCTGACACCAGCCCACCCTTGGCCAAGCATGGTGGTACCAGATGATCTGACCTGCCTGAGAGGACAGGGTGTCGGGAGAGGGGAGGGGAGGACAGGCCAGACCTGAGCATCACCAGCTTTTACAAAGACAGGCCGGGCTCAGGCGGGACGGGTGAACAGACCACAGATATGTCTCAGCCACCACCTCCCTCTTCTCCCCCAGAGATGCCCTGGTGACCAGTGTGGTGAACTGCATGACCAGCTTCGTTTCGGGATTTGTCATCTTCACAGTGCTCGGGTACATGGCTGAGATGAGGAACGAGGATGTGTCCGAGGTGGCCAAAGATGCAGGTAAACCTCTGGTTCTCTGTAGGCCTCTCGCTCCTAGCTGGCTGGGCTAGGGTTTCTTCTGACTGCGAATAGCTGTCTTCTGAAGGAATCTTCTTTTCAACGAACAGTCAACAGGGAAATGGACTCTCCCAAAGGACTGGGCTTCAAAAAGTTCATGGAAAATTGCGAGGAAAATACCGTGGGATTTTTTCCGCGCATTTTCTAAAGCCCCTCCTATGTCGGCTGTATTGTTTGCAGAGCAGGGTTTAAGTTTATAGGATTGTTTGTAAAAGATATTTCCATTATATGTTCCAAAGGGTTGTGGAGAAACCCAACCTTCCCACGTGCTCAGGCCCAGGGACAAATTCCTGGCACCCAATCGTGAGGCTTGATTATTTATACTGCGGGTTAGGAAGGATGACTTCAGGCCTTTGGGTCTAGATCAGTGTTTCCTAAAATGGGTGATACCGTCCCCTGGAGGACATGGGAATGATCCAAAACAACAACAACAACAACAACAACAAAAACCGTGCCATCCAGTCAATGCCGACTCATGGATGTTTTAATTGCCAGGTGGGCCACGGAGTAATTTTTTTCCTGAGAAGGGGGCGGTAGACCAAATAGGTTTGGGAACCTATGGTCTAGATGACCAAATCCCAAAGCAAATGATTAACAATCCTTAGACCTGCCCCTTGGGGAGAAACACAGCGTGACTGCCCTGCCCCTGCCCCTGCCCCTGCCCCTGCCCCTGCCAGGCACGGGTGTGATGAGGTTCTCACGGATAAAGAAAAGAGCAGCTGATGTGGAGAAAGGGCGACGGAACGTGATGAGGGGGAGTCACAGAGCATCTGGCTCACTACAATGTATGCTTGGCCTTTTGGGGTGCTCTGCTCCTCTCCGCCTCCCCCCCACCCCCACCTTGAGGAGGTTCCCCTAGCAAGCTCACGAGAGGTTGGGGCCATGTTCCTCAGACAGCCCAAAGCCACTCTGGACTTAATGAAATGAAATGAATGTTTCCTACTCTTCAGGAGCTAAGGCGGCCGACGGTGCTAAATGTGGGGGGACTTCGGAGATCCTGACCCTGGCCTCCAAACAAAACACCGAATTATGATATAATGGAAATTGTGATTGTGCACAACTTGGCTAGTCTTGGTGCCTCGGGGTCTTTGTAGCCCCCCGTCTGGCTGAGGTTTCCCCTGTGACCGCTGGGTAGGGCAGGCTTTGGTGACCACTCCCCTTCTCCCCACCGTCTCAGGCCCCAGCCTCCTCTTCATCACCTATGCCGAAGCCATCGCCAACATGCCGGCATCCACATTCTTCGCCATCATCTTCTTCCTGATGTTGATCACACTGGGCTTGGACAGCACGGTGAGTGAAAGGGAGGGACAGGACTGAAAGAGCAAGAGGAGGAGGAGGAAGCCGTACCCACTCACTCTCCCCACAGCTGGCCCAGCCCAAGTTAGTGTTGGCTGCCCTCTCTTGCAGCTCCCCAAGCCCCCTGTTCACTCCTCAGTGACAGCACTCACCGCTCTTTAGGATGTTAGCGTCATTAAGGGCACCGGGTAAGGGAAGTGTCTATCACAAGGGCCCAGCAGACGTGAACTGCTATTCTTGTACACGGTCCCTTGACCAGATCAGGCCCCTGAACACCAAGATAAGGGCCATCCTGGGTCTCAGATTCTGTCTAGTGTATGAAGCAGTGCCTTGCACTGGTTAGGGTGGAGCCCCAGCTTTATGGGCTGGTGGGTCTGGGGCACTGGCTTGGCTTGGCTTGTCCCTGGGCAATCTTCCAGACCCTCCCTCCCTCCTGCTCACTGTCCCAGGAGGTGCCAGGCTCATCCCCAAGCCCCCACGTTGGTGACCGCCTTGCCGTGCGGCCCTCTCAGTTTGCAGGCTTGGAGGGAGTGATCACGGCGGTGCTGGATGAGTTCCCACATGTCTGGGCCAAGCGCAGGGAGTGGTGCGTGCTTGGCGTGGTCGTCACCTGCTTCTTCGGATCCCTGGCCACCCTGACCTTTGTGAGTACCACCGCCTGCACCTGTGACAGGGAAGCGCCACTCTACCAGGAGGGGCGGACTCCTCCCATCCCACACAACGCCCTGCCTTCGGGGCCAATGGGAGAGCCTTTCACCGCCATTACAATCTGTCACCCGGGTCAGAAGAAAAGTCGCCCCCTTGCTTGGGATCTGGAGGCTGTGAGCATTTCACAGCAGATCCTTCTCGATGTCAGCCTGGGCAAAACAGCGAGAGAACACCTAGAACCTATTTTCCGGTGGGTTTTCATTGCTTAAGGCTGCTTTCATGGGAGTGCTGCCCTGGACAGATGGCATCTCTTGTTGGCGACTCCAGAGAATGTGCCATGGCTCAGAAGTCCACCTTCTCTAGGCTCCTCCTCCCCCTCCCCGGCCCCTCCTCCTCTCCTCCAATTCCTGAGACCGATAGTGTCCGTGTGTGAAGACAATACCTCCTCCACTTGTATCTCCCACCTCAAGGCAGGCTTTGCCGATGCGTGTCTTGGGGCATCCCCGTCATGGTGGTGGTGCGGCTCTGAGAGGACCCGAGGGAGTTGTAGGTCAGGGCAGAAGGCGCGGTGGGGCCAGCCTGCTCCGTGTCTCTGCTCTCAGGGACGCCCTCTGGGTGTCCCGGTCTTTGGAGGTAGGCACCCTGCAGGCTAGAGGGAGACGAACGTTGGAAACAGATCCCACTTGGAGTTGGACACAGACCTGTGGGGAGAGGAAGCGATTAAGTGAGAGTGCCCATGGGGTGGCATGGAACCTGGCCCACTTGGCAAAGCCTTCAGGGCGTAGGCCCTGGGCCCAAGGGGATGAGTTCTCAGAATGACCCCCAAGTAGCTTGTGCAGGCTGTCCTTGGGCAGGGCCCCTGGGGAGGGGGCTTGGCCGCTCAGCAGAAGGCTGAGGCACCTGGGCATCGGCTTCTGAACAATCAGCCATGGCAAACTGTGGGCACGTTCTACAATGCCACTTGGGCGCAGGACTGGCGAGCCGGACACTGCTGCAGAAGGGGTGGCGGTAACAGGGTCCCGCTCTCGTTTCCAGGGAGGGGCCTACGTGGTGAAGCTGCTGGAGGAATATGCCACGGGACCCGCGGTCCTCACGGTGGTGCTCATAGAAGCGGTGGCCGTGTCTTGGTTCTACGGTAAGGCGCGCCCCTCAGCCAGCAGCCAGCCCCCGGGGGTCACAGGACCAGGAAGGCCCAGCTCACCCGAGAAGGGCAGGCGCATTCACAAGATCCGACTTCCCGTCGTCGTAAGATCGTGGCAGCTGATTGCCTCCTTGGGCCTTAGGTCATGCCCTCCCGTGCTGGGCACCACATTGCCCAGGCGCCGAAGGGCACGGCTGTGGGTTTCCGGAGCTGTTCATCCCGAGGGGCCAGGCTGGAGCCGGCCCACGGAGAGCTGGAGAGGAGGATCGGATGGCCACCCGGAGCGAGCATTCCGTGGACACTTTGTCTGAGGGTGCGATGCTGTGATATAGGTGGCTCCAGTTTCAAGGTGGCAAGCCAGAGCTGAGAGGCCAGGGGCCTGAAGCCTAGGGAAGGGGCTAGAATGGTCCCATTTGCGTTGCCTGCCCCTGTGAAATCCTAACTCCCCTGGCTCGGGAGCCCTGGTGGCATGGGAGTTAAGCACTCAGCTGTGAATGAAAGGTTGCTAGTTTGAACCCACCAGTCCCCAGGGAGAAAGACGCAGGGGTCGGCTTCCTTCAAGAGTCTCACTCCCCACCCAGGTGGTTCGGGCCGTTAGAAACCCTCTGGAACAAAGCAGAACCGTTGAACTGTTTACAGAGTGGAAAGCCTTATCTTTCTCCCCCAGAGCAGTAGGTGGTTTTGACCGCTGACCTTGCAGTTAGCCGCCCACTCTAACCCACTGCGCCCCAAGCGCTCCTTCTCCGTGAAGATGAGTCAGCCTGGAAACCCCTGTGAGGCAGGGCCACTCTGTCCCATAGCGTTGCTAGAGCTTGGAGTCCACTCAACGGCCCCTGGGGTTCTAGGGTGGATTCTGATCGGGAAGAACCCTCGGGGTGGTGCAGAGGGGACCCCTGGGCGAGGATGAAGAGGACATAGGCAATTGAAGTGATGGAAACCAAGTTCGGAGAGGCCTCTCTTCATCCTTAAAGTCAACTAGATGCCTTCTTTCACTCTAACATCTTTATTTTCTTAGCTTCCGGGATAAAACAGCTTCAGCGTGGCAGCCCTCACACAGCCTGAAGGCAGGCCCCCATTGTGAGCAGGGGGCACATGGGCCCATGGTCTGCTTTTTGCTTTAGAGAAGAAATCCGCTCCACTCAGTTCAGAGGACAAAGTGCGAAGCGTGTGATGGAGCAGCCGTGCTGGGAGCTCTTGGGGACGCAACCACTGGGCCACCCCTACCCCCCACTCACCCCACCCTAACCCCCCAACCCCTGCCTTCTCCATTTCTCACCAGCTGGAGTCCGCGGCTCTCACTTCTGCTGCAGTTCCTTTTTATAGAAAAACTTGATCTTGATCTGGTGTATGAATGGGCAATCCTGTGGTTCACACGTTGCTTTGAAAGTGCCCGGGAGTGGGGGGAGGGCAGGGGGGGCGAGGGGGGGAGTGGGGTGAGCCAAGTCAGTCTCTGTTGGGCAGTTTCGCCACTCACTGACAAACGCACCTTTCTTTTCTAGAAAATCCATAACAGCTAATATTTCTGTAAACATCATACATACACACACACACACATATAGACTGCAGATAGACCACGTGGAGATCCTAGGAGGGCAGTGTGGCAGAGGACTCTAGACTAGTCCTTCCACTTTAGGTAGAAAGAGCTGTGCTTGCCATGAAAAGGTAGCTTTGTGACAGGCCCCTCGCTGTCACTTTCAGGGCCTTCTCCGAGATAGTCCAGCACTGTTCTCTCTGACCAGAGTCGGAATTCCAACGCCTCGCTCCACTTCATTCTCAGTGCTGATCCTGGGGCCCACGACACCCCTGAGGATCATGGGAAAGGGGCAGTCCATGCCCCCTCTCAGGCGGTCTCCTTCTCTTTGGGTAATGCAGGCATCACTCAGTTCTGCAGCGACGTGAAGGAAATGCTTGGCTTCAGCCCTGGATGGTTTTGGAAGATCTGCTGGGTGGCCATCAGCCCTCTGTTTCTCCTGGTGAGTTATCATATCTCTTCTCCCTCTTGCCCTGGGGAAAGACTCACTCTCAAATACTTACTAATATCCATTTTCTTTCAGTGTAACATATTGTAAGAAATAGCAGTATAGGTTTTCTGACCGCCTCTCTCCAAACGTTTTACCAATTCCAACTCTAGCCATCCCTCCCACGACACGCTCTTCTTCTCTGTTGGGTTTGATAGTTCATAGCAGTGGCCACATAGCACTCACAGACCATACTCACAATTAGGGGGGTTAGTAAGGAGGTAACAGGTTATAATTCAGGATAGGAACAGCTTAGGATACAGGTCTCCCATCAAGGCAGCTTCTCAATTGTGTCTGGAGTCAGGCCTTTCTCTAAGACTTTGGCTTCTCAATCTTTAGTCCCTTGACCTCTTGGGATGGCTTGGCCTCTTTCCTGCTCAACAAGTGTCTCAGAGCCCTTTAGCTCTACCAGCAAGTCCCAAAGGTAGCCCCCTCTGCCGGAAAGCCTCAGACCAAAGGCACTCGGCTTTCTCGGTCGGTGGGTCAGCAAGCCTTGCTCTGCCAGCAAGTTTCCCGAGGTACCCCACTCTGCCATCGACTGTCCTGCCCAGAGGCTCCCAGCTTTCTAGCTCCCTGGGTCAGTTTCTCCACTGGAACCACCTTGCTCTCACCATCTCGTGCCATCTCTAGTGTTACAGCTGTTTTCTCACCTTCCCTCTCCCTCCCTCCCTCCGTCTCCTGGGTCGAGGTCACAGGGGTCCTCAAATTTTCTAAACAGGCGTCCAGTTCACTGTCTCTCAGACCCGTTGGAGGGTGGGACTATAGTTAAAAAAATTTTTTTTAACAAATTTCTATGCACACTGCACATATCTTATTTTGAAGTAAAAAAATAAAGGGGGCAAAAACACCCGGTGGGCCGGATGAATGTCCTCAGCGGGCCGCATGTGGGCTGCAGGCTGTAGTTTGAGGACGCCTGGTCTAGGAGGTTCTCCTAGCTCTCCTTGCTTGGTGGAAAGGTCCCCCCTCTTTCCCTCTCTGGAGTAGCTCATTTTAAGCCTCACAGGCTGGCCACGTGGACCAATCCTTTTGTTAGAGTGTCATACATCTCCTTTGCATGGTCCCACCCCTACAAATGAATATCCTCTTTGTTTGCATTATAAGCAAGCTGCCTGTATTAGTCTGGGTGCTTTGGAGAAACAAATTCACAGCAACTCATGTATAAGAGAGTTTTATGTAAAGAAAGTGTGCATCACGAAAACATCCCAACCCAATGCTGCCCAAGCCCACAAGTCCAACATTAACCCATTAACCCAACACCAGTCCACAAAGTCCTTCACCTCACAAAACAGAGGCTATGATGCCGACTGCAGGAGGAAAGCTGAGCCAGTGAACGAATAAGCATCTCAGCACTAGCAGGGGTCTCCTCACGGCTGTTCCAGCACCCAGGGCTGCATCAGGATAGATGCATGTGGCTTCTCCTTGGGGATGTCTTGTAGGAAGTCAATCTTGCAAGCTGAAGCAGGGAACTGCTAAGGCAGTTGCACCCTGGTGCGACCATCACAAAGCAAGAGACCCGAGAACTAGAAAGGCGAGGCTCACCACCTTTTTTTATCCCTCGGTCTTTCAATTAGCCCCACATGTGATTATCGGCCAGGTTGGCACAATTAACTAACTCACTGCCCAAACCCATCGGTGAGCCCCAAGCACCCTATATGCACAGTCCGACCCAGACTTTTGGTGGGAGTCACAAGAACATGGCAAGAAAGACCCTATAAAAGGGATTCATCACACCACGTATATATGAAGCAGCTTCCAAAAGTTTGTAGACAATTTGAATGAAAAGGTAATGGAACTTTTCCACAAACATTTTAAAGCTCCTTCAGATACATAGCCAAGAATATAAATAAGTTACAGCTCAAATCGAGCCCACTAATCCAACCAGGGCGACCGCCAGTTGCTGCGAAGTCGATTCTGACTCCCAGCGCCCCTTGTGTGTGCTCCGCGGAGTTCTCCAAGGCCAGAAGGTGGGGAGTGAATTTCTAGGCCTTCTTTTTCTGACGCATCTCTGGGAAGACTCAAACCTCCAATGTTTCCAATAGTAGCTGAAGCTGTTCATGGTTTGTAGCTCCCCATGGGTCCCTGAGGTAACCAAACCCATGTTAAGGAACAAACCCATAACCAGCACCTCATCAGTCCCTTGTGTTCCCGCTCCCATCCCTTGTCTCTATGGTCCCCATTCTGACTTCCACCGCCACACAGCCGTCTGGACTTCAGTAACTATACTACATCCCTCTCCTGCTCAGTGTAACCATGCAACGCATCTATTATGCACCCCTTGCCCTAGCGCACACCAATCCTGGGCAGCAGCTCTAGCTCTGCCGCCCTCTTCTCTAAGGACACCAGGGGCAGCGCCCAGACGTGGGTCAGGTACTCACATCGGTGCAAAATCATGGAAGGCGGCACCAAACAGCAGAGTAAGCGAGGATAAGCAAGATGCGATGCCATGTTTCCCAACTCCACATGAATGCACGAAACATCAACAACCGCAAAACAGCCGCATTTGAAAGAACACAGGACCTGCCTTCTCTCACTCCGCCCGCTCAGGGCCTGCCTTTTAAAAAGAGTGCCTTAACATCCAGATCACTGACGGGGATCCCTGAATTTGGGCCGCTCTGAAATCTGGCTCCGGAGGCGAGGGCCTTGGGCGGCTCACCCTCACCCTGGCCCCAGGCCTTGGGCTACTGGCATTTCTGTAGACTTCAAGTGGGCCGGCGGACAGGGTAAGCCCTATGGCTGGTGAGCGTTTACAGAGCAAATTCGTTTTCTATTCTACAATAGCTGCAGCCACACCCCTCCCACTTCTCCCTGCTTCGCTTCATCCTCTTACCACCTGCATTGCCAGAGCTTTGCTTGTGGGTCAAGGCTGCCCGTTGGTCTCCTGTGAGTGATGGCTCTGAGGCACACGCTGACCAAGAGCATTACTGTCCACACTCTAGGCCTGTCTGCTGTTGGGCTGCCAGGTGGTCCCAGGGATGGGGTCTGGGGTCGGTTGAAAGGGTGGGTACATTCGTGATGTCCGGTCAATGGGTTTGTTTGTCCAACAGAATCCAGGGACAGTCAGCCTCAGACATGTTGTTCCTCATAATTCCCGTGACGTCCCCTTCACTCACCTGCACTCCAGCCAAGAGCTCAAGTGCCCGATTAAGTAGAGGCCAGATCTGTCTTCTACTCCTGGGTTTACTTCATAGCGCCCCTGCTTGGGGTTTGTTAAGGGTGCTTCAAGTAAACAGCTAGTAGCTTGCTAAAAATACTCTTTCTCACTGAAGTCACCTTACAAAAAAAGAAACTATTGTATAGGAACCAGGCGAGGCTGGGACATGTGAGGGAGTTTCCAAAACAACAGCGGCTGGCCATGCCAAGAGCGTGCACTCTCGGAGAGCCGCGCTGGGTTGTCTCCACCTGACGTCAAGACAAGACGAGCCGCCACGGGGATGGCTCCTAACCAACCCGCTGTTCCCCTGTTCCAAAATTAGCTCCCTTTGTAGCTGGGCCCGGTGGTGAGGAGAGTAAGTTGGGAGAGGGATGGCTTCGATTGGCCAGGCTCCTATTTTGTGAGCTTCCTCCTGGACTTAGGCTAACACTGCCCAGAAGATGGATGTGTGTTTAACAATTTCTCACTTTATTACCTACAGACAAAGGGGGGGAAAAGAGAGCCAGATAGAAATAGATGTCTACCCACACAAATCATTTACATTACTGTCTCCTTTACGACGATGAAATAATAAAATTAAATTAAATCAAGAGCAATGAGGGTTTCGGCACAGTGGTTACTAGGGCACAGACACTCTCTGGAAACCAAATGAGAATAAAATGACAAACAAGCCCTCGCAGGCTGAGGATCGGAGGCTCATGGCAGGGCGTTTCCTGGTGGAAATGTGCGCTGGACCTCCCAGCACGCTTTCAGCATGAGGACTGGTGGCAGTCAGTCATTCCTGGCTGAGATGCCCTGTGGACCGCACTCTTCCTGTTGAATCCCTGGGCGAAGAGCGTCATGAAGGAGGAGGAGAAAGAACCCGTCCTTGGTACTTTGCAGGTCTTGAGACTCGTATTTCCTCTCCTGGACACAAGCGACCTCCCTTCCAGCTGACCCCCAACAATCACATCTGAGAAGCACAGGGACAAGGAACCATGGAGCACAGAGGAATGTGAGCCCTTGGGCCTGGCTGGAGGTTCCTTGGGTGGCGGAAGCAGTTCAGCATTCAACCACTGGCTGCAAAATTGGTGTTTCAAACGCACCCAGAGGGGCCTCCGGAATCAGGCCCGGGCATTGACTTCCAAAAGGGAGCTGCCTTGAAGCCCTGA
Source organism: Echinops telfairi (assembly GCF_000313985.2). Classification (NCBI taxonomy): domain Eukaryota; kingdom Metazoa; phylum Chordata; class Mammalia; order Afrosoricida; family Tenrecidae; genus Echinops; species Echinops telfairi. Next base: position 3,535,785 of record NW_022111358.1, read on the forward strand.
TGGAGCAGCTGTGCTCCGCACACAGTGGGTTCGCACATCGGCATCCACTCGAGCCACGAGCAACAACAGCACGGCTCCCAGGAGCTGGGAGCGTTGTCCAAACTCGTCCACCACAGGCTGGCGAGCCGGAAGCCAGGGTCTTCTCCTCTGCAGAGGGGCTGCTGTAACTCCCCTCAAGAGCGTTCTAAGGCTCCGGCCTCCACCCCACAGGAGTTGCCCTGGGGTGGGGAGGGAGGAAAACAAAAACAAGCTCCTTAGAAGCCCCAGTGGTGCAGTGGTTATGCATTGGGCTGCCATTCACATGGTCGGCAGTTCAAACCCCCCAGCAGCTCCATGAGAGAAAGACTGGGCTTTCTACTCTTGCAAACAGTTACGGTCTCACAAACCCAGTGTGTGTGTGTGTGTGTGTGTGTGTGTGGGGTCACTATGAGTCAGCATGGACTCGATGGCAGCGAGTCTGGTCCGGCGTTGGATGGTTGCCTCTGAGTACAGGAATGGGGACGTGGCGTGTGTTGGAGTTCAATCTAGGATATTCTCACACACCGGGCGTCTCTTGGAAGGATCTTAGCACTAGCATTTGCTGTTCTCGCTATCAGAGCTTCCTCCATCTGCTTGGGTTCATCTGAGATTTTAAGTGTTTCTTGGAATTTCTGTTTCAGTTCATCATTTGTAGTTTCCTGATGAGCCCCCCGCAGCTGCGGCTTTTCCAGTATAGTTACCCGCACTGGAGCGTCATCCTGGGCTACTGTATAGGGACCTCGTCTTTCATCTGCATCCCAACGTATATCACTTACCGGCTCATCACCACTCCTGGGACCCTTAAGGAGGTATGTATGAGTGTGCAAGAGAGGGGGCGGTAACGTTTCCGGGAGAAAGGGGTTCTTGCTCATCACTCGCCAGCCCTTCAACCGTCACATGACACTCACCAGAAGGCTCTCAATCTTATCTATTCATAATCCCACACTACAGTCTCTGATTATCTCCTGGGAAGGAGGGAGGCCACTGGTGAAATCTTTGGGTTAAAAACAAAACAAAACAAAACTAAAGGAAAAGTCAATATCCTAACTCTTTTTTGCCCTCGCCATATGCAAGGTTGGGGTTTATGGTGTGAACCACCAGTGATGGGGGAGAGGGAGCAGCTTGGAGGAATCCTGAACACCTGAAGCCCAACCACGTCAACGTGGGAGTCGTCCCTGGATTCAGTGATTGTGGCAGAACCCCTAGTCCCCTGCACAAAGAGAGTGGAAGGGATCCCCAGTAAGTAAGTGCTCGTGAAGATGTGAGCAGGACCCCATTTCTCAGGTTAGCTGGTTATCACCTTGCAGAAGGCCAGAGTCTGGCAGATTTTGAAAGCAAGAATAGTCTAGCAATGGCTTACTGAGAAAATAAGGAAAGATGGGCCTGGTCTCTTGGGAGACAGGCAGCTGAATGGGTGAGTGGAGGCTAACGTACAAAAGCCAAATATAGGAAAACTATATATTTTTAAGTGAATGGAAAAAAATACGCCTAAATATTATGGAAAAAAAAAGCCAGAAATACTATTTTATAATGTGGTTCACTGCTACCCTGACCTGGTTCTATATAGATAGAGTTCTCCCTTCTGTCCCTGCACACCGTGACTCCCCTACAGACCAGCTAGTCATCTGTGTCCAGTTCCCAGTGCCTGGAGATCATCCTGTGGCATCTGTTTGGGGCTCGGTGGTCATCTGTGAGAGTGGACAGTGTGTAGGGTTGCTCTTGCCTAGGGACTGGTGTGTCTCGGTGGCTGAAGAGTTCTACAGTCCCGTTTTTCTTTTTGAACATCAATTCCTAGTGTGAGATTTGGGTGCCTGAATAATAAGGTCCGGAATGACACAAAAGGTCCGATGTTGTGAATCTCATTCGCTATGAGGTCAGAACTTTCTTAATTCCATGCCTTGAGGTCAATAGTTCGAAACCACCAGCGGATCCTGGAGAGAAAGACAAGGCTTTCTACTCCGCTAAGAGTTACAGTCTTGGACAACTCACAGGGGCAGTTCTGTCCTGGCCTCCAGGGCCATCAGGGTCAGAGTTGACGCTGTGGCAGTGAGTTTGGTTGGGGACTTGCCTACGCAGACGGAGGTTCTCTAAAACCAGGAACCAGACAAGAGGGGAAGGGACCACATGCGCTTTCACTCTAAAAGAAAAAGGCCAAGGAGCAGAGTTTCACCTCAGGTCGATAAATCCCAATGTGCTTTCAGATCCAATTTTATCTCCGCGCCATATGTGCAGGCTTTGGGCCATCGGAGATTTCGCTAAGTCACTTAATAAAGATTTTCTTTCTGTGGAGCATCTGTGGAGCTGGCCACTCTCTTTCCTTCCCCACATCCCTGAGCTGCTCATGTCGCCTTGACACCAAGTTGTCCGTTTCAGACCATTTCAGTTTGAGACACTTCATACCCAAGCACCGGCTGCTGGGGCTTCTGTTGCAGCTCAGCTCTTGCTGAAGGAGAGACCCCAGCCTCCCCCTCTGTTTCTTCCAGGATTGATGCCTTAAGCGGCCACATCGTTTACATTTTAATTACGTGGTGCTCTGCACCATTGTGCCAATCAGCACCCTTTTGCAGGTGGATTAATTAAATCAGTAATACCCTGGTCATTATGGTGACCGAATGACACTGACTCTAGACCAGGGGTCCTCAATTATATTAAAAAAAAAAAAAAAGAACAGATTCCTATGCACACTGCATATATCTTATTTTGAAGTAAAAAAACAAACGTGGCAAAAACACCCAGCGGGACGGATAAATGTCCTCAGCGGGCTGCATGGGGCCCGTGGGCCGTAGTTTGAGGACCCCTGCTCTGGAGCATGGCTCTGTGGGGTGGTGGGGGTGGTGGGGGTGGACCGAACCAGAGGTGCTGAAAAAAGAGATAGCGATACTTTATCCTGATGTGTGGGCTGCAGTACAAACATCTTTAATTTCCAGGGGGGCGCTGAGCAATTTTTTTTTCCTGGAAAGGGGGCAGTAATAAGCCAAATAAAGGAGCCCTGGTGGGATAGTGGTTACGTTGAGTTGCTGACTGCAAGGTCACCAGTTCGAAAACACCAGCCAGTCCCAGGGAGGGAGGGCTTTCTACTCCTGTGAAGAGTTACAGCTCGGAAAATCACAGGGGCAGTGCTGTCCTGTCCTATACGGTCATTGTGAGTTGGCATTGACCCAATGGTAATGAGAAGCTAAATAAGTTTGGGATCCTGTGCTCTAGAGCAGAGAAGGGGAATCTTTTTTCAGCCAAGGACCGCTGGATATTTATACCATCAGTCTTGGGCCGTGCTGGTCAAACATTTCATGAACTCCCTCCTAATGCAATGGCTGGAATGGCTGCTCTTTGAGGTGTGTGATGTGAGCGAGTATTGACGATTTCTCAGGCTTCCCATTGCCCATGGACCAGACATTGCCCAGCCCTCTTCTAAGGAATAGATAAGGAGCCAAGTTGGCATGCTGTTTGCTCACCAAGTCCCGTGTGGCTAGGCGGAGCCTTCTTTGGAGAGGAATGAGTTGTTTTTCCAAAGGAACACTCCACTCGCAGCCAGCGAGTCGATTCAGACTCATAGCCACCCTGTAGGACAGGGTAGAAGTGCGGGTTTCCGAGACTGTCCCTCCTTACAGGAGTAGAAAGCCTCATCTCCTTTGTCAGAGGAAAGGTGCTGCCACGTCCACTCTGACCCTTAGCTAGCCTCCGGATCACAGAATGAAGCACTGCCTGACCCCGTGCCATCCCCACACACCGTTGCTAACAGTCGAGCCCGTTGTTACAGTCACCGTGACCAGCCAGCTCCTTGAGGGTCTTCCTCTTCTTCCCTGATCCTGTTTTACCGAACGTGGTGCCCTTCTAGGGCCCGGTCCTTCCTGAGAACATGTCCAAAGTGTGGGAGGCCAAGTGCCGCCTTCCTCACGTCCTCACTTCCTCCAAGAGAGCCGCGCTTGTTCTTCTGACGGTCACGGGGCTCCATGCTAACCGTGCCCTTCCCCAGGTCACCCAACGGCGCACACAGCCATCAGGAGTCCATCCAGGCTCACTTTCTCCCATCTGAGCCATCATGGTTTTCCCATGACATTACAGATTCGGGGGAAAGGATAAATTGGCGATTCCCTTCCTAAGGAAGGTCAATAGGAGTATTCCAACTTGGTACTGAAGCGGATTTTGATACCTTTGGTTTTAACATTAATGCTGCCATGTTTTTTGCAACCCTGACAACTTTCAGAAACGTGTATAACATTGCATCTTTCTTCTCACAGCGTATTATTAAAGGTATCACTCCAGAAACACCGACAGAAATTCCCTGTGGGGACATCCGCTTGAATGCTGTGTAACACGCTTTCCCTGCGAGGATCCTGGCTTCCCAGCAACGTCCTCCTCCTGTCCTGACTTTGTCACCCCTCGCCTTCTTCCATCTGAGTGGACGGTTTCCAGCTAAGCCTGGCAACGGAAGGGTTTCCTCCAGAGAAGCAGCCCCCCGGGATTATGGTGCCCAGACTCTATGGCCTCCCGCCATTTCTTCCCATGACATCTCTTGGACACAGGACCGTGTTGGACTCTATCTCCGATGCAGCCAAACGGACTCATGTTGGGCATGTGAGGGTATGCGTGGGAGGTGATGGGTGACAAGCACCCTGTTTATATTTAGAGTCTAGTCTGCGAACGTCTGCGTGTCCGTGTTTGGTGTGATCACTGTTCCCTGACATGTTTGCTTCTAACGGTTTCACTGCTCCTGAGTGCACAGACCACATAGGAGGAAGCCCGGAGGTTGTCTTGCGAGCTGTGTGTTTTCTGAGTAGCATAGAATTCTCTCGCTGGAGTCCTCTACCTGTGTGCTGCTATGGACTCCGGCGTGCAAGAGACTCGTGTTAAGAAGCTAAACAGAAAAACTCTGTGTCTGTGTGAGCTTATGTGTCGGTGTACACTGCTGTTTGTGCAGCCTCCCCCCGTGTCAGTGCTTTAGGCCCAGGACAAGCTATACGGAGTTCCTGTGACTTTTTTCCTACATTCACAAGTTCCATCCAAGACTTACATGCAGATTGTCTGTTGTCATTCGAAAGGTACATTTATGACAAGATGTTCTGCCACCTCCTCCTTTTCCAGTGACACTACATCCGCCCACACACCTTTCTTTAGGGGCCAGCCCTTAAGCATTTGCTGTACTTCATTGCCATCTTCCTGTCTCACGCTGCTAAACATGCTGGGAGACATTTCCCAGGCAAACCTGGTTGATTTCTTTTGCCACCGTGGCTTGGCTGTGAACGACTTTGAAGATGGATGGCAACCCGGGCTCCTCCAACGTTCCCTTGGCCATCTGGTTTCATCTGGTCTACTGAAAAGGACGGAGTTTGACCATTCCGGTTACAAATTTGTTTCATGCAGGGAATAGATATCCAATTCTTGTTTAGCTCTAGAGTCTGGCACCTTGACCATCAGCCAAGAGTGTCCTCAGTACAAGAGCAGTTGGCGAGTCTGGATCATCCTTACGTGGATTTGCCCCTCCCTCCCTCCAGCCACAGCCGTGACTCTTCTTGCGATCGTGCTGCGAGCCTTCCCGACCATTCTCAAGACAGTCTTAGGGGCCAGTTAAGTAAAGGCCCTTCCAGCATTCCCATGAACGTTCCCAATGCAGTATTTTTCAAGTACCCTTCTCCTCTGACGGCTTGTGCCTCTCAGGTGCCTCGGTAAAGAAGCAAATTGTACTTTGTAGTGTGAAGATTTCTAATCAAAACCTTCAAGTGAATAAAGCACTTTTTCCAAGTAGATGAAGGTTTCACCAAGTCAGCTATTAGATACACATGTAGGATGTCCCAACAGTTTGCAAACTCTAGTAAGTTTACTAAACTTGGGGGGAGGGGAGTAAATCTACAATCTGTTTCACAACATTTGCATTTATTTAACTATTACTAGTACTGTGGATTTTTTTTAAAGAAAAAGTTAAGAATAGGGAGACTGATTTTAAAAATCATCACTTAAAGCCCCATTACATCTAATAAAGCCTTTCATAAAAGTGTGATGAAAATGGAATAGAATTGTAACATTATTTAAGGACTAAAGTTACTGAATTTATTTTCTTGTAATTTTACCACTAAGAAGTAGGAAAGACAAGAGAAAGTATGAAAGAGACTCAATTGATTATTAGATGTATTTCTTACACCAATGTTCAACGAAGCCCAAAGAATTCACCTCCTAGCTGAAAACTGACAAGCCATTTAAAACCTATCTTATTTGTTGGCTGGAATGCAAATGAATTCCCTGCCCTGGCTGCCCATTGGTGCGAAGAAGATGGATGTAAAGACCCTGACAAACCCAAAGTCAATACAGTAGTTCCAAACCAAATAATGAAATCACAAAATAAGGAACATGTTACTCTGCAAAACGAGCCGTTCTCTTTCTATCCTCCTTTGCCAAGTTTATTCATTGGGAACACTGATCTCAAAATTGAATCACAAATCTGAATTCCCATTGAACTCTCCATCCTTAAAAAAGGAGATTATTCTCCTGGAATTAGGACCATCACTCTCTTTTCTGTTAAAGCATTTTATTGTGTTGTAGGTGAACGTTTACACTGAATTTTCCCAACATGCGTTCAGACATAAATTGTTCCATACCATGGGATGCAAATCCCATGACGGGTCAACACTTTTCCTCTTCCCACCCAGTGGTCCCATCGCCACTCAGCCTGGTTCCCGTGCCTCCTCGTAGACATCTCAGCTTCAGCTGTGACCTCCCTTGGTCTCTAGAGTTGGCTGTTCTCCGTACTACCGTCTTCTCTGGTTTGTTTGCTTTTTGCACATAACATATACCAATGTGTCTCTGTTTTTATTTCTGCTTTTTTTCCTCCATACTTCTTGGCTTTTGTTTCTTCTTTTTACAACCAACGCCTTTTATTGATTCACGGCCTTCCCTTTGCCCCAAGGTATTACGTGTCTTTCGTCTGGTCCTTTCCTCTCCTTTCTCCTCACACCCCTGGGAGCCATCAACGAACATTTAGTGTCAAGCTCATTTCCTGACTTTAAAAAACAATACTTTTATGGGGGGCTCGTACAGCTCTTATCACAATCTGTCCATCCGTCCATGTGTCAGGCACATTTGTACATGTGTGGCCACCACCATTCTCAAAACATGTTCTTGCTGCGTGAACCCTCGGTATCAGCTCATTTCCCCCCGCCCCCCTCCCACCACTTGCCTTTTTATAATCATGGTCTCATACCATGTTCTTTTGTGATCGACTAATTTCACCCAATGTAATGTCCTTGAGGTTCAGTCACATTATGAGGTGTCTCGCAGTTCTGTTACTCTTCAGCGTGGCATAGTATTCCGTTATGTGTTTGTAGCATAATTTCCTTATACACTTTTCGATGAATGGGTATTTCTCTCTGGTGTACTTGCATCATTCTGTTACTATGAACGAATGCTGCTGCCGTGAACATGGGTGTCCATAAATCTATTCGTGTCATGGCTCTTATTTCTCCAGGCTACATACCAAGTGTTGGGATGACTGGATCATAAAGTATTTCTATTTTCCAACTTTGTAAGGAAGTGCCACAACCATTGTGGACACTGGTGTCCCAGGGGTTTAATAGTCTTATTTTACTGAAAGGTGGCCTCTGGGGATGTCATCAGTTTCCAATTAGAAGGTTTTCTCGGGTACTAGTCTTGAGAGTGCTCTGGTCTGTTTCAGAGCAGTAAATCTGGTTGGGGTTAGTGAGTGGGGCTCTGAATTTGGTTCTACCAAATTTAATTTTTTTTTAACCCAGTCTAACCAGGTCCTTCCTTTGTGATTGTAGTCAGGGAGGTCAATCGTGATAGCTGGGCACCATGCAGAATTTCTGGTCTCAGGTTAGAGGTGGCTGTGGTGCATGGGGGTGTTGGAAGATTATATACTTCCGATAAGCAGGAAACACTGACTTGAAGCTTCACTTCTTGAGGAATTCGGATTTGGCTTTACTGTAAACAAAGCCTAACACTATTGAATGCAATGGTTTAGCTGTACTGTTCTTATACATATCTTAGGCAATGTTCCAACCCAAGCATGTCTCTTTAGTCATAAATCAACATCTGGTGCTTAAATTTCAGAATTGTCTCAGATGATCATCTTCATTAAATATAGCAGTCATCAGAGTGATCTCACCTCTGATTTGGGGTGAGGGGAACTCGGGGCGGGGGTTGGGGGATGGGAAGCAATGGGTTCCTTGGAGAGGCTCTATGTCGTTGTTACAGCCATACATCAAAAGACCCCCTTGCTGACGGTGCCCAGCTATCAAAAGATACAGCGTCTGGGGTCTTAAAGGCTTGAAGGTAAACAAGTGGACATCTAGCTGAGAAGCAACAAAGCCCACATGGAAGAAGCACACCAGCCTGTGTGACCACAAGCTATTGAAGGGATTAGGTATCAAGCATCAAAGAACAAAAAATCATATCATTGTAAATGAGGGTGATTGCAGAGTGGAGACTCAAAGCCCATTGGTAGGCAACTGGACACCCCCTTACTGAAGGGTTGTGGGGAGGAGATGAGCCAGTCAGGGTGCAGTATAGTACCAATAAAACACACAACTTTCCTCTAGTTCTTAAATGCTTCCTCCCCCCAACCATCATGATCCCAATTCTACCTTACAAATCTGGCTAGACCAGAGGATGTACATTGGTACAGATAGCAACTGGAAACACAGGGAATCCAGGACAGATGACCTCTTCAGAACCAGTGGTGACAGTGGCGATGCCTGCTAAGGGTGGAGGGAATGTGGGGTGGAAAGGGGCAACAGATTATAAGAATCTATGTATAGCCTCCTCCCTGGGGGATGGACAGCAGAGAAGAGGGTGGAGGGAGACGTCAGACAGTGTAACATATGACAAAATAATAATAATTTTCCGATGGTCTTAGGAACCGAGACACTGTTCCTCTATCCGTCTCCAGGCAGATAGGCCCACATATGAGTACCCTGCGTGATGACTGTTGCCCATGCTACACGACAACACTTCATTTATTTGTCATTAGAAATAAATATTTCACAATATATAATTACATATTGTTCTTGTGATTAATCACTATGCTTTAATGATGTTCAATTTGTAACAATGAAAATACATCCTGCACATCAATATTTACATTATGACTCATAACAGTAGCAAACTTACAGTTATGAAGTAGCAATGAAAATAATTTTATGGTTGGGGGTGGTCACCACAACATGAGGAGCTGTATTAATGGGCCATGGCATTAAGAAGGTTGAGAACCACTGTCCTAGATGCTTTCTTAAAGAATACTTCCCATAGTATCACCTTTCCCCCTCATTGCTTACATTTTAATGATGATCTTTTAAGGTTCAGGTAACTCTATTAGAGACAGAAGCAAATTCTAATGACCAAGCTAATTTCCTTGATCTTCTTGGAATCTGGAAATTTCTAAATGAAAGTGAGCTTAAGTTCTATTTCCTCTAGTAGAATTAACTATTGCTGTATACCCATCTCAATTGCTTTAGTAAGGCACTCGCCACAATGGGAACTATAAATATTTTAAGAAGGAATGGGTAAATGTTTGTTTTATATGGTTGGGATCCACTCAGTATTGAGTCTAAAGTAGGTATTTCAAAAGCACCTTTTCAACAGAAAAAAAAAACCTCTTTTGCTGCAAATTATTTACCATATATTACTATTGGAGTGTCAAGTAATAGTTGTCTTACCAACACATCAGAAAGTCAATGCCAAACGGTCCTATCACATATACAAGTACTTCCTGAGCTGTCAAAATGGATTTCCCTCACTGGCCCCCTCTCATTTGGCTCACTCTCATTGTGTGCACTGGTGATGTAACACTTCAGAAAATGCTTTACTGCTTGCTAAATGTTGTCAATAGGTCAGTTTTGGGAGGGAATGAATGACTTCAATTCTTGTGTTTTCTCATTGAATTGTACGGGCACGTCTAGGAATTTATAAACATGTCACAGTCCAAACAAGCACTTGGATGGGGTGTTAGCCGCATTGCTATGCTGAACTCCCATAAACAAGAGCATTTACTAATAGAAAGATGACTCTTGTTCAAACCCTAAAATTGAAAGTGTACGTTATGCCACCTTGAATTAAGAAAACAGCTTATTTTAAACTAGGAAACACACATAAGAATCCAACTATTCTTCCAGTGCCACTTTAAAAATACTCGATTTACGAGTACCTGAGATAATTTATTGTGCCAGCCTGGCTGATAAACGCAGGTGGGATTGACTGAAGGGCAGAGAGATAAATGGCTTGGTGAGCCTTGCCTTTCTTGTCTCTCGCTCTGTGATCAGCGGACCAGTGTGT
>NW_022111358.1:3548288-3557450 GCF_000313985.2 Echinops telfairi
GGCAAGAACCTATATAGTACATTTACCATTATATGTGTACCCTACGATTGGCTAATAAAAGTTTTCCAGAGAGTATCAGCACATTAAATCCAGTCCTTGATGGTACAGGTTATGATAGGTATTCGGTCCCTACCAAAACTAAAACCAAAAAAATCCAAGACAAAAACAAAAACCAACTCTACTTCTGTCAATTCCACTTATAGATAGCTGTATAGAATAGAGTAGAACTGCCCCTTTTGGGTTTCTGAGGCTGTACATCTTTACAGGAACAAAAAGTCTTTACCCTCGGGTGGATTTGAATGGCTGATCTTGCAGTTAGCAGCTGTGTTAGTCTGGGTTGACTAATGAAAAAATTCATAGACAGCCATATGTGTATAGGAAAGAATTTTATATACAAGAGCAATTAAATATTGAGAAAACATCCCATTCCAGTCCAGATCAAGTCCATAAGGCCAGTATTAGCCCATATGTCCTGACACCAATCGATAAAGTCCTCTTCAGACTCACTAAACACATACAATAACGCCGAACGCAGGAAGATCACAGGCAGTGGGTGGGAAGTCTTGTGGATCCAGTGGCGTTGTAAGCATCTCAGTGCTGGCAGGGTTCTCCACGTGGCTTCTCAAGCTCCCAAAGCTCTGGGTGCAACAGGGTAACTTCATGTGGCTTCTTATTAGAAATGTCTTGCACGGAGTGAGGAGAGAGTAAAGGAAGAGACTCCCACTTCCAAGGAGGAATGCGGGAGTTCCCAGAATCCTCAGGAGCTGGCCATGCCCACAGAGGCTTCATTGGCTCCGACCTGATTGACAGGCTAGACTCCACCCCTTCACTATTAATACTCTCAAATTGACAAATGATTATGTAACTACCACAGCAGCCCAATGAGTGATTGACTAAGCCACTAGGGGTCCTCTAGAAAAAAATTAAGATTTTTAAAAAGTTGCTGTGGAGTTGACTGCAACTCATGGCATCTCCAAGTGTCAGAATAGACCGGGCATTCCCCTCGCAAAATAATAATGTAAATAATAGGTGGGCAGCAAGAGGAAGGAATAGCGTGGGGCCCACAACTATGCTCAAATGTCCTGCTAGAGCAGGGAGGGGTGAAGACCGTCCAGCCTGAGGACCAGATAAGTCCAGTGAAATCATCACTATCAGCTAATGGCACCAAAGAGCAGCAGTTCCAGGCATCACAGTGGGGGGGCGGGGGTTAATTAAATGTTTGACCAGCATGGCCTTCGAATGATGTTATAGAAGTCCAAATGGCCCTTGGCAGAAAAAGATTCCCCACTCCTAGAGTAAGGTGACCAGATTTTAACATTTGGTAAAGCGTGACACCATTGATAAAACTCCTATCTTGGCGAAACAGCCACATGGCAGCCGAAAACCGTATACCCTAGCTTGTGCATTCTTTCCAAAAATCGGGACTTTTTAAAAACGACACGGGACGTGGGAAAAATTGTTAAAAATCGGACTGTCCCACTGGTCACCTTAGAGTGACCGCTGTCTGTGCTGCTACTGCGTCACAACTCAGAGCTACAGCTTTTAGAGGCGTCTCTTCCATCTAGACGTTACCAAGTTCAGTAGTCGCCTTGGGTGGTGCTTTTCCACATCACTGCTATTTAAAAATAAATGCTAATGCTGCTAATGTTTAGATGCCAATATTGGATAGCTCAAAGAATTTGCCTTGCAATTTCAGCCTGGTTTGGATGTCAGCAAAACATTGCTCTGAAAATCTCAAAATGACGACCTATATTTTTAAGCATACGTATATGCTCGAGTAAAACCCGACCCGAATATCAGCCGAGGCACCTGTCACAAAAACTGCGTTAAAAAACGTGCTGAAAAACTCAGCTCATACACGAGTATATAGGTAAATAGTTTTCATAAATTTAAAAAATGCACTGGCTGACTCGAAGGCAACATACCAGCAAGAAGCAACCAACAGAAAGGTCTGCAGGCTGGCCCCAATCCCTGCTACAAGGACCCCCTCCCCAGAAGACTGCACTACAGAGAACAGCAATGACGCTACAGCTCAGGGAGAGGGTTACAAATCTGGCTAGATCAGAGCATGTACACAGGTACAGATAAGAGCTCTCGACACAGGGGATCTAAGACAGCTAAACCCCTCAGGGCCAATAATGAGTAGCGATACCAGGAAGGTAGGGGGAAGGTGGGGCAAGAAGGGGAAACTGATCACAATGATCGACGAATAACATCCCCCCACCCGGGGTGACAAATAGAAACATAAGTGAAGGGAGACAACAGATGGTTATAATTTATCAAGGGTTCATGAGGGTGGGAGAGGGAGGGAAAAAAACGAGGAGCTGATATCAAGGGTTCAAGTAGAAAGAAAATGTTTTGAAAAGGATGATGGTAACATGTACAAATGTGCCTGACACAACGGATATACAGATTGCTATAAGAGCTGTCCAAGAACCCCCAATAAAATTATTTCAAAAAATGCACTGGGTGAGTGAGAGGACAGTGTGAGATCTGTGTAATGAACTTGAGTAAAAAGGTTCTCTGAAAGTAGGTAGACACAAAATGCAGAGATGCATTTCCTACATAAACCTAATACAGTGCAACTAAGTCTAACTAAAAACGTTTCCATGTTACATTTAGGCCAGCGCTATAGCAGACACTGGAGATACAAAGTTGAATCAAGATTAGATTCTTGCCCTCAAATCACCTACATATCCAAGTATTAGGCACAAGATACAACTGAAGCCAATAGGTGTTCCTAGGCTAGCTGTTCAAACCCACCTGCAGGAGGATGAAGCTTTCTGCTCTCATGACTCAGAAACCCAACCCAGAGCGGTAGGCTTTGCTCTGCCGCATGGGCCACGTTGGAATCGACTTGATGGCATGGGGTTTGGCTTTGGTCTAGGCCAGGCTTTGTAAAGGCTAATAGAATGTAAGACGGGAACGTGGCATTCTACCAGCCTGTGTGTAAGAAGATAGGGTTAGCATGAAATAGCACCACATAGTAGATCTGACCAGAGTAAGGGCAACAAGGGGAGGAGAATGCAAAATCAAGATATTCTGAGTCATTCATATTTTATTGAAAATTGAGTAAAAGGAACAGATGTTTACCAACTCACAAAACTGTTCAGGATATTACTTTGGACTTCCTCTTCTAAAGAACACATATTTAGCAACAAATCTAATGAATCTCTTATTCACACTGGTCCAAATAATCCACAGTGAACTGCTGTCCTACGCACAAGTCCTTCATTAAATCACCAAGTCAGTGTAGCTACTTCTTGTAGAATCGGCTCTCCAGGATGGCAGTTCCTTCCATTCCTACATTTAAAATGTTAACATTACAAACATTTGCATTTTGAGACATTATGCATGCCCAAACCCAAGGACATCAAGTTGACTGACTCGTAGACTTTATAGACGTGTGGTTGGAAATCTTTATGGAAACAGAGTGCCTTACATTTATCCCATGGAAGGACTATTGGATTCGAACTATCAGCTAGCAGCCCAGTGTCTAATCCATGGCACCTTTTATTACACAGAGAATATGTAGAGCATATTGTTTTCAAAAGTTAACCAAGTCATCACCATTCCTGTCAAGAAAGAGAATGCTGCCAGATCTAGGCCTCTCTCACCTCTGTATCATGAGTAAACTTTTATGTCACTTCATGCTTTTTATTTTTGGGTTGTCAAATGATTTTCTCTTGTAGTTCTTCACTAGCTGGGCATTCCGCAGCACCATTGTTGACGTCATCAGGATGCCATGTGGGGTGGCAGCCATCAACATTGCAGCCCACGGGCTGGGCCGTTCCCAGGATTCTGCTTTGCTTCAGTTTACACACAACCAGTAATTTTGAGATCCTAAGGGACCCAATCATGTCCCTGTGTTCTGGGGACAAAAAGTAGAGATAACAGCACAGCTGGAGGATGGGTGGAGTGGGGTTTCCACGGAAATTCCTGGGCAGCACCCCTTAATTAAAGGAGAAGCAAAGCAACTCTGCTAGTATTTTTCTCAGATGCAGTTTTCTGTTTTCTCAAGTTTTCTTCCTAATGAGCCTCCACGGTTCTCAATGTGCTCTGAGAGTATCTATCAAGATTACCCCTTGAGAAGCCAAAAAAAGTTGCTGAGTTCTCTGCCTTGAGCTGGCCCAGTAGGTTCCATAAGCTACTGATTTGACTGGACCCTGTTTGGGGCACCACCTTTTTAACAGTGTGTTATTAAGAACTGATGTGAGCCCTGGTGGTACAGCGGGTTACCCGCTGGGCTGCGCACCCCAAGGTCAGCAGTTTAAACGCACTACCTGCTGTGAGGAAGAGGAGGCTTTCTGCTCCTGTGAAGGGTGACAGCTTCAGAAACCCACAGTTCAGGTTTCGCTGTTCTATAGGCTCTAAGACATGATAGCAGTGAGAGAACCCTCTATAGCTACCCACCAATCACACACACACGGCTCAACAAGTCTGGCATGCTTGTGGGTGATTAAATATAGAGTTGGGAGTTGCATTAGAGAGACCTTGCCTACAGAAAATATGTACAGAAGGAGATGGAAGAAAACAGAATTTACTCTTTCCCCCTAAGATACGCCAAACCAGGTAAAAGTTAAAAAAACTAAGCCATAAAGCACCCAAGCTGCTTTGTCAGTCTGAACTACTGGGAAAGGAATTAACAGTTTCCTCCAGTACTTCCATCTCCATTGTCTTGTCCACTATGCTGGAGCTAAAAGTTACTTAGACAAGATGATGATGCACATTTTTAACTTTAAGACAAACTTCAGAACATAAATCAAAACATATGCTCTATTTTATTGTTTAAACCCACGTATTTTAATTTGAAATTATAAAGCCTATCAGCATTGAAGGCAGAGCCCATTGTCATCAATAAGTATTGACTGGGAATTCACAAACTTTTGCAGCTGGGATACAAACAACAATCTGGTGAGTACTAATTACACATAGTCAATTACGCAGTCAAGGTAAAGGGACCAACTTTTGATTTAAACCTAAACCAAAAGTGAATTGTGATACTTAGAAATATGCCTTCCGGCCACGGTTCATACTCGTCTGGCTCTCACGCGGCACGTCCGCGGGTCATTCTCTGTGCTTCCACAGACCGACGGGCGCAGCCATCAATCCTCCTCTTTCTCAATGTAGGTCTTTGCGTTAACCCGAGCCATTTGCCTGGCCAAGTACCTATCCCGAGCTGACGTTACAGTCTCCTCACTGTTCCGCTTTGCAAACTTGCTCACAGCCTCAGGTGGTCTCTCCTGCTCTTTGTCCGCCTCTTGCCTTTCCTCTGAGACTCGAAGTTTCGCTCCCAGTGAGGGTTCAGCCGCGGAGGGTGTCTGCTGGTTTCTCGCTTCGTCCGTTTCCATGGCGTTGGATTTGCTCTGGTCCAGTGACCTATCCTTTGCTCTCAAAGTTGGGCTCTTTTCCCTTCCGTCTCGATTTCTTTCTGCAGATTGAACACCAACTTCTGGTCTTCCCCTCGCTCTGCATTTCTCACTGTGCTCCCACCTGTCCACGCTTCCTTTCACACGCTCTTCCCTTGTCTCGCTTTTCGCTTCCTTCGCTCCTTTCTCACCGTGTCGGTCAAGGTCATCCAGTTGTCTATCTCTTCCTTGTTCTCTTGGGATACATTTCTCCACATCTCTCTCCCTTTTCCATTCTCTGTCATTCCGATCTCTTTCTCTGGGGTCTCTTCCCTTTGGTTTATCTTCTTGTTCATGTCTCTTCCGGTGAGACTCTCGATGACTGGTTCCTCTGTGTCTGTGGGAGTCTGTCTTGTCTTTTCGGTAATGACGGTCAGTGTCGTAGTTCTCGGGGTCCCTAGACTGCCTTTCTTGATGCTTATCTCCCCTGTTCTCATGTCCCCTTGACTTGGAACTTTGTGTGTGGCGTTTGACACTGTGCCCTCGTTCCTCACTGGATGACCGTGAGTGAGTCTGATTCCTGTGATGCTTGGGGTCATTCTCAGAAAACTCTCTGCCTTTTTCCCTTCTCAAGTTAATTTTATTATTTTCTTCACTTTCTTCATCCTCGCTGCTCTTAGTATCAAAGTCACTGTCTGCATCTGGGTTGTCCTCGGTCTTTATTTCAGTTTGAAGAAAGCATTTCTCTTGTGGCCTTTTGTTCTCTGAATTTATTTCATCTGAGTAGCCTCTTGGTTTCTCTTCCTTTATCTCAGATCTTAAAACAAACACACACACACAAACACAAAGTCACATTATCAATTATAGAAAGCAAATAAAACATTCATGTTTTTTCTCAATACTTAAAGCACCATAATTATATATTCTTTGATAGTCTGCATGTGAAAAGACATTTATGCCTATTATTGTCTAAATATCTGAAAACCAATACTTTTCATTCAAAATATTACCAATATTTGTGAAACTGAAATAGAGAAAATAACTCCTCTACTGAATGACTAGAAGCTTCAGAAAAGGGTTGTACAATGTACAAGATCTTCATTTTTGCTAAGTTTGGATAAAGAACAAGTAGGAAAATGGTATGGCTCTGGATCTAAATTCTATTTTCACATTAGGTTTGTTATCTGTTTGATTTCCCTTTCTTTTTAAATTATATTAGTAGCCCTGGGAACACAGTTATTTTTTTTTCAAAGTGAAATGGTAGCAAGACCCAATTCTACTAATCCTCCTCAAGATTAACATGACATCATTCTTTGATACTTATTACAAAAAATTGAAAACATGTGACTTAAGCACATTCAGCTACTAAAATCAACTTTTAGTTGACACATTTTTCCAGCTAATAACTATGGTTAATTTACTGAAGTCCCCCACAAGTCCCATCTTACTAATCATTTACTGATCACACTAATTTTAACCACAATAATTCTCTAGGAAGTTCTGGCGGAAGTGCTTTGGATAAAGAATCACTAATAGTTAGGAATTCTATTATTAGACTCTGAGAAGCACAACTACATATGACAGATTAACCTCATTAGTAGAAAAGCCATAATGTATTAGAATTTCCATTCACAACCTGAATCTTCAAACATACTTTCTTATAATTTAGTTTCCTCCCCTCATCCTTAATTCTACTCCTCTACTTCTCCCTTTTCCTCAGCAATCAAAATATTTCTTAAAAAAAAAAATCTCTTATAGTCAAGTTTCAGACAAACTCACCCTTTTACCTTTAACTACATCTTTATGGCATCATGATCTCACTATTCCTAGGAGGTGACTTCAAAAAATTCATGAAAAATTTCATTTTTCCATGAACTTTCTGAAGCTGCTTCATGTAATACCTTATAATTTATTTTAAAAATCCACCCTACTTTCTAGACCAGAACTGTCTAGTAGAAATGGAAATGTCCTTCTCTCTACTGCTCAAAATAGTAGGTAGTCACTAGACAAATGTGCAACCAAGTACTTGAAATGTGGCCAGTATTTTAGATTTCGCTCAACTTTAACTGATTTAAATAGACACGTGGGCCCAAAGGCTCCCCTACTGGATAACAGAAGCTTTGGGAGATGTACCTTGCTTTCTATGAAAGCAAACCACTCTCCCTCTTAGACACCCTTCAAGCCAAAACCAATTCTGTGGCCAATTTCCAGCCAAATAATAAACAGGCCTATAGGAGAATAACAACACCAGAGAAGTGCACACTTCTTTACAACCAACCATATGAGATTAGAAGGATAGCATTTGCCTACGGATAAACCTCAGAAGGCATGAAAGGACAAGATGAATGAAATACTAAACAAAGGAGGATTGCAATCAATTTAAAAGGTCAATATGTGCACGAGTTATAGAATGGAAAACCAATTTGCTCTGTAAACTCTCTCCAAATCGCAACATAGATTTTTAAAAAGAAAACAAACCACTTTCCTTTTTTTAATATACTATTTGAACATGTATGGGAGAGTAAATTGTACATTTAATTCTTTCCAAGTTTCTCTTCAATTCTTTCCAAGTTTCTCTTCAATTCTTTCCAAGTTTCTCTTTAATTCTAAGACTAAGGGATCAAACCCATGAAGGATACTATACTTTCAGATTAAAAAAAAAAAAAAGACTATAATCTAGTTATGTTCCTTCAAGGCCTGAACTATAAACCATTTTGATATTCAGAAATTTGTGCACTTTATGCTTACGTTGTGTGTCTTTTTGGTAATGTTACACTTCAATCACTGGTACTCTAAAAACTAAACCTACCAACTCACTGCCACTGAGCTATGTCAACTCACAGAAACCATAAAGGATAGGGTAGAACTGCCCCTATGGGTTTCCAAGACTCTTAACTCTTTAGGAGTTAAAAGCCCCATCCTTCTCCTGAGAAAGGCTAGTGGGTTTGAACTGCTTACCTTGAGGATCACAGGCTAACACTAACCCCATTGATATTATGTAGATACAAATTGTAACATTTTTTTGTGAATTGCAAAGATAAAATAACCTTAAAATAAATGTAAGGTTTTTGATCAAGAATTGGCTTATAAATCCCTACCCAGTCACTGAATTAGGTCAGGTTTGGCTCACAATACAACACGCAACGATGCAATCTTCCATATTTTAGTGGGTTAATGACCACAACCATAGTTTTTGAACAGTATCTTTCTTTTAAATATTCCACAGGCCACATCTCACCTGGCTTCACGGAAGCTGCTTTTAGGTACTTCCTCTTCACCAACTGTTTGATTTAACAGGTGCCTATAAAATCCACTGAGATCTTTCTGCTTGGTTACATCCAAACGTGCTGCGAGGGAAAGCAAAATGCTAAGAGCACAGTCAACAAGGCACAATGCAGTCTCGTTTACAGACACAGAATGTGTAACTTACACCGTGTACACATCAGTCTTTTAGACAAGAAGCTGGCAAACTATACTGTGCATGCCAAGTTTGCCTCACTGCTTTATTGGAACACAACCCTGCTCATCTAATTGTGTACTGTCTGCAACTGCTTTTGAGTTACAAAGGCAGAGTTTTATAGTTGCAACAAAGATCTCCTTGTACACAAAGCCTGAAATATTTACTATCTACAGAAAGTGTGCTGGCCATTGCTGTATATGAAAACAATATGCCTGGATACTTAAAAACATTTTTTTTCATCATTTTATTGGGGGGCTCATACAACTCTTATCACAATCCATACATACACCCATTGTATAGATCACACTTGTACATGGTTGCCCTCATCATTCTCAAAACATTTGCTCTCCACTT
>NW_022111358.1:3560254-3561160 GCF_000313985.2 Echinops telfairi
CCTTTATTAAATAAACCTATCAACAAAATGTGAAGCTAATTTTTCCAGACATATCCTCGCTACACTCTTCTGTGCTCTTTGATTCAGACCAGGTCACAATAGCAGTTTGGGCATCTGTAAGGGACTCAAATTGCATTCTTTTTAAAAAGTCTTTGAGTTTGGATGCTGGCGCAAGAGTTGGAGGGTGGGTGGGGTAAGGTTTCCCAGTGAAAGTCTCCTAGGGCAGCTGTGACTAGGATTGGCAGGTGCTTTTAGAATTAGCAGGCCATTGCTGTGATGGCAAAAAATTGGGGGGGGCATTAAACTTTCTGGTCTTTTTCTCACTGGTGCAATTTTTAATTAACCTATAAAGGTTCTTTGTAATAAGATATTATGATTTTTGTCTTGTCATGTGTTTTTCAAGAAAAATCTATGAAGATTATCTGTTTGAAATCTCAAAACCAGTTGTCATAATTGTCTGAGCTGATCTATCTGCCTTGAATTTGTCTACTTGCCTTTACTTTTGCTGCAATTATAGCCATAAATGTGGTGGAGCATACGGGGGAAAGTGATGAAAACTTCTTACACACACCAAGCACCTTGAGGGAATGAGTACCTGGGCCTGGGGGCTCAGGACCACAGTCAACGGGCATAACATGGTTCACAGACAATGGTATGCACCCCAAGGAGGGAAGAAGAGTGACGACAACCAAAGACATACGGAAACAATTAGTTTAATG
The DNA here is from genome assembly GCF_000313985.2 of Echinops telfairi. Taxonomy (NCBI): domain Eukaryota; kingdom Metazoa; phylum Chordata; class Mammalia; order Afrosoricida; family Tenrecidae; genus Echinops; species Echinops telfairi. The sequence continues at coordinate 3,560,974 of NW_022111358.1, forward strand.
AACTAACGGCCCAAAGCCCGACACGGAGCCCGACAGTGCATCTGAAGAGGAGCGCCTTAGAAGACCCTCCGTGCGGAGAGCAACGGGAGCCACACTCCGGATCACAGGACAGGCTCACTGGCACAGCGAGAGAACGACGGGAGCCACACTCCAGATCACACGACAGGCTTACTGGTCACAGCGAGAG
>NW_022111358.1:3562167-3564490 GCF_000313985.2 Echinops telfairi
TAAAAAGGTAGTAATTATGGGAAAAATGAAATTCAGAGGGTTGGGAAAAGAAAACAGGTAACACGGGTAGGAAGTGATGGGATTTCATGAATGGAAACAAAATTGCATGAATTGTTGAATGTAAAACTGAATATCTACTCTGTTAACCTTATCTTAATTAAAAATAAACAGTTAAAAAAATAAGACTGTTAGTCCTAACATCAGGATAATTTTTTAAACATGGCACTAAAAAGTACCTGTCTCCTTTTTTTAAGTCAACCCAGTGAGACTACGGCATTCTGGAGGGAACTTGTTTGTGGCCATCCAGTGATCACAAAGATATGTTTACACACGTTTTGCTTAGAACAAACTTGTACATGTATGAACTGGAATTCAGGTAGCAATACTTTTTGACTTATCACCATTTCTCCTTGATTTATCAAACTATATAAAGGGATTGGATCCTGTATCTTGAATTCATATACATAACGATGGCCAACATTAAATCTTGATTCACTGACAAAGCAGGTGGTTAACCACAGGGCAGGATTGCTCCTTTCTCCTCTCCCCGTCTCACCTTCAAGGGCAGCAGCCCTCTTTTCTCGTTCTTCCTCTTCAGCTCTCTCTTGCAGTTTTTTCTTATAGGCAGATGTTACAAACGCCTCTTTATCATCAAATTCTCCCTTCTCCATTTCTCGTTCTCTCTGAATTTTCTTTTCCATTCTTTTCTCCTGCTCCTTTTTCCTGATTTCAACTGCTTTTAATAAGTTGTGAATGTACTTGGGCTATGGAGAGAAAATTTTTTTGTTGTTTAGAAAAGAGTAAGAAGTACATAATAATATTCTTTCATGGCTTTTCATCATGAAATCACTAGATGGAAATGGCTAGTCCAAATAGGTAGGGTTGACTAACTAAACTGAAATTCATATTGCTTTAAATAAAAACTTAAGCATAGAGATAGAAATCATTCATAATGTGATTTTACTTCTTACACTTTAAGTTTTCCTCATCTGATTTTACTGATATTCCTTAAATACTGCAACAAATAAGTGAACCGATAGAAAAGTCTAATTTTTCAATTAGTGAAAATAAGATTATTTAAAATAGTAGCTATAATTTTATACACCACTCTACTAAATATTAAAACACTTAAAATCAGTCTGTGCTTATGAAAAGTATAAGAATGATAGTAAATTTGAACTACTTTCAATCGCCCCCAAATTTATTTCAAACTAAAATGTGATCATGATAATTCAGTTAACAGCTAGAAACTACTACTGGGGTAACAAAAAGGGTGAGGAGGAGAAAGAATACTAAAACAAAAACAGGAGCAGTAAAGATTTTGTGAATAAAAATTTCTAAGAAAATATTTAAAATGCTTATAAAGCTTTCTAAGCAAACAACACTTATGAAGCTGTTAGAAAATTCACTTGCTTCTGTTAGATTTCACATGTAGAATCTATCATATGTATCTAGGACCAGGGTCTCTTCACAGTTCAAATACCTAAAATACTCAGATCATTCTCATGCTGAAATAAGATTCAAAATGCAGGTCAAAGTCAAATAAAGTTTAAATTTTCACTTACAAACCTTTCGATCTTTTCCCAAAAGTAATTTGGGATTATTTTCTTCCTTTTTTTTCTGCATTTCATCATAAATACTGTCATATTCATACACAGTAGCATCTTCTGCAAGGGCCTTTTGGATTTCCAGTTTGGTCTTAAAAAAAAAAATTAAACATGCTTCCTAAGTACATTGGCTAGTAGATACTACAAAACACCCAAGCAATTGTTTTTGGAGGGGGGGGCTCATAAAATGGAAATTCATTATGAAGAGACTAGCAATCAGCAGGCAGACATCGGGCCTTGACTGAAGTACTCCCTCAATGCAAGGATACTTTGTTCTACTAACCTGGCACTCTGTGATGCTCACCTTCTCTGATATGATCGCTGAAGACAAATGGGTGCATAAGCAAATGTGGTGAAGAAAGCTAATGGTGTCCAGCTATCAAAAGATATAGCGTCTGGGGTCTTAAAGGCTTGAATGTAAACAAGCGGCCATCTAGCTAAGGAGCAACAAAGGAGCACGCAAGTCTGTGTGATCATGAGGTGTCGATGGGATCAGGTATCAGGCATCAAAGACCCACAAAAAAAGCAAAAACCCAAAAATCATATCGATGTGAATGAGGGGAGAGCAGAGTGGAGACCCAAAGCCCATCAGTAATCAATTGAACATCTCCTGTCAGAAGGGCCATAAGAGACAAGCCGAGCCAGTAAGGGTGCAGTATAGCACCGAAGAAACACACAACTCTCCTCTAGTTCTTTAATGCTCCCCCTCCCACCCC
>NW_022111358.1:3565116-3570914 GCF_000313985.2 Echinops telfairi
CAGGACAGATGATCCCTTCAGGACCAGGACCAGTGGTGGGAGTGGGGATACCAGGAGGGTGAAGGGAAGGTGGGGTAGAAAGGGGGAACCGATTATAAGGATGTACATTCAACCTCTTCCCTGAGGGGATGGACAACAAAAAAGTAGGTGAAGGGAGACAGCGGACAGTGTAAGATATGACAAAATAATAAAACTTTATAAATTATCAAGGGTTTATGAGGGAGGGGGGTGTGGGGAGGGAGGGGACTAAATGAGGAGCTGATACCAAGGACTCAAGCAGAAAGCAAATGTTTTGAGAATGATGAGGGTAACAAATGCACAAATGTGCTCGACACAATGGATGGATGTATGGATTATGTTAAGAGTTGTACAAGCCCCCAATAAAATGATTTTAAAAAAAATCTTTCTGGGAAATGAGGATAATTATACCTATCTTCCAAGTTACTGAGTTAAGTGACTTAGTAAATTTGAAACCCTAGAATAGAGCCTGACACAGGACAGCTGTTCAACAAGTATCAACTAACTGTTATCTATTCAAGGAGCCCTGCTGGCATAGCAGTTATGCCTTGGGCTATGATCCACAGTCTGAAGTTAGAAGCCACCAGGCTGCTCTGCAGGAGAAAGACGGGGCTTTCTACTCCCATACACAGCTACAGTCTCAGAAACTCACAGGGGCAGTTCTACTCTGTTCTGTAAGGTAGCTATGAGTCAGCATCGACTTACTGGCAGTTCAGTTAGGTGAATTATTCATTTATACAAAAATGCAACCCACACCAACACGTCAAAAGGCACAAAGTACGTCTTTGAAATACTGAGATATTAAACTTTCAAAATCATTTTTTGTGAGTTGCCAAATGTCTACTGGTAGATATTACTGTATAAAACGCTCAACAGATACATTCCATATTGATACTTCTTATGATCCAGTTAATATTCTTACTCCCAGTTTCATGTTCCTCTAATTCATCCTTCACAGTAGTCAGAAGAGAGCAAGTGATAATGTCCCTACAATGCTGTCACAAATACATGGACAGACACAGACACAAAAACGAACCAAACTCAGTATGCCCTTGAGTGGATTCCAATTCATTAAAACCTAAAATAGCATTAACATACGGGGTTCATAGACACAGTGCAAAGCCACAGAGGTGTGATACTGAGTGCAGTTCCTGGAGAAAGAACTTGGCAACATCACTTGCTGCTCCAAATGCACGCTGGGCTGCCTCTTCACTGGCTTGCTGTAAAACATATGCTGAAGTCTAGTTTTGCTTTTCGCCTTTATTTTTGGAAAAGCAAACCCCCCTGTGGGGAACAGAAGGATTTCTCTTGTTGTCTCCCCAAAATATGTACCAAACTTAGCTGTTTAAGAGTGACTGTACGATAGGTGATCAGCGAAAGTAAGTCAGAGGTTATTCTCCTTAACATCAGCCATCTATAGTGGCTAGACTATTAGTCTGACTCACACTAAATAAAGCCCATTCCTTTCTGCTATTGTTCCCTCGAAGCAGTGCCCATAGGCAAGCCTGGGACCACTCTAAGATGACTAAGCTTAGGCTTCTATCTTGCCACACATGCCCCCCTATTCCCTCCTCTTACTATTGCACATTCACCCCTAGGTCGTCCCCCTCCTATTGCTTGTATTGCCTATGTTAATACCCCTCCTGGTGACTCAGGTTATTGTCCACTATCAGGGAACTTGCATGCCTCCCAGAATAGTAATTGTCTGTTTTATTATATGAGACATCAGAGTGATCAAACTTGTTCTAGAATGAATTGTATTGCCCCTTTCTGTGATGTATGACTCTATGATGCGTGGTTAGCAATAAATAATGAGGCTCCCTGGTTCTCGAGAGGGTGGCTGGCCGGAGGGTGGCTGGAGAAGGTGACTAAGGAGGATGAAGCAGCGGCTTCTTCTCTGAAGGCTAAGCCCCCTCCACGAGGACCATCAAGCGGGGCTGAGGTGAGCTATGCTACCATGAATTGCGTCTGACTCCATTACTTGACTCCATCCTTTAACTCTCATGCTCTCTATGACTTTACTATAATCTCTACTTATTATCGCTGTACAATTGCGCCTACCGAACCTGTGATGTTTTGTGGGGTTCCCTCTTCCCCTTAACCCCACACCCCCCCTTTGGATTTATTTTGGTTTTAGCAAAAACAGGTATTAATACAGTTCTTTTCTAAAAGTGATATGGCAAAAAGTAAACTTTAAAATACCTCTTGATGTGAATCTTTAGCCTTCCCCCTAAGGATTCTGGGAATTCCGGTATTTCCTCCTTGGAGGTGGGAGACTCTCTGCTCACACCCTGGGAGACACAGCAGCTGACAAGACACATGGACCCACCCTGATGCAGCCCTGGGTGCTGTAGAAGCCATGCAGAGACCCCTGCCAGCTCTGAGATGTTTACAATGCCACTGGATCTGATCGTCCTGCATTCAATGCCACTGCAGGTGTTTTGTGAGTCTGAAGAGGACTTATAGATTGGTATCAGACATATGGGCTAATATCGGACTTATGGACTTGATCTGGACTGGGCTGGGATGTTTTCTCAATGTTAAATTGCTCTTGTATATAAATCTCTTTCTTATACACATGTGTGTCCATGGATTTGTTTCTCTAATCTACCTAGACTGACACAATGACTCCTCATTCATTAGTTTGGCAATTTGTTTAGATTACGTGGGGTTTTTTTGGGCTTTTATTCATGCTAATGAGTGTGCTGGGAAAAAAAGTTTTCATAAGCAAAGGGATTTTTAAATTTTGAAATGATCTGAAAAGCTCTATCCAGAACGGGCATGCTAATTTTTACCAGACTTAGTATTATGCTGATATGGTGTTGCTATCATATTTCTTTTTTTTAAAAAAAATTTAATAATTTTATTGGGGGCTCGTACAACTCTTATCACAATCCATCCATTGTGTCGAGCACATTTGTACATTTGTTGCCATAATAATTCTGAAAACATTTGCTTTCTACTTGAGCCCTTGGTTTCAGCTCTTTTTTTTGCTTTCCCTCCCCCAGGAATCCTTGATAATTTATAATGTGCTATCATATTTCAAAGCACTTCTTACACACACACACACACACACACACACACACACACACACACACACATTGAATTCCTATAACCGGGCTCATGATCCTAAGAAATATGAAACTTAACAAGTAACAGAAACAGGCAAGAAGGTTTAATCCTACTACACCTACACTATGCAGCTCAGAATTTGTTACTGTAAATCATGAAATGAAACATTGGCAAGCTTCCCTCCACCCCCTCACAACCTTAGTTTTCTCCTATTTTTTCTTGTAATTTTGGGTGTTCATTTCTTGCCTAACTAGAATCAAGAGTAAGGGTAGACCTACCAAATAGTTCCCACGTGGCAGATGTTAATTTTGTGTCTGGAAATGATCGAGAATTATCTCCAATTGTTCTAACAACAACCTTATGAAATAGGTACCTTTATTGGCCCATTTAACAATTGAGAAAATGAAAGCACAAAGAATTTATGTGACTTGCCTAATGTCACAGTTAGTAAATGATGTAGTTGTGTACTCAGGCAGTGAGATTCTAGACCCTAAGCATTTGGCCAGTTATACTACCTCCCTGGGGATTTGACCCAAAATTATGTGTTCTGTTATTTTAAGATACTATCTCAGTTTTATAGAGGAATATAGTGTGTGATTCATCGACCTTAAAATTATTTAATATACAAATATGTGATACTTTAAGTACTGTAAATACTATAGTGTTTTGAATCGGAATTTTACACTTCAGTAGGATTTTGGAGTGGCCATAAGTTCAATTTTTTTTTTAACTCTGTAAATGAAAGACTTGAGCAGGTACACTCACTAGCATGAATTAACAAGCCAAACAGATGAATGAGTCATCATCTAAAATGCAGATCACTCTTTCTACTTTACCTGCTTCATCGCTTGCTTCTTAGCCGCTTCTCTCTGAAGGCTTTCACTCACAGATGCCTATAAAACACAAAAGAAATGTTGTCATTGCCTTAGCCCATATAAAGTCTTTTCCAGTATTCAAGTTGGCAACTGAATTAAGTGAACATTTTAAAGATTTTCCACCTAAACTTTAGGAAGACAAATTATTAATTCAAAATTAGAAACTGTATCATATTTATGTACGGATAATTCCTTAAAGACAAGACTATAAATTCAAGGCAGTTTCCACGCAAACTTTAAGAGTTTTGTTTTACTTTTCAAGGACTTGAAACTTACTCTTTGTCTGTGGAAGAATAAAGGTCCCAAAACAGTTATATCAAGTTTGAAAAAAAGAAACATAAAATAAGGAACTCACACCTGCTCAGTAATAAGAGTCACTACAAGTCATCATAGTAAAAAGCAATGTTTCCACAGCAGCATATTACAGTGGGACAAAAAAGTTTAGTACCTGACTCATGGATATTTGGGGGAGTAACATGATAAAAATCCACTGCCATCAAGCAGATTCCAACTCATCACAACTCTAAAGGGCTTCCAAGATGGTCATCTTTAAAGAAGCAGAAGCACATCTTTCTCCCGTGAGTAGCTTGTGGGTTCAAACTGCTGAGCTTTTGGTTAGCAGCCGAGTGCTTTAACCACTGAACAACCAGGGCTTCCCAGACACAATAAAGACAACCCACAATTCAATAGGAAAAGGATGGATTGTACTAGAAAAACTGGCTAACCCTAAGATAAATAATTTTGGACTTATAAAATCTACAAAGTAATTTAAATTCCACCAGGTTTAAAGATCTGTATGTAAAAAAAAAAAAAGATCTGGATGTAGAAGATATGATAAAACTAAAAGAAATGCTAGACTATCTTGGTGGTTTCAGAGTGGGGGAGGACCTCTTTAAAAAGATTTCTAAATCAGAAAGCCTAGAGAGATACACCAACGGGCTTGAAAGTAGAAAGTGAGAATCCATGCTCTATAAGGACCACTACAAAATGGTCATTGCTGAACATTTTGATCAAAAAGATTCCATAGAAGAATCCTAACCAAAAGTGTACAAAAATCTGTAAGAGAGTCAAATTCGCTAGGACTCCCAATGTCCTCGAGCCAAGAAGACTGGAAAACCCCTGAAATGGCTGCCCTGGGATAATCTTGAAACCTCAAACCAGAAATACCCTTTGAATTTTCTTAATCAAAACAACAGTTTATCATAACTAGGTAAAAAAAAAATCCTGTCTTAAGCATTATGCTCTTTTAAAAACTACCAACACGGAATCAAATTGACAATTAATAACTCAAATAATTAAATTCAGTACCTTGGGAGTACTGAATTTATGTTAATCGCAGAGGAACAACAACAAAAAAGGGATAAAAATGTTTACACATTTTGAAGAATGCAGTCAATGTCACTAAACGGTACACTAGACACCTGCATTGTTGTAGGTTCTGTCACGTAGATGCTCAACATAATTAGTTAAAAAAATTTTTAATGTTTAAAAAAAACCACCAAAACTCTCAACTACTGAACTTTAGTGTATTTCTCTTTTAGATTAGTATCCCAAGGAGGCTGTTCAGTTTGGCAAGGCCAATACAATACTTCAGAAAGGCTAGGTCTTTCTCATTTGTTACTCTGACATTTCCTTAGGCTATGGAGAAAGGTCATGGTTCGTTCAAGTTCTACTTTACAACAGGAAAAACAGAAGTCTATAACAAAATAACAGCAAACTATTGAGTATACATTAATTCGCCCCCTCCCCCATCTGATTGGCAAAATTAGTCACACGGTCTCAACTAGCTAATTCATGGTAAATAAGGAAATGTTATCACTTACTGGGCAGCCA
>NW_022111358.1:3573268-3576540 GCF_000313985.2 Echinops telfairi
AAAAAAAAAAAAGAATTGAAAAAAGTGATCAAGTATTGATGAGAACATGGAAAAAACAGTGACTATCATGGAAATAACTTGCACAATCATTGTGGAAAGCAATCTGCCAGTGCTTAGTGAAGTGTGTATATAATGCATACACGCCGTGATTCAGAAATTCTAGTCCTGGATATATGCCCTCAGAGAAACTCTCCCACAGCTTACAGTGGGCATGTGCGAAGATGCTTTTCACAGAGCTAGGTGAGGCAACTCAGCGTTATCTCCGAGACCACGTCGTTGTTGTTAGGTTCTGACTCAAAGTGACCCTCTATCCAACGGAATGAAACACTGCCAGGCCCGGCACCATCTGGGAGAATGGGATGATAAAATACAGGCAAAACTAAACATGCCACAGCTAAAAGAAGAAGAAACACATATTGCAATGTAGAGTCAAGTGGGGAAAAAAAGGTCTACCGTACAATATTTATGTATATAAAAACAGAGGCACCCAAAGCACAATACACCTTACCTTTACAGCACACAAATCAGAAGAGAGGGAACGGAGAGAGGCCCCGGAATGAAGAAAAACGTTAGTAAAACAAACAAGAACCTTGCACAGCTGATGACCAGTTTGATTAACAAAACGCTCTTGTTAAACAAAGCTGCACATACACAGCTCTCACATGTCAAAGAGATAGTCCAGTTCCAAAGAAAGACAGATATAGAGCGTATGAATAAACATTATGAAGGATGCAGTTCTGAAATATGGATCATATCTGTTATTATATGACCATTCTGCCGATGAAGCCACTTAGCAAAAAGTGGAGTGCACATACAGAGAATTTAAACAGAAGGGTAATTTTGAAGGTGCTTTTAAGGGAAATAGAAGACTTGATAAGTATTCATGTAAACTGTAGCATACACATTAAAAAAAACACTTTCAGAACATGGTTCTTAATATCCCACATCACATGAGCCAAAGAGTTGCATAAGTAACCCTACAGGACAGTGTAGAACTGTCCCACGGGGTCTCCTACATAAAATGTTTCCAGCAGCAGAAAGCCAAGTCTCTTTTCCCACAGAATTGTTCCTGGTTAGATCCAAGTTACAGTTGCCTTACAGTTAGCAACTCAGGGTTTAACCTCTGCATCACCACAGTTCCTTAAAAATAATGGTAGGGGAGGGAAGGGGGGAAAATGAGCTGATACCAAGGGCTCAAGTAGAAAGAAAATGTTTTGAGAACGATGATGGCAACAAATGTACAAATGTGCTTGACACAATGGACAGATGTAATGGATTGTGATGAGTTGTACGCGCCTCTAATAAAATGATTAAAATGAAAAAAAAAAAGAATGGTAGGAAAAAAATTATTTCCTGAGCTTTAATAAAAACATGTATTAAACTATGACACCTCTTCCCTTTTAAATAACACTTAACTCATCGTTAAAAGGAAAATTCTGTAATTTATTCTACTCAGTAAAAAGACTTATTTTCTAAAGAAATAACATTAACCATGCTAGGAAGAGCTAGCACACTTATAATCAAGAGTTAAAGGTCTTCTAATTGTTCTTACATAGGGAAAGTTTTAAGGAAATATACTTGATGATTTTCTCCCACCCCCCACCCCCCAAAAGGACAAGCAATAGTTTGGCACCTAATATGCAATCACAATGACCAAGTCAGGTGGGTGGCATCCTTGGTGCAGGCTTTATTAGGGTTCAGTTCTAAATACAAAATCTCTTAACACTGAGGATAGAGCTCTAGCAGATAAAGTCCAAAGGCAGGAAATGAATCTCCTCCCAAATGCTGCTTCTTATCTTTAAAGTAACCTCAAATTATTACTAAACTAATAAAGTAATTTTGTTTCAGAAAGTGATCCGATCTATTTTATTTTTAGCTTTTGATAAATCCATGAGTGAGATGAAGGATTATTGCTTTTTGTCTGACTACACATATAGAAACACAACATGAAGCTAAAGGAAAAACTTTAAAAAATTATTTTAATGGTAAGTTTGGAATAGGCAATATTAACGCCTGTCAGTATATGAAGAGATATCAATGGTTTAGGGAAAGTAGAAAGTTAACTTTGTTATTTAACTGAGAAAACTCAGAGGAGGTACAGTGCTTAATATCTTGGAATTAAAAATAATCAGTTAAAAAGGCTGAAAGGACTCAACGAAATTGCATGCACATTAAATAATAACCAAAAATATATAATTAGCATACTACTGTATTATTCATGGAATTTTCCTAATATGTGATTTTTAATTAATGATCACAACCAAATTGGAAATCATGATTCTATACAAAGGTCACTAAAAGGATAGGCAATAATTTATAAATTATCAAGGGCTCATAAGGGAGGAGGCGTGGGGAGAGAAGGGGAAAAAATGAGCTGATAAGAAGGGCTCAAGTAGGAAGCAAATGTTTTGAGAATGATGATGGCAACAAATGTACAAATGTGTTTGACACAATGAATGTATGTATGGTGATAAGAGTTGTATGAGCCCCCAATAAAATGATTTAAAACGAAACAAAACAAAAATGGAAGACAGGAAAGAAAACTTCAGGGGACTCTTGTTACTGGTGTTAGGTGCTATCAAATTGTTTCTGGCAGTGCATTCAGTGAAGCACCCAACTACTAGCTGAAATGCTGGCAGCGTGGATCTACCCAGAGCCACCTCAGAAGACGAGCCAGATATACTTCCCCAAGGTAACAGCCTTAAAAAACTCTAGTGCGTCAAAAGGCAGGCAAACTTGATGGCAACTAACAACAAAAAACATATTAGCTACTCAAATATAATGTTCAACAAATAAATGAGTCTCTCCTGGTTGCTAAGATTCTATCATCTCTGCATTAACAGCAACCCTCACCTGATTTCAATGATCCCTGTGATGGCTAATTTTACTTGTCGACTTGGCTAAGCTACTGTACCAAGTGGCTGGACTAAATACCAGACTAGTTTCTGTCCCACAATGTAATGCAGTCACTTGCCGTAAGGTGTGTCTTGCCTCCAGAATACATTTATTTTGAAAGAATGCACTCTTCTTGTGCTGCATTCTTTCTACAGCCTGCTGTAAACTGGCCGCCTGACCTATGGGTTTTGGACTTGCCAGTCCCCAATTACATGAGCCAATCCCTTGAAGTAAATCAACCCACCTCCACCACCACCCCCGCCCATGTGTAAGAGTAACTACGACAGTACCACTGGAGAAATCACAGAAACCGGGTAGGAAAGAGAGGACCGATTACAAGGATCTACATGCGACCTCCTCCCTGGGGGACAGACAAC
>NW_022111358.1:3578044-3608730 GCF_000313985.2 Echinops telfairi
TGTCGGGAAGGTGAGCATCATAGAATGCCAATTTACTAGAAGAAAGTATTCTTGTGTTGAGGGAGTACTTGAGTGGAGGCCCAATGTCCTTCTGCTCATCTTCATTTCTTTCGTAGTAATTTTAATTTGCTCATGTCTCAACTACATGCCATATTACTAATAAAAACCACCCTAATCTTGTCTCACCACCTAACCGCCCTATCTGTGTCTTACCAACTAGTCTGGGATTCTTGAAATAGAGTGTTTTTTTTAACTCTAGTATCTTGAACAATCCCTGGAAAAAACGCCAATGTATGTCTCGTGACTGATCATATGACGATTTCAGAACTAATAACAGCATTACAGTTAAGTAGACAAAAGACTCCAAAGTATCTGCATGCACAGTATTTTTGCACTTTTTTGTTTGTGCAGAAAGGAAAAAAAATTAACCAAAGAATCTGGTTGTGTGCTAAAATAAGTAAACTTGCCCAAGAACACACTTAAACACAAATCCACAAAGCAACTTCACATGAATGAGACAACTGTGCTATTATTTCCCTTCCTGGAAAGAGTAAGAACTTCCCCTCCTTCTCTCCTCACCATCAGTTGTTCTCCTAGCTAGTTCTGCGACACTCTTCGCTACTGAGGAATAAAATAAAGAACGGCATTCTCCTCCAATCCGAACTCTATCATTTAGCACCACCCTACTCTTTTGTTTTTTCCCCACGGTTTCACTTATAGCAAACAGACTAAGGGATCCGTTTTTAACAAAACTGAATTATTATAAATCTTTCACTGCTTATGTTGCTGTTAGATAAAATCAGTATCTTAAATTTGCCAGAAATTCAGTTTAATACCACACAAGTTCAAAAATCTTAGCCAACATGTAAAGACATTTCCTGCTTATTTTCACAAATAACATGCTTTCCTGTGTTTACATAAAACTGTCATTTTATTTGAACTAGAACAAACTATGTTCAGAGAAAAGGAAAATTATCTGATTATACCTGATGAAAAGCCAGACCTGAAACATTTTATTGATTTTTTTGACTCTTTCTTACCATTGCCAAACCAAACAGGCTTCCAAGTAAAATAAGATTATCTTTATTAGGTAAAATAGACCGAAGAAACGACTTTGCAAGACAATGTTTTTAAACATTTGGATTGGAGTGTAGAAAAATCAGGAAACACTGAAAGCAATTCAAATGTATCATGCAATCCAGTAACCTGCTAATGTTTAACTTTAGGAATAAGCAATCATAGTTATATAATTATTGCCAAAAGCACTCACCTTCAACTATTTTTCAAATTTATAATACACTAATAATTTTGAGAAAAAAATCTATTGCCATCTGTCTGAAAAATGTTTTCATATATTCTCTGCAATTCTACACAAATAGCATTGCATATTCACCACACAGTATTCATATTTATACTGCGAGTTCGTTTTTCAAAGACTTTTATCTTTCAACGCCAATGTATATTTCTTGCAGATGTAAGATTTAAAATCCTCAATGTTTCACTTACTCTAATTTTTTAAGTAATAGTTTATTAAATTTTTGGTAAAAGCGCACATAGCAAAGCAGCTCCCGTGGTGATGTCAGGAAGTGTTGGACTACTAACCATTAAGTCAGCAGCTTAAACCCACCCGCTGCTCCCCGGGACTGTCTGATCCCACAAAGATCTACACACTGCAGGAATCCTATATAAGGTTGCTATAAAGCACTAAGAGGAGTCCTGGTGTTGTAGTGGTTACAACCACTCACAATTCATCAAACAACTTCACACGTATGAGACAACTATGCTATTATTTCCCTTCCTGGAAAAGAGTAAGAATTCCTCCCTCATTCTCCCTCATAATTGGTTCTTCTCTTAGTTCTGTACTGTTCTTCAAGGTCAGCAGCTTGAAACCACCAAGGTCAGCAGCAACTACAAGGTCAGCAGCTTGAAACCACCAGGCACTCCAAGGAAGACAGTGTGTTGCCATCACAATTTCACAGTTTTAAAGGCTTTTAGGTGGGGCTTTCTACTCCCATAGAGTTACAATCTCGGAAACCCAAAGGGGCAGTTCTACCTTGTCCTATAAGGCCGTCATGAGTCAGAATTTAAGAAGGGAAATCGTTTCGGTCTCATGACTGATAGAATAGATAACTTACTTTGAAAACAAACAAACATAAAACTACTCTGGAAAGGATTGGCACAAATTGCAAAACTTTCAGTAAGTGTCTATCAATTTAAACATATAAAAATTAATGAGTGCCCATTCAACCCAATCCTTACTTTATTTTTTTCCCAAGTAGAAAGCAAATGTCTTGAGAATGATGATGGCAACACATGCACAAATGTGCCCGACACAACAGATGACTGTATGGACTATGACAAGAGCTGTACGAGCCCCCAATAAAATGTTTGAAGACAAAACAAAATTTCTTCATCATGAAAAAAAAATCTGTCTCAAGGAGGCATAAGCTACCGAAAGGTTAGCAAGCGACTGAATCAGCGTCTTGACTATTGTCTTCAAACATTGATGGGTAGCACCCAAGTCTCTATCAAACTGCTATCCTTCAATTTGTAAGGCCAGATGACTACAGATGTTTCTAAATTCAACACTATCCATTTCTCCTGTCCTCAGGATTTCCTGGATAATTATGATCTTCTACGCCTTCCATCTTTGTTTCTAACCGGAGCTGCTCCTGGATGGCCATGACCTTCCCAGCAGGAGAGGGAGGCAAGGTGGGTCCAATCCTTACTTTTTTAAAAATGCTGATATTATAGTAAAAAACAGCAGCTTACTGTTATAACTTATGTTTTTAATATAGCAAGACTGAATATTTTTCATGTTTATTAGATAGTTCCATTTCTTCTCTATTGGTCTATTAATGTATTTTGCCATTTCTATACACCAGTTTGTGCTTTCCTTAGTTTTGTAAAGCGTATCTTATGAAATGTAATGCTTAACCCATAAAAGGACCAACGCTTCTGAATGATGCAAAGTAAAGCTAACCTACCCTCTCTCTCCCTGACATGAAAGTGGAAAAGATCTTCAATGAGATGGAACGACACAGTGGTTGTAGTCAGAGGCTCAAGGACTGTGAGGAGAGTGCCGAACCAGGCAGTGTTTTTCCTGTACACAGGGTTGCTTTGAGCTGGAACTCACTTGATAGCACCTAACAACAGCAATCCTAATTTTGTATATTTCAGCTATATGATTTAACTTAAAACTTCCTGTTAAAGAGGTCAGAGGTTTTTAAATGTATCTGAAAGCAACATTTTTTTTTCAGGGTTGAATCCAGGTATTTTTAAAGCATATGAGTTACACTGTAAAACTGGATCTTGTACAAATATTATTTTCTAGAAATAATGATTTAAGTAGTCAATTATAAAACTGAAACCCCACGGGAGAGGGAGAGATGGGGGAAAGAAGGGAGGTGCCAACAAACCCAGGGACAAGGGAAGAATAAGTGATCTAAAATTGATGGTGAGGAGGGCATAGGATGTTTGGGGGGCTCGATCAAAGGCAATGTAGCTGAGAGGAATTACCAAAGCCCGAATGAAGGCCGAACATGATAGTGGGAAGGGAGGAAAGTAAAAGGAAATAGAGGAAAGAACTGGGAGGCATAAGATAGTTATAGAGGTCTAAATACAAGCATGTATATATGTAAATCCATTTATATACAATGACAGGGGAATAGAGATATGTACATATATTTATTTATAAAGTATTATGGTAGCAGATGGACATTTTGCCTCCACTCAAGTACTCCCTCAATGCAAGAACAATTTGTTCTACTAACATGGCACTCTGTGATGTTTACCTCTCCTGACACGATCACAGAAGACAAAATGGGTGCATAAGCAAATGTGGTGAAGAAAGCTGATGCTGACCGGCTATCAAAAGACAGCGTCTGGGGTCTTAAAGGCTTGAAGGTAAACAGGCGGCCATCTAGCTGAGAAGCAACAAAGCCGACATGTAAGAAGCCCACCAGCCTGTGTGATCATGAGGTGTCAATGGGATCAGGTATCAAGCATCAAAGAACAAAAAATCGTATCATAGTGAATGAGGGGTGGTGGTGGTAGTGGAGACCCAAAGCCATCAGTAGTCAATTGGACACCCCGTCAGAACGGCTGCAAGGAAGAGAAGAGCCAGTCAGGGTGCAGTATAGCACCAGTGAAACACATAACCTTCCTCTGGTTCTTTAATGCTCCCCACCCTCCTCCCGCTACCATGACCCCAATTCTATCTTACAAATCTGCCTAGACCAGAACATGTATACTAGTCCAGTTAAGAGCTCACAACACAGGGAATCCAGGACAGATAAATCCCTCAGGGCCAATAAGGGGAGCAGTGATACTAGGAGAGGGTAGGGGTTGGAGGGGTGGGGAGTTAGGGGGAACCAATCACAATGATGATGTATGGCCCCCATCCCAGGAGGACAAACAGTGGAAGACATGGAAAAAAAAAAAGAACTTATAAATTATCAAGGAGGCATGGGGGAGGGAGAGCAGGGGGAGGAGGGGTAAAAATGAGGAGCTGATGCCAGGGGCTCAAGTAGAAAGAAAATGTTTTGAAAAAGATGATGACAACATATGTATAGATGTGGTTGACAAAATGGATAATGTATGAATTGTAATAAGAGCTGTAAGCGGCCACCATAAAATGATTTAAAAAAAAATGAAATCCATTATGCAGCATACAATAAGCATTCATTCATCAGAGAGAAATTCTCTAAAAGAAAGTTGTTTCATCTGTCAGACAACATCTAACCTGTTGCATTCAAGTTGATTCTAACTACTCATAGTGACCCTATAAGATAGAATTCCATCGGATTCCAAGCCTAGATGTAATCTTTACGGAAGCAGAGTGCCCCATTTGTCTCCTGCAGTGACTTGTGGGTTCAAACTGTCAGCCTTTGCGTTAGCAGCCAACTCTTAACTACTACACGACCAGGGTTACTTCCGCAACATCTACTTTAACTACTAATCACCTTATAGGCACTTGGAGGGTCCCTGGTTACTTGTTGAGCTGCTAACCAAAAGGCCAACAGTTCAAAATCACCAGCCAGGCCTTGGGAGAAAAATGGGGTTTTCTACTCCAGTAAAGAGTTACAGTTTTGGAAATACACAGGGGCAGTTCTACCTCATCCAATAAGGACACTTACTCAATGGCAGTGAGTTTGGTGTGAATTTTATAAGCACTGTGAGATACTGGTTATTACAGTACTTTCAAGAACTGCGCAAACCAAAGATAAGCAAATTACAGGATGTGGATGCAATCTACTTTACCTTCTGTTGTTATACATAATGTTACGATGGAACACAATCATATGAATTGTTTGCATTTTCTCTAATGATCACTTTTGTGCTGGGATGGCACAACTAGTAGACTGTAGGGCCTACAAAGTCTGAAACATTTACTCTCTGGCTCTCTGTGATATCAACAGCTAAAATACCTGGGTGAGTAATCTTCTTCCTTAGAACCTTGACATCCTGATTCTAACTTACGCAATTCACACTCCACAAGAGTAAAAGGTAAACAAATACCTCATAAAACAAGTTGTAAAAAGCAAGTGCTGCAAGTAAGATAAAGTGTCCTAAAAAGAAAGTGATTATTTCCAATGGGGGAGGGGGTGGGACTCAAACAAGGTATCTTGAAGGAAGTCGTTTTGGTTATGATTTAGGCATGCAATGAAGGCGAGACTATTTCCAGGGGGAAGAAAATCAGAGTTGTAAAAAACTCTGACAGGTAGGAGAAAATTGTCAACAGCAGTTTGAGGTCAAAGAATGGAGAAGCTTTCTACCTCAGGATGAACACTCGAAGTTTGGGAACAAGGGAGTAACATTGACGAGAAGAAATTCATTTAAAATAAATTTCAGGGAAAGGTAGATGAAAACATAACTGGCTATGAAGTTATTAAAAGTATCCATTACAGAAATGCTGAAAGTGGTGACTGGGAGAGAGAGAAAGGACTGGAGAAAAGGGAATAAGTATATCTTATGACAGCAGAACTACACAAACACTTAAAATCCCACAGCAGTGTCAGAATGAGAACTTACTCAGAGGGGTAAAAAACGGTCACCATCATTACTAGCTCTTCTACCTCTACACAAAAGAAAACTTATTTCTAACCATCCTAACAACTTTAAAAAGAACTACTTAAATCATTAAAACCTAGACTCCCAATTTCACATTTTTAAAGCTACAGATACAATTCACATGCTAGGGCACCCTCTGCTGGACACATGAAAGGAAATCCTGGTCTTAAAATTGAGCTCTTCATGGCTTTTGCTCCAATTACTGGAAATTACAGATTGCTCTGCTTCACATTAGCTCCTCTCATGAAATATCTTTCTCTTTATTTTTCAAAGCACTGGTAATTTTATTGTTGCTTAAACTGCAAAACGGAATTAATTTTGAAGTATTTAAAAACACAGTCAAACCTCACATTTAACTCTCTAGAAAAGCTGGACCCCACCACGCTGATTTTTTATAAATAAACAAATTACACCAAAGACTAAGTTTAAAAAAAATCATTTTATTAAAAAAAATCATTTTATTGGGGGCTCGTACAACTCTTATCACAATCCATATATCAATTGAATCAGGCATGTTTGTACATATATTGCCCTCATTCTCTTCTAGACATTTACTTCTACTGAGCCCTTGGTATCAGCTCTTTTGTTTTTTTCTCCCCTCCCTCCCCTGCCCCACTAAAGACCAATTTTATATATCCTACTCATCAGCTGCGGCACCCGTGTCAGAGGCTCTGGCTGGGGTCTACAGAGACCGTATAGTAAAGGTCACCAGGAAAGGAGAAGCCAGAGTATCTCTACATGCTTTCCTCTGGACCTAAGGCTAAACCTCTGATGGGATTAAGTTCTCTCTGGATAGACCTAGTCCCACCAAGTGAACCTGGTCTCCAACACCCGTGTCTTCGCCGTGTCCCTTCATCTTATAAGTTTCCTTCTTGCTGCTCTTAATCTCTGTGTTGGCTCAACACTCCTTTTGCTTTATCAGGTCTTACATCACCTATAAAGCCAGTCCTCTGCATTAAAGCCTTTCTGTGCTTGACAATATTGGAACTACCTTCCCAAAATAAGTGATTCTCATATCACAGCTCAAAAATGCCCATCGCATACCAGAAACGCTTTACAAAGTAAAAATTACCAAGCGCTTTCAAGGTACTTCATAACCTGACCTGATTCTGTTATAATCTCCTCTGCAGCCACATTTTCATAAATATCCTTCTTCCTAGTCACATTCTTTCACAAAAATGTCTTGTAT
This sequence comes from Echinops telfairi, assembly GCF_000313985.2. NCBI lineage: Eukaryota > Metazoa > Chordata > Mammalia > Afrosoricida > Tenrecidae > Echinops > Echinops telfairi. Next base: position 3,585,306 of record NW_022111358.1, read on the forward strand.
TTTCATGTTCGCTCTATATTACTTGCTGTCCATCCCACCAACTAAAATATCCGCTTCATCTTTCTACCCATTTCAACTCAAACAAGCCTTACAAGCTGTTTAAATGCCCATTCCTGCACTAATTCCCCATAGCAAAGTGAATCACTTCACCATCTACATTTCAATAACGTTTTGTGATTCTACCATTAAAAAGAGACTGCACAGAAAAATAGAAAAAGTCAGTTTTGGAGACGGATTAAATTAAGTGTAAATCCCACTTGATGTCAGGTTTGGTATGTGTGGTACAATGGGTTAAGCTGCTAACTGCTAGGTCAGTGGTTCAAAATCACCAGCAGCTCTGTTAGATAAAGATGAGGCTGACTGTTCCTGTAGAAAGACTTGGGCTCAGAAATCCTAAGGACCAGTTCTATTCTGTCTTATGGAGTTCCCTATGCTTCAATGGGTCATATAACTAATATGAATGTAAAGGAGAGCTATTTTTCTGCCAGAACAAAGTATGAGGTTAACTGATGTGGAGGTCTTTATTTGAAAGCTATAAAAAATGACTGAAACATTAGTAAGCACACATTTGGACTGCTGGTGTTAGAAACTGTGAGCTTCACAGTAACACACTGCTTTGGCTGCTCAGGTTCAAAATGTTCTTATTAGATGTTAGTTAATACTGTCAATTACTATAACAGCAATTACTTTTAGCAGTGAGGACATAATCAAAAAGTATTCTCATAAAGAACCCAATCACCCTAGAACTTAATGTCTAAGAAATTAGAAAACTACTTTGCTAATAAAAATTTCTAGGAAACTAGTGACATTTCAATAGTTCTTAGAGATCTTCATGTAATCAATAATTTTGACACTTAATATTAGTTGTCTAAAAAGGACTATGAAAAAAATTAAAATAAAATAAATTAAAAAGACTATGTATCTAAAAGTTTTAAAAAATCTTTTATAAGATTTGAGAAGGATGAGGGCAATGAATGTACAAATGTGCTTTACACAACTGATGTATGTATGGATTGTAATAGAGTTGTATGAGGCCGTAATAAATCGATTAAAAATATCTTTTATAAGACTTTCATTTTAAAGATAAAACAATTAGTGGAACGTCACTAAGTAGTACTTTGTTCACTTATCCTACACATCACAGACACAGTTGTGACAACTAACTAAGATAAACAAAGACATGAAACTCATAAGTTCAATGAAAAGCGAAGCAAATGGTGTACTTCCAACAATTCATGAGAGAATGCAGTATCCTTACCTCATCATCATCATCAGAATCATTCCCAAACACTGATGGCTTTTGCAAAACAGGATGCAACTGCTGTGTTTTCTTTGGCAAAATAAGCCCATACCTGCATAGTTTTTCAAATAGAAATGACACCATTATATGTAAATGTTTCCCCATAAAGTACCCAACACGTTCACTACATCTTCCAGATGAAGCTACCAAGTGAAATGTTATAGCCCATAAACATATAGCAAAATATTTCTGATTTCCAATGATCCCAACATTTTTATAAGCCACGTGTATTGTTAATGATTACTCTGCCTGACCTGGGCCTGGCACACATGCCCCTTTCTAATCAAGGATGACAACGGACGAGCTGCGAGATGTTTTAGATGCTGAGTGAGAGTACCCTTCGACAAAGGGCATGTTGGTGGGCAAGGAAGGGCTCAGTTCATGTCCACTGAACAGAAAAACACGAATTTAACCCGGTGAAGACCCCCCCCACCCCCCTTCCTGGGAACTTTCAACTTAAGTTCTTGGGTAATGGAACCCGCACGAACCAACTGGGGAGTCCTTGATAGGGCTGCTTTACAGATATGTTTGTGACACTTTAATTTCGTTTCTCTTGCTTGGGCCCTAAGAGTTAGATGTCTCGGGAAGCCGATGTCCCCAACAAAATTAAGCTTCCGAGTGGGCACAGTATTTGTCTCTTGCGGCCACGTGCCCCTCCGCCCCCTAAAGGCCTACCCTTTCCCTGTGGTTTCTCAAAACAACATTCCTTCCAAAATCAAAGCAAAAACGAGCGAAGGACGGGCAGCAGGCCTGCAGCTGCTGCCAGCAGGAGGGCCTGCTGTCGGGAGGCCGGGCCGTCTCTTCTCACTGTCCCGGGCGCATCCACGGGGAGGAACGCAAGCGCCGAGTAGGAAGCAAGACTGAGGGGCCTCAGACCGAGCTTTTGGAAAACAGAAAAGTCTCGCTCTCTGCCCCTCAGCCTAACTTCCTGTATCTCCTCGCAAGTTTCTCCCTCACACTCCGGCTTCCAAGCTGCAGAGCGCTCGGGGGAGGGGCACGCGTGTCCCCCGGGCTTCCCCGGCTCTAAGCCTGACGGCCAAGCCCCTTTCACTTCCAAGGCCACTGTCCATTGGCTTCTCCGTCCCCGGCCTGGCCCTGACTCCCGCAGCACTCACTGCCTGCCCGGAATCGCCATCTTGCTCCGCTCGCCGCCGAACGTCGCCGCCGACGTCTGCGTAGCGCGGGCGCGGGCGGTGACGTCATCACGCAGACTCTCGCGCAGCTTTGGGCGGTCCGGAACGGGTTTCTTTGAATTCCGGCTGAATCGCGGAGTCTCTGGTGCCTCCTCTGGGAGCTGAGTCTTGGATCCTTGGGGTTTGTTTCCAAGCTGGCCAACTCTCTCTAAAGCAGGGATTAGAATGGGATAATAAGATCGCATACTTTTAAGCCAGGGGCTCCCAAAGGCTATCCCGGTAACCAGCAACGTGGGGATTGTCTGGGAACTATTGGAAAATGGTAATCCTGAGGACCCACAACAAACCTGCTGAAGCAGAAGCTAAGGAGGGACCCAGTTTTCTTAGCTTTATGAGATAAGAAAAACAAGTAGAGACTTGATTTAGATGCTCTTTCAAGTCTGAAACCACTAACGTGGGCTCATAATCCACACACAAGTCCCCTTTTTTAGTGGTTTAGAGTATTTAGGGAAAACATACAAGGGTTACCCTTTAAAAACCTGGAATTTTTTTCAATGCTATGCAGTTAGATTTTTTTTAATAAAACAACCTGATCACCTTCACAAAGTACTCTCCATTACACTTAATACATTTGTCAAATCTTCAAGTCCATTCTTGGAAACATTTTTCAAAATCATCTGTTTGGATGGCTGACAGCATGTCCCTCATTTTTCTCTTCACCTCTTCCATGACATCAAACCACTCTCCTTTCATGTCCCTCTTCATTCACGGAAACTAAAACGTCACACAGAGCAAGCTCAGGTGAGTAAGGTGTGTGGGGCAAGAGAGGCATGCTGGGTTTTACTCAAAACTGGCACCGTGAGATGGCTCTGTGAGCAGATGCACTGTTGTGACAGAACCAGTCCCTCGTCTGCCACAAATCAAGCTCTTTTTGGTCATACACTGTTAAACAATCTTTTCAGAACCTCTAAATAGAAAGCTTGATTAACAGTCTGACCTGGTGTAACAAACTCCAAATGTACTATTCCCCGTCGCATTTAAAAAAAAAACAAAAAACGAGCATGGGTTTTTATGGAGGGGGGAGTACCCCCTCTTATACAGTAAAACATCTGGGAAAGCTGGAACCTGTAAGACATTTTAGGGTACAAAAGGGACCCCATCTCAAATATAACTTAAGGAGAACATTTAGTAAGTCTTAAAAGAGACAACACAGAAGCATAGACATGACTGGGATGAGGGAGGCCATTAGTATGAGACGAGGCCAAAATGGCCAAGGATGTTTCAGCCCAGGTGGCCAGATAAATTGGGCACGGAACAAAGGGAACTGTCACAAATTCATGATTGCTAGCCGATCACTCAACACATCATAGTTACAGGTGGGACTACAGAAGTAGCAATGAGGACACGTGATGGGGACACATACATTAAGCTAGATAGAAGGCTTACAAGATTGGTCCAAGGCCTTTCGACCAACACAGGGTGAGATTCATAGGGTATGACTAGAGTATTCAACCCCCAGTACTGTCCCCTGTATGGTGACCTCATCAAGGTTGCACCCAGGCAAGCCCCTAAGAGAGAGATTTCCCCTCCCCAGGCTGGCTGAAGAGACGTGGAGGTAATCTACTTCCAAATTATTTTACCTAAGGTCAAGATTATCTACATCCTCGGTTAATGATCAGAAAGTATTCAGTGTAGGCTAATCTCTATGGGAACCCTACAGATGAATTTAAGGCTGTCACTGCCATCTATAAGCCTTTTGCAAATCAGGTTGCTCAGAATTTAAGCTCTAATATAGGCAGAAGCCTATCAGAAGGAATACTCAAAATATTTTTTCACTAACTGCCATAGAAAAGTGTTAAGACTGTACTATATAAGGTGGCTCTGAGTTCCAGCTCCCCTAAGTTTTACTGAATATGCTAATAATGTAACAACTGTTCACGGTGTCACCTGGTATAGAAATCAAAAGGTTGTTGGTTTTGACTTTTTTAAAAAATCATTTTATTGGGGACTCATACAGCTCATCACAATCCATACATACGTCAATTGTATAAAGCACATTTGTACATTTGTGACCCTCATTCTCAAAACATTTGCTCTCCACTTAAGCCCCTGGCATCAGCTCCTCCTTTTTACTTCCCTCCCCACTCCCTCCTCCCTCATGAGCCCTTGATAATTTATAATATCTTCTCATTTTGTCATATTTTACACTGTCCGACATCTCCCTTCACCCACTTTCCTATTGTCCGTCCCCCAGGGAGGAGGTCACATGTAGATCCCTGTAATCGGTTCCCCCTTTCTACCCCACCCTCCCTCCACTGTTTTTGACTTATTGTGGCCCTGTGTAGAGTAGGAAGGCGCCTTGGTGGCCATTTAGATATGTGTTGGGCTACTAACCACAAGGTCAGCAGTTCGAAAGCACCAGCCGCTCCTCTGGAGAAAGGGCTTTCTATTCCAGTACAGAGTTACAGTCTTGGAAACTCACAGGGGCAGTTCTACCCTGTCCTGTAGCATCACTATGAATCGGCATTGATTTGATGTCAGTGAGATGACACTGGCAAAGCTAACAACCAGAATACTCCTTAGAAGCAAGGATGACAAGGCTCCATCTCATGGACTTTGGACACGGTTTTAGGAAAGACCAGCCCCTGGAGAAAGACATCATGCTTAGGAAAGAGTCGGGGCAGTGAAAAAGGAAGACCTTTGGCGAGATTGATTCACACTGTGCTGCATTGATTGGCTCAAATAAAAGGATAGCTGTGAGGATACAGTGTTTCATTCTATTGTACATAAGGTCACTATGAGTCCGAACCTACTCAACAGCACCTAACGACAACAACCAGCAAAAGAAAAGGGCCCGGAGTGTAGCATGTCCTTTGGATGCCCTCTTTGATCCAAGAGACAGCTGTAACACCAGAGGAGTGGCAGAGCAGCAGCAGCAGAACCAGGCGCCAGAGTGTGAGGCAGAGAGGGGACTTCCCAGACGACAGCAAGTAAAACTGAATACTTGGCACACAATTGGAGGGGCTGGGTCTTGTTGACTCATGGAACTGGAGCTTGTGCCTTTGGGTTGAGTCTTGTAGAGGAGTGGCATGCCCTTTGGGCATTCATTGGCAGCCCTAAAAGGGCTTTGTAATTTTCCCAAGCCGGGCAGAGGCCAGGCCCAGAGGGTGAGGACCAGAAAGTGGTCTGCCTGCAGGCACAGCAGAGAAGAATGTCCTGAGCAAACAACTGTATCCTGAGCATTTCTCAGCTCAATTTTAACCTGTTAACTCTCCCCCAAACACCATAATTGTGAGTATCATCTGTGAGTTCTGTGTGGTTCTTAACAATAAATTATTGAGCCCAGCTGCAAAGTAGAGAGTACTGTTGGAGGAGCCTCATGGGTTCTATGGCAACTACTCAACTCTGCTCTTGTGGGGCTTAAGTAGTAATAGACAATATGAGTGTGGCTGTTCCAATAAAACTTTATTGAGCAAGGAAAGAGAGGAAAGAGGTAGGAGGCAAAGGACATTTATAGAGGTATAAATACAGGAACGCATTATCTAACTATATTTATATATAGCGATAGGGACCTAGTTTTATGTACATATATTATATATGAAATAATAAGGTAGCAGACAGATATTGGGCCTCTACTCAAGTATTCCCTCAACACAAGAACACTTTGTTCTAACAACCCAGCATTCTCACCTTCCCGTCACAATCATTGAACACAAAATGTGTGCATAAGCAAATGTGGTGAAGAAAGCTGATGGTGCCCTGCTATCAAAAGATATAGCATCTGGGGTCTTGAAGATACACAAGTGGCCATCTAGCTGGGATGCAACAAAGTCAACATGGAAGAAACACACCAGCCTCTTTGATCATGAGGTGTCAATGGCATTAGGTATCGGACATCAGAAGACCCAGAACAAATAACCATATCAATGCAAATGAAGGGGAGGGGCAGAGTAGAGACCCAAAGCCCATCTATAGACCATTGGACATCCCCTCACAGAAGGGTCACAAGGAATGGACTAGCTAGCCAGGGTGCAGTATAACACTGACAGAACATACAACATTCCTCTAGTTCTTTAATGTTCACCCTCTCACCGCTATCATGACCCCAATTCTACCTTACAAATCTGGCTAGACCAGAGCATGTACACTGGTACAGATAAGAGCTCTTGACACACAGAATCCAGGACAGATAAACCCCTCAGGAACAATAATGGGAGTAGCAATACCATCAGGGTAGGGGGAAGGTGTGAGATATGAAATTAATAATTTATAAATTATCAAGAGTTCATGAGGTGGGGCGGGCATCGGAGGGATGAGGAGGTGATACCAAGGGCTCAAGTAGAAAGAAAATGTTTGAAAAGGATGATGGCAACATATGTACAAATGTACTTGACACATGGGTGTATGGATTATTATAAGAGCTGTAAGAGCCCCCAACAAAATGATTTTTAAAAAAAACAACTTTATTTACCATAACAGGCAGCTAGCCAGATTTGGCCTGCTGTTCACCAACTCCTGATGTAAAAGAATTGAAAACCGTTAGCTCAGCAGCAAGCAAAATAGGGTTAAGGGAGGCTGAAAAGTCTGGTCTTAATAGACCTCATGCAGTGGGAGAACTCTCTAAACTACAAGCATATGTTACTTTGCTTAAAATAAAAAGAATCAATAATCAACAAAAATAAAGCCCCCTGCCAGGCTGTCTGCTTGCTGCTTGAAGAGACTGAATGGGGAATTAGATACACAAAATTACCCTGTGGAGCGTTCAGTATCCTATATATTGTGAGCCTTTGAACTGGTTTACTGGATGCTGTCACCTTCCTTGTAATGAATCCATCAAGATGTGTTCCCAAATTCTGAAGGCTTATTTCTCAGAGGCAGTGTTCCAGAGCATTCTTTTGACAGAGTCTGCAGCCAATCAGGGGCACAGAGAAACCTAACATCTCAGAACTCAAGTAGGGAACTGCCGCTGAAGGTGCCTTAAGGAAATCCAGGACAAGTACCGTGTCATTGTTAGGTGCCCTGTAGGGCCCTTAAGCACAACAGAACCAAACACTGCCCAGTTGTGCACCTCCTCACAATTGTTGCTGTGTTTGAGCCCATTGTTGGAGCCACTGTGTCAACCCCACTTGTTGAGGGCCTTCCTCTTTGTTGCTGACCCTCCACTTCACCAAGGATGATGTCCTTCCCCAAGGACTGGTCTGACCTGCTAACCTGACAGCTGGAGCAGTACAGCACTGTCATAGTCATGATGATTCTAACAGAGAATCTCAAGTGTCTGTCTTCTAGAAATGTCCCAAGACTTCTAGAAACGTTTTCAAGAACTGGAATGGATTGCTGAAATTGGATCCAAGGCAACTAGGGACATCAGCCCTGAACTCATACCTTCCGTTCGATCCCTTGGCATTAATATTCCTCCATCACTCTTTCCATCTCTGCTTCTGCGGACATCTATTCTTTTCCCTAGACAATTGGCTACTCACTCTTGCCACTTATTTCTCAATCTATAGTTTCTGCCAACCTGTGGCATCCGGAGGACAGTACACTCTAACTTGTTTACGGTTCATTGTTTACGGTTCATCATGGCACCGTTGGCCCCTCTGAACACTTGATTTCCTTCTCAGTGCAACTGTTGCTGCTTCTACGTTTGATCCGTTCATATTGAGATCTTTTAAAATTATTAAGTTGTGTCACAAATTGGCCACTCTTTGGTCAGTGTCTGAGCCCTGTTCAAACAACTGTGGCTGGAGAGTGAGAGGTTGAAAACGGAGAATGGGACTGTGCACTGGCCAGAGGAAAGCGGGGGTGGGGTGCTGTCAGTCCGGGTCTTTCAGCCCCAAGATAAGAGGTTGAAGATGGAGGCGCGGAACAGAGATAGAATTTAGCCAGAAATGTGAAGTTGAGAATGGTTTTATTGAGGCAGGGAAAGAACTCCAGGGAGGGAAGGGGGAGCAGAGAAGGGTGGGGGCATCTTGAGCCCCCTGGGCGGGTTCCGAGACCCAACCAGTTAGGTCAGGGAAATCGCATCTGGCAGGGAGGCAGTGGGACATATATAGGGCTTGAGCCAAGGACAGATGTACTGATGAGGGGAGGGAAGGCCTTCTGGTGCTACAGTGGCAGGGGCTGCGTCAGGATGTGGTCTGTGAGTCAATCCTCCCGGAACACTGAGGGAAGGGGCTGTACAGACCCGGCCCGGACAGATAAGCTCCTTGGAAGGCTGGAGGCAGGGACTGCACAGTCCAGCTCCGGCCTTGAGAGGCGGGGGAAGGGGCCACACAGTCCAGCAGGCTATCTTTCGGAAGTGCGAGGGGGCGGGGGGGAGCGGCTGCATGGTCCAGACCCGGCCCAAACAGAGAGAGTCACATGGAACAAAAGATGACAAGCTAGAGGTCATCTGATCTGTGAAATCTGTGGGCGAGACAGTGGAAGCTCAGGCAGTCAGTGGAGGCGAGACAAGACATAGTGACTGAGTATATTTTCATGTCATGTCGATAGGCAGAGAACTATGCAAATATTTAAATAATGATCTTGTAACCTTGAGAGAGATCATGTCAGAGAGGGTCATAACAAAGGTAAAGATGATGGGAGGTGAGCCCTGGCAGGAGTGTCGTTGCATAAACCTTTACATACAAAAGACTGAAGGGGCCTTAAATCACTTGCAAAGCATCGGTAAAGGTAATGGGTTCAGGATGCCTAAGGAAATTCAGCCAGTTACCTGAGTTATATTAGGAAGCCAGCCACAAAAGAACACAGTATGGAAAAGTTCTGGAGACAGAAAGATTGGTGGTTGCCTAGGGGAGCCCTGGTGGCATAGTGGTCGAACAGTGGGTAATTCTAAACTACCAGCCATCTGTTGGAGAAAGAGAGGGCTTTCTGTTTTTCTTTTTTTATAGTTTCATTGGCACATAATCCACATATTATACAACTCAATAGTTCAGTGATATCAAGAAGAATTTTACAATCATTACCATAATCAATTTTAGAACTTTTTTTAATGACTAAATCACCTTTAAAATGAGTTGTCTAATCATATTCCATTCTAGTGCTCCCTCCCCGCTCCTGTATTATTTACTTCTGAAACTCTCTCCCCCCTCCCTACCCCCACATCCCCACATCCCCTATAAACCCTTGTATCAGTTATTATGTCTCTGCAGCCACTCCTTGCTTCACAAGCTGGAAAACCCAACAGAAACAATAAAAAACAAAACTGAAATAAAGTGGTAAGAATAAAATAATAATTATATAAAGATAAAAATACAAATAATGAATAAGAAAGAAAAGACAACCCTCATTTTAAAAGCCTGGGAAAGAATTTTTGACGTGGAACAAGCAGGAGACTTGCACTTAGAACAAATTCAGGTTGGGTCAAGAGGGAGGTCAACTGACCAAGTATCAAGTTTGATCCAGCGTAATCAAGATTACAATCCTCTCTATCTCATAATAAAGCTTGATACCCTTGCCCGTGGCTAGAGAGGATCAACCATCAGCTTAATCTGACTAGCTACTCTGCAGATGGGTTTTGGGCTCCCCCACTCCTCCATAGTCTTCCACCAATTGGGTGTTCATAATTTTCGCTCTGATACTTTTCCCTTTGTCATATTTTAATGTTGTTATTGTCATCTTTGGATCACACAAGCTGGTATGTTTCTTCCATGGGGACTTAGTTGACTCCTCACTTAGAGGGCTGCTTGTTTGAATACAAGCCTTTAAGACCACAGACACGATTCCAATTGATAGCCGGCACCATCTGCTTTCTTCACCACGCTCTGCTGTAGCTCCCTTACCTTCAGTGATGATTTCACGAAGGTGAGTGTGGAGCAGGGCCATGTGAGCAGAACTCGCTGTTCTTGGATTGGGGCTAGAGTTAAGTAGGAGCCCACAATTTATCTGCTTGTCCATGGGATATGCCAGACCCAGTGTTACTTTGGTGGTCATATTATGACAGTCAAAACCCCATCAGACCAACTACACAAACAATAGCAACAAACTAGCAAACATCATCAACTTTCCCAATGGCACAGCACTCCTGCCACGATCAGTAGTCTATTCCAGTAGGGTTCCTTACGAAACCCTGGAATTGTTGCCTGCACAGTTGACCTGCCATTCGATTGAGCTCTGTTTGCCCAAGTATGGGGATTGGTGCCGGGGTTGAGGGGCGGGGGATTTCCTGGATCATTTCTTCCAAGTGCATGTAGATTCCTGCCCAACAGATCAAAATCTGTCAGGTCACTGCGAGGGGGGCATTGAGGTACTAAATATATGGTGATCTCTTTCCATTGGATACCCACCAAGGTTTCCCCCCAAGGTCCAATGACTGTCACTTCCAGTCTCTTGGCAACCACTCTCTGTTTCCTCTCCCATCCTCTCTCAGTCCAAGGATGCAGGCAACTTCAAGGCAGGGCTCAGTTCATTCAGCTGGACCTCTGTGTTAAGTCCTTCTGGGGTAGACCCTTGTTATGCCATGCTGCCCACAAGGTCATCTTCCAAGGTCATCATGATGCTTAGTCCATGTAGTGGTTCACAGAGGGTTGGGTAGAAACGTATTCATAGTGTCTACCCAGGAACATAAAATCTGGTCCATTGCCCCCGCACCCTCAGGTTCCCTACGATCGGATCACTGTTTAGCATCCCTTCCCAATGTGGGATTACTTCTCCCCAATCCATCTTACTAACAGCACTATCAGCGTCTCCTCCAAAATGGTCTTAGTTTGATTTTGCAGCAAGGTCCCCTTACATTCCTGTGGGGGGACCGTTGAGTTGCCCCAGCGCAAGATGGGGCTTTCTATTCCTGTAAAGAGGTAAAATCTCAGAAACTCCCCGGGGCAGCTCTACCCTGTCTTAGAGGGTCGCGATGAGTAGGCCTTGACTTAAAGGTAGTGAGAGGGTTGGGAATAATAGTGATTGGGGAAATGGGGACAACTACTAATGGGAATGGGATTCTTTTAGGGGTGGTGAAAATGCTTTCCAACGGATGGTTGTACAACTCGGTGACCACTAGAGCCGTGGTCCTGTACACTTCAGATGACTTGTATGATATGTAAATTATACTCCAATAAACATTTTGAAAAGAGGGAGTAAGTGTGTCGCTGAGGTTTCAGTATCACCGTTTTGAAATCTTGCGGTGTTCCTGAACCAAGGAAAGTGGTTTGGATGGTCTACATCAGTGGTTCTCAACCTTCCTAATGCCGCAATCCTTTAATAAGTTCCTTGTGTTGTGGTGACCTCCCAACCATAAAATTATTTTTGGGGCTACTTTATCACTGTAATTTTGCTACTGTTATGAATCAGGCGACCCCTGTGAAAGGGTTGTTCGACCCCCAAAGAGGTTTCAACGCACAGGTTGAGAACTGCTGGTCTACATCAGATAATGTCATTAAAAAACCAACCAACAGCAACAACGAGTCAAGTCCAAGTTTCTGAAGTAGCTGCAAATTAAATAAATCGATGCAAGTTCTCCGTGTTACTAAAGATCACCAAGTCCAGCCATCACCACCACCGTGGTGGTGTTTTTAGGGCCTGTCAAGTGTGTTCCAACTCACAGGAACCGTGTCTCCCACAGAAGGAAACGTGGCACCGGTACTGAGCCATGCCGACCATCATTGGCCTCTTTGAGCCTATTGTTTCGGTCATTGTGTCATCCAGCTCATTGAGGGTCTTCTCCTTCTTTGCGGACCCTCGACCAATCAAGCTGCCCTTCTTCAGGGACTGGTCCCTCTGATAGCATGTCTGAAGTGCATGAAATCAGTTGTGTCAGCCTTCCTTCTAAGGAGCATCCTGGCTGTACTTCTAACACAGACTGGTTCATTCTGGCGGCCCACGGCCCAGTTGATATTCTTCAAAGGACCCCAAGGGCACATTCTTCTCTGGTCTTCCTTATTCATTGTCCAGCTTTTGCATGCATGTGAGGTGATTGAAAAGTACCATCACATGGGCCAGGTGTCACCTGAAAGGGATCTTTTGAATACCTTAAAGCAGAGGTTCTCAACCTTCTCAATGCTGCGACCTTTCTTACGTTCCTCATGTGGAGGTGACTCCCAACCATAACATTATTTTCGTTGCTCCTTTATAACTGTAATTTTGCTGCTGTTATGATCGTTATTGAGAATGATGAGGGCAATGAATGTACAAATGCGCTTTACACAATTGATGTGTGTATGGATTGTGATAAGAGTTGTATGAGCCCCTAATAAAATTTTTTTAAAAAAGATCGTTATGTAAATATATGCTTTACAGGATGTATTTTCATTGTTACAAATTGAACATCATTAAAGCATAGGGATTAATCACAGAAATATGTAATTATATATTGTGAAATACTTATTTCTAGTGACAAATCAATGGAATTTTGTCTTGAAGCATGGTGTAGCATGGGTAACAGTCTTCAGGCCAGGTACTCGTATGTGGGCTTATCTGCATGTGGGTGGACCCACCTGGAGATGGATAGAGGAAGTTTCTCCATTCCTAAGACCGTCAGAAATAAGTGTTTTCCAATAGTCTTAGGTGACCCCTGTGAAAGGGTCCTTCGACCTCCAAAGGGGTCGCGACCCACAGGTTGAGAACCGCCTCCTTAAAACTCTCTTGCAGGTGGGTTGGCCAGGGTTGGGTTTCTTGATTACTGCTCTTTGGACGTTGATTGCAGCTCCAGGTGAAAGGAAGTCCTTGACAATTTCACTGTTTTCTCTTTATGGGGAGGCCGTTGATCGATCCTATTGTGAGGATTTATTATGTGGAGGTGTGATCTCTACTGAAGGCTGTACAGTGAACCCTCGCCACTTCGCGCTTCGACTTCAGCGGCTTCACTCTATCGCGGTTTTTGCGTAACAGCGCCCACTGCCTACACCCGCTCCTTCAGAGGAAAAAGATGGCGACCCACCTGTAGAGTACATCCCTTAAGTCATTTCATAGGCTATTGATTACAGTATTTGTAAGAACTATGTATAATAATACTGTATGTGAAATATGTAATACTGTAAACTAGATGCCATAAATAATATAATAAATAATAAATGATAATTGTAATGTCCAACATGTTTTACTGTATTTTCCCTTTTTCGTTTAATAAATTGGGTAATACGAGTGTAATGGTGACTAAAGGGTGTTTTTTCATGTCCTCTATGCTCTAACTACGAAAATATTTGATTTACAAATAAGGAATCCTACTTTGCGGAATTTCATTTATCACGGTAGGGTCTAGAACCGATTAACCGCGATAAACGAGGGTTCACTGTAATCTTTGATCTTCATCAGTAAGTGCTGCAAGTCCGCTTTGGTTTCATCCAAGAAAGAGTTGTGTCATTTTCATATCTCCAGCCTTCAATTCCAATGCCATGTTCTTTATGTAGTGCAGCGTTATTTAGTTCAATTTATTTGCCCCACATCCAGATGGACTCTCTCTGCCAAGGAGTAAATGCTGAATCATAGGACCCCCCTGTGGCTTTCTGAGGCTGTAACTGTTTATGGGAGTAGAAAGCCCAGTCTTTTCTCCTGAGGAGCTGCTGGTAGTTTTGAACTGCTGACCATATGGATCACAGCCCAACACCTAACTACTACACCACCAGGACTCCTACGTAGATTGACTAAAGGAAGATGCTACAACCCAGATGCACACCTTCCTGATTTTAAACCATGCAGTATCATCTTGATCTGTTTGAACAACTGCCTCTTGGGCTAGCTTCTGCATACGCACAATTAATTTTTCTGGAATCCCATTTTCACAATGTTATCCATAATTTGTATGATTCACAGTCAAATGCCTTTACATATTCAATAAAACACAGGCAAACACCTTTTACAAAATGTATTATTCCCCCACTATCATGACCCCAGTTCTACCTTACAAATCCAGCTAGACCAGAGCATGTACAGATAAGAGCTGTCGACACACGGGATCCAGGACAGATAGACCCCTCGGGAACAATAATGGGAGTAGCGATACCATGAGGGTAGGGGCAAGTGGGGGGAACTGATCGCAATGATTGACATGCCACCTCCTGACCCTGAGGGGATGAACAGAAACGTGAGTGAAGGGACAGAGCAGATGTTGTTATGAAAATAATAATAATTTGTTATTCATCAAGGGTTCACAGGGGTGGGACCGTAGGGGAGGATGGAAAAAAGAGGAGCTGATACCAAGGGCTAAAGTAGAAAGAAATGTTTGAAAATGACATGTACAAATGGGCTTGATACAATTATTGTATGGATTGTTTTAAGAACTGTAAGAGACCCCAATAAAATGATTTATAAAAATTTTATTATTAATTTGGAGTTATACATACGTCATTCCACAGTTCAATCCACGTCAAGCCATACATCTTTCTTATATTCTCTGCTTTCAGCTAAGATTCGTCTGACATCAGCAATGAGATCCCTGCTCCACGTCCTCTTCTGAATCCAGCCTGAGCTTCCAGCAGCTCCCTGTTTAGTGCTGCAACTATTTTGAAATTATCGCCAGCAACATTTTACTTGTGATATTAAGGGTTGCTATGAGTTGGAATCTCAGTAATGGCATTTGATTTGACATTCATTTTTGGTCAACTAATGATATTATTAGACAATTTCTGCATTCCATTGGACCACTTTTCTTTGGAATGGGCACAGATAGGGATCTCTTCCAGTCAGTTGGCCAGGTAGCTGTTGTCCAAACTTCTCCTCATGGATGAGTGAGCACTTCCAGCACGGCCTCCATTTGTTGGAGCATCGTCATTGGGTCATTGGTATTCCCTCCGTCTCTGGAGACTTGTTTTGGCCAATGCCTTCAGTGCACCTTGGACTTCTTTGAAGACAATACCCATAGTCAAACTCATTATCCACATTTTGATTTGTCATCATGTATGAACAACCTCTTCCTGGTTCAAAAAGAAGGCCAGAAAGTGTTCGTGAGAAGGCTGGAGTTCCAACACGGGCAGTTACCAGAAATTAGAACTCGCGGGTACTAGGTCCACCATCCTTCCTCATCCGAGCTACTGTGACCTGGGCAACTCACTCGGTCTTTGAACCTGGACTGTATTTCTTAGACAGGAGGCCTGGGGGTGTAGTGGTTACGTGCTGGGCTGTGATTCACATGGTCAGCAGTTTGAAACGACCAGTAGCAACTTGGGAGACAGACTGGATTTTCTACTCCCATAAGCAGTTACAGTCTCAGAAAGCCACAGGGGGTTGCTATGCGTCAGCATTGACTTGATGGCAGTGAGTTTGGTTTTGGTATACCTTATAGGTTATTGGAAAAATCCTATGCGCTACTGTGGGAAAACACTTCCAACAAATTAAAGCCGTATGCAAATAGGTAGTATTTGCTATCACGAAGCTAGAGGCCATAGAGGGTGAGTCCAAAGCTAATACCGGTATTTTTTAAAGTAGCATTCTCTTGAATCTTTCACTCTTTAAGTGCCATTAGTATTCATATCAAACTCTTTATAAGCTTATTTCTAAACCATCAGGCTACACGCCTATCAATTTAATATCTTTAAGAACATTGTTCCTAGAAATATTGCTGCAAGGGCCTTGCAGAACCTTCCTTCAAATAGGAAATGGGCTTGTAGGTCAAAGCTGGCACATGATCATCTGCGAAATGAGCGCTGGTAATGACACTGCCATCTTATCAGAAGAGGTTAAAAAGGGATCTCCAATCTCCAATTGTAAGATACTGGGAACACATCACATTTTTGTCAACCAAATTAAAAAAATGAAGTTTAATTTCCCAAAATGTTATTAAAAATGGACTCTGTCATCAGATATCATACTGCAAAGATGAAATCTTGCTACAGAGCAGTAAAATTTGCTGTAATAATAAGCTTTCAACAAATAGAAATTCTTTTTGCAGTTCTTGAACTTGAGAGATTTTTGCCATTATAAAAAGTGTGTTCTCCATCACCTGCACCCCCGCCCTACCAGGAGTCATGGGCAAATGTTTCCTACAAGACTTTGTGCATTCAAATGGCTTTCAAGTTGTTAAGGCAAGTGGACCAGGGTGAGAGGAGTAGGAGGGTGGGGGGAATGTGACACTCGGTTAAGTCTTTAAAAAATTATCAAACACTTCCCAGTTCACTTCTTAGACTTTTTATTACTTGGTAGGGTAAAAACCTGCCATTTCCCCTCCCCTAAATCCTCAGTCTTTTCTCTCCTGTCATTACTTTGTGCCTTAAGAGAATTAAACTAACTCCAGTCATCTTAACCCTGTGGCAGATCCAAAGTTCAAGTTCAGAGGTAACTGTTACATATATTCTATGCTTAAATGCATGTGGCGATGGCGGCCTTAACACGAAACTCTTGATGTCACATTTCTTCTTCGACAGCCCTCTTGGGGTTTGAAAACGCTGACGTGCGTGACTGTCTGGGAGCCTCAGATGTCTGTGTGGCACTCTGTCCCCACGGAAAACATGCTCTAGAGAGCGAACAACACGGAAGATGGCAAAAGCTGTATCAATCTCATTAGTCTTTCTCTGGCATCTTGGCATACACATAGGAGTCAGTCTTGGAGGGCAATGGCGGCCTACTAGCCAGTTTGTTGTTTAGCCCTATTAGGGTTGAACAGGTGTGTGTCCAATGATAGAGGTATTCGATGACAATCTGACCAAAATTCCATACTTCAATTCGAGAATGAGCTGCACCCAGAGAAAAAGAAAAAACACAAAGAAAAAGTTTCATTATTCCATTATTATGTCTTACTATGGTTAAAACAAGACGTTTCAGGATGCTGCCCAACGTTTCTCAGCTATGGCCTAAGTCAAAACCATTAGCCAGATCGTCTTTAAATATCTAATAACTGAGAAATAGATATCATTTGTTATAGCCACATCATGAAGTTAACGATGAAAGGTCTAGAAATTTCATCACGGATATGTCTCAAAAACATCTTGTTGAGTACCCAAAAAATAAGTTGTAGAATAATACAACCGCAATTTTAGAAAGTGTGACTCCTTGAAAAACAATTAGAATGTCTATGGAATCATCAGCATGTAGTAAAAGTTCCAAAAAAGACCATGCAGGAGACTGCTAAACGTCAAATTTATAGCAGCATATATTTAGGGTGGAAGAAAAGAGAATAGGATTGACAAGGGGTAGAACGGCACAAATGTTTCAATCATCTGACGGAACTAAGGCTGTTGTTCGGTGCCATTGAGGGGGGTCCCATTCAAAGGGACCCTGTGAACAACAGAATGAAATACTGCCCGTCCATGTTCATGTTAGATAAAGAATGCAGCTTGGTCGATAACTACACAAGGGCTCATCCCTATTTATCAATGTTTGAAATATTCCCCCTTTAAGGATTATTTTAAAATACATAATCACAGCATCGTAGATTTAGTTTGTTCAGTTGCAAACTGTTAAGCTGTCATTGGTCGAAGTGACTCCCCCCCCCCTCCCCCGTGCCCCCAGCCCAGGAGTCAATGATAATCATATTAAGATAAGATGGTACACTGGCAAGAGGCTATCAGACAGAGCTCAGCTTAAACCTTGATACTCTCCCAACTAGTTTTGTGACCTTGACAAGTCACTGAATCGCTGAGCCTCGGCTTCCTCTTCCGGGAAATAGGCTCAAAATTCAGGAGTTGTTACGAGGTTTCATTAAAAAGGCACACAAAGGTCTCTCACAGAGTAGATGCTCCAACAAATGCTAATCACCTCCCTTCTTTTCAGGGGCTCCCACCCCGAGGTTTATGTCTTCTTCATTTTTG
This sequence comes from Echinops telfairi, assembly GCF_000313985.2. Lineage (NCBI taxonomy): Eukaryota > Metazoa > Chordata > Mammalia > Afrosoricida > Tenrecidae > Echinops > Echinops telfairi. Next base: position 3,603,410 of record NW_022111358.1, read on the forward strand.
TTACTTCTACAAGTCTATCAGCGTTTCCTGGACCAATAAATTGCTGAGTTGAATGACATAAACATTACATTATACTTGAACAGGGTGTTTAAATATAGAGAGTCTTCCATACAGTAACTCAGTAACAATAATGACATTTATGTCATTCATGGATATCTGTTAGAATTTCTCCTGCTTACAAAACAGAACATATTTGATTTCTCTGTTTTCTTGCAACAGGAGGGAACAGGATTTTTTTTTTTTTAAACAGGATTTTCTGATCTAGGCTTTGCCTTCCTCTGGTTTCACTGGTCCTACAGGGAGAAGGGAAAGCACATGGAATGTGGCCAATATCCATAACCCCCCCTTTGTATTGGAGACCGACTGTAAGACATGTGGGTACAATTAATTTTCTGACATTCTCTCTCTTCACAAACACACACACACACAACACACACACACACACAGACACTGCCTTTCCTCACTCAACGGTAAGTGTCCAATAAATGTTGGATTTAAACAACATTAACTTATGAAATAATTGAATTCAGGGTTTCAGATACAAAATGTCTTTTCAGATTATAGGTCAGGAACATTAGAGACCATTAGGAATAAGAATAAAAACAGATGGCGGTCATGAGCACATTAACAAAACCCAATTCATCTCAGTTCATGGGCAATTTGAAACTAATCAGCATAGGCACTCATACTTAAGACTTGGAGGGGGCACTTATTACAATGGATCCCTCTTTGTATTAATTAGTTCCCAGGAATCTTTATAAAGTAAATGCCGTAGGCTTCTAAAGAGTACTTTATCTTTATTGCTGTTGCAATTTTAGGACTCTAAATGAAAGTTTACCCCAGGACACCCCGAAACCTAATTGTTGTAGCGGTAACAGCCCTTTTGGAAACTCCATTAAGACCCCGGTGCCGGGGACGCCCGCCGCTGTGTTCTCTGAACATCCACATCAACAGGCCAGGGCTCGGCAGCCTTTATGAAGCAAGCCAGCCGTCTCCATGGTGATTCAAGGACACGGAGAGGGGGGTGGTGGGGTGGGCCTACGTAGCCCCTGACGACAACCTTGGAGATAAGGGTGGTTCCTGTTTCCCCGCTCTTTCCCGTGGAGACTAACAACGCGTCGAAGGCGTCTTCTGACGGCGTCGCCTGGCTCGCAGGTGCGCTCCCCATCACTGTCCCACACTGCCCCCTCGTGGTGGCACAGGCTGCCTCTTGCAGGTGCGCCGGCGCCGACTCCACACCGCGCACAGGGTACCACTGCGACTTCTTTCCTACCTTCTGCATTGCGAAGGCAAAGGCGGGAATAAATGATCGGGACACATTGAAGCTCCAAAGAATTGCTGGTCCAGCCTTTGAGTCTGAAACCAAACTGACTGCTGTCAAGTCTGCACCCCCTTTAGACCTCGCGCCACAAAGGTGGTAACTCTTGACGGAGGCTGGCGGGTTAGCCGCTGAACGCTTAACCGCCGCGCAACCAGGGCGCATTCTCCTCCAGAAACATGATGATGATATTTTTATAGGTTCTAGTTTAATCAAATGTTTAATCACATAGGGAATTCACGATCCTGGAAACACTGGGCTAGTATACGAGATGTCTAAATTAAAACTCCATTTATGGATCCCTGCTTGAGTACTCGATTAATTAAGCTAACACCTTTGAGGATTACAGACAATTAGTAAAAATGGGCAAAGCAAAAATGAATGAAGTATTTAAACTTCAATTTGGAAAGCTAAAGTGTAACCGTTCTTTTCAACTAAAAATTAACCCAAGATCTGTGGGTAGCAATTAGCGTTTCAGAATGTTTCTGAAAAGAAATGAAAATTTTCCACAAGTTTTGAAGCCTTCTCATATTAGGATAAATCAAAAAGCATTGCTACAAAAATCATAGAAATAGTATACGAAAATGTGGAGCTATTTTTTTCTCCACACATCGTCCACTTAGGTCCATATACTTCTAAAGACAGCATTTTCTTCTGAAGGCTCTGCTCCCATCTCTCTAATCCTTCCTGGAAAAGAAGCATATTTTAACCAAAAAGAACTAAAGAAAATGTTCAAGCTTTGAACTGCAATATTGAAAGATTCTGTATTAATTGATGCAGGAAACATCCAAAGAAGATGGAAAGAATACACACAGGCATTGTGCCCCAAAGAACTGGTTGACCTCCTACCGTTTGATCATTTTAGGAGGTAGCTTATGAACAAGAACCAATAATACTGAAGGAAGACATTCAAGCTGCACTGACAGCATTAGCCAAAAACAGGGCTCTAGGAATTGATGGAATACTAATTTAAATGTTTCCACATGCTGATGAGGCACTGGAAGTATTCACTAGTCTAGGCCATGAAATTTGGAAGGCAGCCATGGGGCCATCTGACTGCAAGAGATCTATATTTGTACCCATTCCAAAGAAAGGTGACTCAACAGAATGTCCAGATGATATATCATTGATACCACATGTAAGTAAATTTATGCTGAAGACCATACATCAACGGTTGCAGCAATACATTGAAAAGAAACCGCCAGAGGTTCAGACCGGATTCCTAAGAGGACATCATTGCCGATGTCAGGTGGATCTTGGCTGAAAGCAGAGAACACCAGAAAGATATTTACTTGTGTTTTACTGACGATGCCAAATCATTCAACTGTGTGGACCATACCAAATGATGGATAGTCTTGAGAAGAATGGAAATTCTAGAACATTTTATTGTGCTCATGTGGACCTTGTACCTGGATCAAGAGGCAGTGGGAACAGAACAGGGGAATACTGTATAGTTTAAAATGACAAAAGGTGTGCGGTCGGGTTGTATCTTCTCATTATACTTATTTAATCTGTATGCTGAGCAAATAAACAGAGAAACCGACTTATATGAAGAAGAGTGTGGCATCAGGGTTAGCGGAAGGCTTATGAACAACCTGTGATATGCAGAAGACCCCAATCCTCACAAATGGCCCAATAGAGTGACGTCATGATAAATGGAGAAAATCGTGAAATTGTCAAGGATTTAGTCTTGTTTGGATCCACCATCACTACTCACAGAAGCAACAAGACATTAAACGGTGGCATTGCATTGGGTAAATCTGCTGCGCAAGACCTCTTTAAAGGGGTGACAAGCAAGGATGCTATTTTGCAATGGCCTCCTCCACATGTGCAAGTTGAACCCGGAATAAGGAAGACCAACGAAGAAGCAATGCCTTTGAACGGTGGTTCTCCCACAAAGACTCTTGATAGCACCGTGGCCTGCTCAGAGAACAAACCAATCCGTCGGGGAAGAAGTACAACCAGGATGTGCCTTAGAGGCAAGGATGGTCACACCTTTTTCACGTACTTTGAACTTTTGTTGGGAGAGACCAGTCCCTGGAAAAGCACATCATGCTTGCAAAAGAGGAAGGCCCTTGGCAAAACTGATGGACACCGTAGCTGCCACCATGGACTCAACCAAGCACAATGGTGAGGATGGCGGCGGGCCGGGCGGTGTTCTGTTCACTGTACAGAGGGTTGCTATGAGTCGGAACTTACTCGGTGGCACCTGACAACAATCCTTCCCAAAGAATTCTGTATTCTCCAGTTCACACCTCTTCAAAATGGCAGTTTGGGGATCCAGAGGCGACCCACATGATGCTCCTTTCAGGATTCTTTGAGTTTGGGGAACAAGCACAATTCTGAAGGAGTAGGAAGAGTCCTGGTGGCATAGTGGTTAAGCACTGGGCCGCTAACGGCAAGGTTAGCAGTTCACACCAGCTGCTCCTCAGGAAAAAGAGGAGGTTTTCTGCCCCTTGAGAGTGACAGTCGCCCAAATCCATAGGGGCCATTCTACCCTGCCCTCTAGTGACCCGTCCCGTGGGTCATTAAACAACATGGATACCTGAAAAAGGGACTGGGAATGAAGAGGGGCAAGAGACGCAAGAAATGGAGGCAAGACAGGAGTCTGATCAAGCCTCGTTTATTGAGCAGAAGGCAGAGGCTTAAATAGCCAATGGTGGGCAGGTAACAGTACATCATATGCTAATAAAGTGTAACAGGTAGTATCCAATAATCACGCAGCTACCAAATAGGGAAGAAATGGCAGGCATCAGTCCTCAAACAGGTCCGCATGCAAATGAGGTGCACTTGGATGCCTGGCGGAGGTGTCCAATGAGCACGGCGGCTGCCTGCCACTGAGCACCAATCATCACAAAGGCCAAACTCAGGCAGGACAATAGGCCAGGGAACATCCGGGAATGGAAGCTTGGACGGTGCAGGCCATGGGCTGAGAGACATGCAGACTCCCACGTGTGCAGACTCCCACACTCTGGGGCCGTTCTGAATCGAAATACACGCGATGGCAGAGAGCAGGACTGGAGCTGGAGGATGGGTGAAGGGTTCCCACTGAATTCTTGTAGAGCCATCTGGCTACCCTCCCAGCAAGAGCAGGTGCATTGCCAGGATGGGAACCAAAGTTCCTTGGCACAACTTTGCTGGCCTTTTCCTCACTGAGGCCATTTTCAATTTCCTTACGTGTTCTTCATCATAAGCCTGGGGATTGTCCTGTGTTCTTTGAGGAAAATCTATTAAGATTACCCCTTTGGAATCCTAAAAATGAGCCCCCAGAACCTTCTGAGCTAACCTTTCTGCCTTGAATTTACTTGGTCCAGCAGATCCTCTTCGAAGCCACTGTTTGGACCTTGATCATATTGGTAAATCCAAGACTCATCTGTGGTTATGATTTATTGTTATTGTTACTCTATTATTCCATGGCATCGTTGTCATTGGCTTTCATCTTGCTGTCAGACTGACGGGAAGACCAGCTCTTAGAGCTAGCTGATCATCCGGGTGTTAAGGCTTTGGCACCCAGGAAGCCAACCCTTTGCTGAGCGCTTCCAGAGGTTGCTTGACGTTGAAAATGCCGAACTGCCCCTAACATTAGCAGTTATTACATCGGTGGTTAGTCTGCGGTCTTCTCCACCAGCTTCCTGACTTCAGCCCGAGATTTTTCATTTGTCGAGGTTGGCAGTCTTTTCTCTCTCGGCTCATGTTTGAGGACTTCCTAGCGTTCCTTAACGTGTTTGAACCTGTAAGTTTATTACAAAGCTTCAACGATTTGGGAAGACGTCCACTTGAGTTTCGTTAAACATTTTATGTTAGCCCTGACCTCTAAATTTTTTTTCTCATGACACAAACTACCCTATGTTTGGAAGGCACCCTAAGGAGACGAAGTCAAATGTTTGACTGAATTTGTCTGCAACCATCCACCATTCACAGGGATGCTACTCCACATGTTGTTTGGATTCAACCCACGCAGGTATGAATTAAAACCCTACAAGCAATACCTTTTGACGTACCC
>NW_022111358.1:3608928-3626549 GCF_000313985.2 Echinops telfairi
GTGTGTGTGTGTGTGTGTGTGTGTGTGTGTGTGTGTGTGTGTGTGTGTGGTGTGAATGCCAATCAGATTTGATATAGACAGAAGTCATGTCTGCCACGCTCTGGGAAGCAGGTGCTGTTGCCCCTGCATTGACTCTGACCTCTGGGAGCCCCGCGTATGTCAGAGCAGACTGCTCCTAGTGCTTCCAGGGGCGGGATTTCAGGAGTGGATGACCAGGTCTCACCTCCAAGGCGCTTCTGAGTTGACTTGAACCTCTCACCTTTCAGTTAGCAGCCGATCATTCCCTCCAGGAACTATTTTGTGCCTGAGCCTTAATAGGCATATACTTGTTTATAAATTATTAAAAATAGAAGGTAGGCAACAATAAGATAAAGTCAATATAAACAAAAGTCCTATGATACTTTTCTTGCACCTCCAAAGGTAGTCTTTCGGTGTCTTTGCCAACTAGAACCGGAAGGCCACAAAGTTAAACGATGAAAGAGAGGGGGCTAATCCCTTTAGAATAGATGGATGAAATAGTCATCAGTTTTGCATCCTCCTAAAATCTTACTATCACTGCAAAGGAATTGAAGACACAGAGGAGGAGGTGGAGGAGGAGAACGCGGAGAAGGAATCAGTGACAAAGAGGGAGACATCAGGAACAGAGAAACACTCGTATCATGCTCTCCTCAAAGCCCTAGTTCCTCCTCCTCCATTCTCACTTATGATCTTGCATTTGACTTCACTGTCGAAACGGAAGCAATCAAAAGACAACTTCTGTAGACTCCCAGCGACACACCTACCCCCCAGCCATCACCTGCACCCACATGCACTGTCCTCTTGCCATCATCGTCCACTCCTTCTACTTTTCCACGAGATCTGAGGGAATCATAGAAACCCTTGTCCAAGCTGGGGTACTTTCAAGAAAGGAGAAACGAACCAGAGAGATCACCAGGACAACAAGCATAAACAGAGAGGGTTCTAGGTAAAAGGAGATTGCATCCTCTCTCATCCACTTGAAGAGACCGCCCCAGGGAGTCTTTTGTGTTTCCTCAACACTGTCTGCATTTTGCTTTCCACAGGACTATTCTCATCAAAACAAGCCTATTACCTCTCCTATCTTAAACAAAGCAAAACAGAACTTTTGATTCTATCTCCCCTTTCATTTCTTTGCTCCTCTTTGCAGCCAAACCTCCAAAAACTTGCCTTTCATCTTTTATTTCATAAACGTACTTCAAAATTGTTAAATTCAACAATTCTCAGTCCTTACTTGACTTGACCTGTCGGCATGTCTGATCACTCATTTCTTCTTGAAACACTTTCATATTTGACTTTCAGGATACGCCTTCCCTTGATTTTCCTTCTACTTGTTTTCACAGAATCCTTAATTATTTCCTCCCCCTTTCCCAGGAGCCCTGGCGACATAGGCGATTATGTGTCGGGCTGCTAACTGCAAGTTCAGCAGTTCAAAACCACTAGGTGCTCCTCACGAGAAAGATGGGGCATTTTACACCCGTAAAGAGTTACAGTCTTGGGAACCCACAAGGGCAGTTCTCCTCTGTCCTAGTGTCCCTAGGAGTCTCAGAGTCAGAATCAACTTGGCAGTGAGCTTGGTTTGGTTCCAGTTACACTCATTGGTTTAGTTAGACTCATTTGAGATATCAACTGAAAGCGTATCACATAAGACGTTGTTCTGGGTCTGGAAGACGGTGGAAAAAACTGTTCTTGTCTTTGAAAGATAAGGAACTAGTAACAAAAAGAAATAATTCAAATGTGATAAGCAATATAATACAGGGATAAACAGAGAACTGTATTGTCTGTTTGAAGGTTGATAGAAGTCTTGGGTAAACTCTAGCATCAGGTTGCCCTGCCAAAGGGCTCTTCTACTTCTGAACCCACAAGAAGGGGCCCTACAGAACGCACATTAACACTACGCATGCTAACTTTAATTTCAATCTGGGTCCTCCCTAGAGAGCTTCGAATTTCCTTCTACAACGAGAGCAGAAAGAGAGTGGGTGGCTTCTGAATTTTCTTGATGGCTGCAGATTCAATACTACTCCGGGTTTCCAGGCCCGTGGATTCTAGTAGCTGCAATAGGAATTCCTGCCACTGGAGGGCACTGCCGGAAAACAAAGTGGCGGCCAACGTTGGAGGTCAAGGAAGCTCAGCAACTCTAGTCCAAAGCAGAAGCCAGCGGAGAAAGAGAAATGTTTGTGCGTCCTGCAACGAAGGAGCGGTCGATGATTTCAGAAGGTTGTTCTGATAGGCAATTTGGGGCTGGAGCCTGCAGAGAGCCCACTGAGGCCTTGGCATAATGCCATAGGGGATGGCTTCCCAGCTCTCCAGCTGCTGGAGCTGGCCTACTGTAGGCAGAGAACCAATTCCTGTATATACCCCGCTCCCCTTGGACAGAGCGGTTGGACTCTGGACACTGGTGCAAGCATCAATCTCAAACACCACATGGGTCGCTGGCAGCCTGGTCAGGCTCAGGGCCAGTGGGCTGGGGGGCTATCAATTGGACATCACACATCAAAACCCACAAAACCACTGCCATCACGTCAATTCTGACTCATCGCCTCCCCATAGGACAGAGTGAAACTGCTTCCTTGGGTCCCTGAGGCTAGAAATCTCTAACGAAGCAGACAGCCTCATCTCTCTCCTGTGGGGTGGCTGGTGGGTTTGAACCACTAACCTTTCAGTTAGCAGCCCAATGCCTAACCACTGTGTACCAGGCTCACCCAGGGTGGGGACTAAATTCACTCCAAAGAGAAAAGATGTAACAGGTGGGGCTGAGCCTGCGCCTTAGGCAGGTTAGGGGCAATGATGTAGAAAACACTCCCCCACCCTGCATTTTTAAGTCCCCAGTGAGCAAGTATACCCCAACACAAACCAACAAACTTCGCTGCCATCAAGTGGATTCCAACTCACAGCAAGCAACCCTTTCGGGCAGAGTAGAACGGTTCCTTTGGGTTTCCGAGACCGTAAATCTTGATGGGAACAGAAAGCCTCCTCTTTCTCCCATGGGGCAGCTGGTGGGCTGGAACCGCTGACCTTGTGGTTAGCAGCCCCACTTGTAACCCACTGTGCAACCCGGGCTCTTATGAGTAAGTGTAGGAATCTCTGAATTTTAAAACCTTCTTATTAATTTGGGGTTGGGGAGGAGATTTGGTGCTATCCTTAGTTCCCTTAAATGGTTTCTTAAAAGATGTTACATCGATGAATCCAGAGGCCCCCATGAATCCGCCCAGAGCTACAGTCGAAGCCCTATTTCAAACTGGCGTTCTGATCGTCACGGCCCACATTCTCATGCTAACTTTAATTTTGTGTTCTCCCCAGTTCTCTAGCATGTCCAAACTCGTGGAAGTGGCTCCACCTGCTCAGACTGGAAGACCTCCCTCTCCTTCACCCCCTCGCCCTTGCCTCAGCACTCTGCCAGGACCCTGGCCCATGCTTTCATTCCCACCGCACCCTGAAGAGTGTGGGTGTCTTTCCTTGGGTTGCCTTTGCCTTCCTTCTGTCCCAGGCGTCTTTTGGGTGCTCACCCATTCTGACCTGGGCCAGAGTCTCCACAGGGAGTGGGGCTAAGAAGAGAGGGTAAAGGAGCAATTTCCACAGGGCTCTCTTCCCAATGACTTTTCTCAAGGAACAAAGAAGAACGCAAATTTAAATTTGTTCTTGACTGGCCCACTCACACACTGTGCGAGGCCACTGGTGAGAGAATACACAGCAGTGGAGGAAGCTGTGCTTGTGTACAGACAAGTGGCTGAGCTCTGTGGCGAAGAGTTTACGGCTCTCTTCCGCTTAGGAACATCACTGTTGAATCTCTTCAAAAATGCCTACATGACTAGGCTGCGCAGACTCATGCTATACTACCTTTCTTTCTTTAGTTTGCTTCATGTCCTTGCTCCTTGCCCTCACCACAACCTTTATGCATCGTCTTAATGAACACTCCACGGGGAGTCAATACGTGGGCGGTGGATGGACGTGCTCTTGAATTCTCCTGTGTGTGACACAGACATTGACTTTGGGGAATGCAGTATACTTAGACAATGCCCCTCTTTTTAGAAGATTTCTAATCAGAACGTGTTTTTTCCTTAAAAAATGAAATTAAGAACCACTTACTTTATTTCCATTAAAAACCCCCGAGCTGCAACTGTTATTTTATTGCTTTGGGTCTAGAGTTAGACCACACATTGGTGAAAACTTACCTTTGACATATCTGTCAATGAGCTGTAAATTAACACCCACATTGCTGGACGTTGGGTCAAAGGTACAAATACTCTCCATTAAACTTTTGTTCACGTACTGTAAACCAAGAACAAAAGGAAAGTTGTGTGGCCACTAGTAAGCAATACAGTGCGTACTTAACTAATTGACATAATTCCATCTATAGCCATTTTATGACAGGTAAAGTCAATCTATGGTGTTCAAAGTCCAGACTGGAGCCGGGTTGTCAGATGGCGCCACCTGCAGTTCTGAGCCCTTTCTCCGGGCTGTTGACCCGGTCTTTCAGTGAGGTCAAACTTTCGAGAGCCCCAAGTAGCAAGCAAATGTTTTGAGAATGATGATGGCAACAAATGTACAGATGTGCTTGACACAATAGACGTGTGTATGGATTGTGATATGCGTTGTATGAGCTCCCAATAAAATGAATAAAAAAATTTTTTTTTAACCCAAACTTTCGTGACTGAAATTTGGGCTGACCTTGGGCACCACAGTCTTCCTGTGGGCTCATCTCACTAAGCAACATAATGATGTTTTAGAGTAGAAAAGAAGAAATGGGTTGTAAGAAACTATTGAAATATCGATACAGTATGCTCCATGTAGTGATTACCAGAATTCTTCTGGATTCACCAATGCTTTGAATGTAAATGAGAGAGAACAGTTAATACGTGAATATATATCGTCAGCATTTGTGGGTTGCATAATTAAGTGAAAAAAGTATAAATACTTCTGTATTCTTCAGATATTGCATATGGTGATACTTTGGCAGAAAATGTCAACTTTTAGGTATAAAAAGTGTTTCAATTTAGAAGGTACATTGTGTTAAATGTACAAGTTGAAAGTTTAATCAGTAAACAAGATTAAGTGCAAATTTAATCTCCTACCTAAAAAAAAAAGTCAGGACTGTATTCATCTTTGGTGTGTGTGTTTATATATGTGGGAGTGGGTGTGGAAGAGGGTGTGGCTTGATGTTCTATTTCTAATGAACATTCTGCTAATGTTCTATTTCTTGATCTATGTCCTGGATCTGTTGATTGTGTGAAAATTCTTGGATTTTTACACTTAGGACTTTTACCATGATGTCATATACACTTAATGTTATGTAAGCTATTCTTCAATAAAAAGAGTGCTTAAATTGTGCTCCTAAGTATTTATTCAAATGAAATGAAAATTTATGTCCATATACACAAAAAATCCTGTATCCAAATTATTCATAGCAGCTTTATTCAGAATTGTTAAAAAAAAATTGGCTAGGAGCCTTGGGGGCTTAGTGGTTCTATGTTAGACTGCTCTCCTCAAGGTCAGCAGTTCAAATTTACCAACTGCTCTGCCGGAGAAATACAGGGCTTTCTACTCCGCTAAAGAGTTACTTAAGCTCACAGAAGCAGTTCTACCCTGTCTTATAGGATCCCTATGGGTTGGCATCGACCCAATGGCTTTTTTGAGTCAAAGATTGGAAGCTACCAAGGTGTCCTTCAATAGGTGAGTGAACAAACTGTGGTACTTCCGTACAGAGGAGTGTTCTTGAGTGAGAGAGAGAAATGAACTATCAAACTACAAAAAGACATGGAAGAAACTTAAATGTGTATTGCTAAGTGAAAGAAGCCAGCGTGGAAAATCTACTCTAAGCAGACTGTATGGTTCCCACTGGATGGTCTTCGGGGAAAGGCAAAACGATACAGACAGGAAATAGATCATTGGGTCCCTTGGGGCGAGGGATCAATTGTTCACCAATTACAACAGATGTACCACACTCATGCAAGGGCACAGGGCATTTTAAGGAAAGCCGTTCTGCATGATGTATTTGCTAAAGCACAAAGAACTGTACCAACCAAGAACCCTAATACCAACTGTGAATGTTAGTTGATAATAACGGATCATCATACACTAACTGCTCACCACGGCACTACACAAATGCAAGTTGTTACTAATAGACAGTGTGTACATGGGCAGAGGGGATGTACGGGAACTCTGTACTTTTTGCCCAAGTTTTCTGTAAACCCAAACCTGCTCTGAAAGGCAAAGCGTGTCAAATCTAAAAATAACTCTTCAAAAGGGGCCTGCACAACACATTTACCAGTTTACACTTATCCCAGTCCTCATAGTCACTGGAGAATTCCAACTCTGGATGGACGAACAAGATAGCACCCAGTAGGATATCACGCACGAGCTTTGTGTTGGCTTCCGTGTTCTGGTCCTGGTCAGAATCATCTTGGGAAAATAAGGACCTTCGCAAATTATGATCATACATCAACAGTGACACAATGTCCATGGAGCTAAGTTGTTGGATGCTCTCCTGGAGCTCCTGCAGCATGATTCGGAAGAAGAGAATTCCTGCCCGCTGGACTTCCCCTAGATGTTCAATCTCTGCAATGACAGAAGGACACCGTCCATCGCTGTTCAGTCACACACAGTCCTTTTCCTTAGGATCCTGAGCATATTTTAGTAAGTACCCCTGCCCCACCACCCCAGGTGTATGACCACATCCACTACCACTGCCATCAAGCCCAGAGTAGCGCACCCATAGCACCCCTCTCTTTGGTGTACATTTTTATGGGAGCAGACAATCACATCTATCCCCCATGGAGCAGCTGGTGGATTTGAACTGTGCCTCTTGTAGATAGCAGCCCACCTAACCCAGAGAGCTGTCAAGGCTTCTTAAGAAGATCATAGCCCGCTGTTTCACACCACCTTTGTTTCTCTTTCTAGGAAGTTGAAACACAGACAATAGCATGACAGCTGGTGAGCTTGTAGGAAGCAGCTTTGAGGAATGAGAAAACTCGGGTGCTGGAGTGAGACTTCAATTTGAACACGCCTCCCTCTTAGGAGCTCGGTCATCCTTACCAATTCTATGAGAATGAAAGTGAGTCCTGGTAACTCGGGAAAATTAAGTGAGATGATGTGTCTACAAGTGCTTTGTTTCAAGCCTGACACCTGATGGATGCTCAAAATAATTCTCTCTTTTTGTCTTCTTATTGAATCCTACACACGGAAGAAAACCTTTCCGCTTGATTCCACAGAATGCTACTTTTGTAATTCTATTCACTATATTCTAGGTAGCCAAAGAATTCCATGCCTCTTCTCCCTAGCCTTGAACTGATTTTGTGCTGAGAGCTTTGTTGTTGTTAGGGTCAGCCGTTTCAACTCATCGCAATCCTATGTGCTCTTGAACAATACACTCCTCGGTCCTGGACCGTCCTCACACTTTTTCTAACTGAGCTCATTGTTGCAGCCTTTGTGTCGATCCATCTCCTTGACGGTCTTCCTCTTTGCTCCTATCTATTTCTCCCCAAGAATGTTATCCTTTTCCAGGGACTAGTGTCTCCTGATAACATGTCCAAATTACGTGAGACAGAGTCTCACCATCCTAATTTCTAAGGAGTATTCTGGCTGTTCACCATACCTTCAATATGCTTCACCAGTACTGTAGTTCAAATGAATCATTTTTTTCTCTTGTCTTTATTCAATGTCCGACTTTCACATGCATATGAGGTGATTGAAAATACCATGGCTTGGGTTAGGCTCCTCTGAGTCCTTACAGTGACTTTTTTTGTTCATTATTACTTTAAAGAGGTCTTGTGCAGCAGATTGACCCAATGCAATGCATCGTTTGATCTCTTGACTGCTGCTTCCATGAGCATTGATTGTGTGTCAAAGCAAAACCAAATTATTGACTTCAGTATTTTATTTGCTCACCATGATGTGTTGTCTGCTGAGTCAGTTGTGAGGGTTTTGCTTTCTGTACATTGAGTTGCAATCCACACGGAAGTCGTTGACTTACCTTAGCAAGGGCTTCAAGTCCTCCTCACTTTCAGCAAGGAAGGTATATCATCTGGATATTGCAGGCTGTTCACCAGCCTTTCTCCAATCCTGACGTCACATTCTTCTTCCTAGAGTCCAGCTTATTTTATTATTTGCTCAACATACAAATTGGATAAGTATGGTGAGAAGATACAACCCTGACACACACCTTTCTTGAGGATAAGGCGTGTAGTATTCCCTTCTGTTCTCTGGTTCCATGTGCAAGTTGTGCATGAGCACAAATGTTCTGGAACTCCTATTCTTCTCAATGCTACCCATAGTTTGACATGATCCACAAAGTTGAACGCCTTTTCATAGTCATTGAAACACAAGAAAGCATTTTTTGGTATTCTTTGCTTTCAATTGAGATCAGACATCAGCAATGATACCCCTCATTCTACATCCTCTTTTTTTTTTTTTTTCCTACATCATCTTATGAATCCTACTTGAATTTTTGGCAACTTCCTGCCAATGTACTGCTGCAAAAAACATTTGCAAATTATCTTTTGCAAACTTTTACTTGCATGTTACATTAATCATTTTGTTCAATTTTTCTGAATTCTAAGGGTTCCACCTTTCTTTAGAATGGCCACAAATATGCATCTCTTCCTGTTGCCCAGCTAACTTCTCTTCCACAGCAATTTCTTGGCATAGATTAGTGAGTGCTTCCAGTGTTTCATCAGTTTGTCGAACCATTTCAATTGGCATCAATTCTATCAATTCCTGGAGACCTGCTTTTTGCTAATGCCTCCAGTACAGCTTGAATTTCTTCCTTCGATACCATTGGTTCTTGATTATATGCTAAATCTTGAACTGGTTGAATATTGACCGATTCTTTTGATGGAAGAAGAACAGAATAAAGATTTCAACTTGAGGCTTGACTTTTTTTCTTCAATTCTTTTAGCTTGCGCTATGCTGAGTGAGTGTGTTGTTCATTTTTGGCTTTTGAACCCCAGGCCTTGCACATTTCATGATAACACTCTACTTGTCTCCTCAAGTCACCCTTTGACATTTCTGTTCAGCTCTGTCACTTCATCATTTCTTTTTTGAATCGTTTTATTAGGGGTTCATACAACTCTTATCACAATCCATACATTCATTACTTGTATAAAGCACATTTGTACATTCATTGCCCTCAACATTCTCAAAGCATTTGCTCTCCACTAAAGCCCCCGGCATTAGGTCTTCATTTTCTCCCTCCCTCCCCGCTCCCCCTTCCTCATGAGCCCTTGATAATTTATAAATTATCATTTTGTCATACCTTGCCTTGTCCGACATCTCCCTTCACCCACTTTTCTGTTGTCCGTTCCCCATGGAGGAGATCACATGTAGATCCTTGTAATCGGTTCCCCCTTTCTAACCCATCCTCCCTCTACCCTCCCAGTATCGCCACTCACACCACTGGTCCTGAAGGGATCATCCGCCCTGGATTCCCTGTGTTTCCAGTTCCTATCTGTACCAGTGTACATCCTCTGGTCTAGCCAGACTTCCTGCAATTTCTTTAGCTACTCTACTTTCAAGAGCACGTTTCAGGGTCTCTTCTGACATTCACTTTAGTCTGTTCTCTATTTCCTTTTTAATGACTTTGTGGTTTCTTCACATATGATGCTCTCGATAGCGTCTTATAACTCATGTGTTGAATGTGTCGAATCCTTTCTTGAGATATCCTTGAAATCCAGGTGGGACATACTCAGGTTGTATTTTGGCTCTCATGGACTTGTCTTAATTCTCTTCAGCTGCAACATGAACTTACATATGAGAAATTGATGATTTGCTCTTGACCTTGTTTTGGCTGACGATGTTAAGCTTCTCCATTGCCTCTTCCCACAGATATTGCCAATTTTATTCCTGTGTATTCCATTTGGTGAGGTCCATGTGTATTGTCAACATTTATGTTGATGGGAAAAGGTATTTGCACTGGAGAAGGAATTGGTCTTGTTAAATGACCTCAAGTGACCTCCAGCTTCATTTCTTTCACCACAGCTCTGCTTTCACATTTCAATCACCAATAATGATTATTATATCTTCAATGTATACATGATACATTTCAGAATGAAGGAGCGGATAGAATTCTCCAGTTTTTTCATCATTAATCTTAGTGGTTGGCATGTAAATTAGTATCATAGCTGTATCAACTGGATACAGTTAGGTGTCTAGATAGTATTACAGACAGCATTGCACATCAAGATAGATCCTGAAATGTTCTTTGTGAGACACGTGTGACCTCATTCCTCTTCAATCTGTCATTCTGGGCATAATCATCTCTATGACTGTCTGATCCAATAGGGCAATGCCAGTCCATTTCAGCTCCCTCATGCCTTAGACATCCATCTTTATGAGTTCCGTTTCATTTTTGATGGTTTGTAAATTTCTTCAATGAATCAACGTTTGCAGCTGTTTCTTCTCATTTTGAGTCATGTCTCACCAGCAAATGAAGGTTCTGAAAGCTTTCCTTCAGCCACATCATTAAGGCCAATCCTACTGGAGGATGCAGCTCTTCCCAACAGTTTTTGGAGTGCCTTTGAACCTGAGGGGTCCACTTCCTAGCGCTAGTTCTGACACCATTTCTGCTGTTATTCAAAAGGTTGTCGGTGACCAAACCCTCAGAAGTAAATTGCCTGCTCCTTCTTCATGGTCTCTTCTTAGTCTGAAGCTCTACTGAAACCTATTCACCATGGATGACTCTGCTAGTATTTCAAATACTGGTAGTATAGCTTCCAACATTACAGCAACATGCAAGCCACCGCTGCATGACAAACTGACAGATGCATAGCTTTGTGGATGTGGAATTATAAGAATTGGTCTCTGGTTTTGGCTCTGCCATACACTTGGGTAATTCACTTGACCCTTAGGGGTCTAAGTTCCTTCCTTATCTATAAAATTAGATGCTTTAGTTAATGCTCTGTTACACAGTGGAAAGAGCATGACCTTTCAAGTCACCCCAAGTCTGGAATCAATTCACTCTTCACTCCTTGATAATGTATATAATTTGGGGTTACTGCATAATTTGGAGAAAGTTGTTTGACTTCTCTGAGTTTCACTTTTCCCGCCTGTAGGGGTATCATCATTCATCTCATAGAGCTGTGGTAAGAATTAAGTGAAATAATGCATGTAAAGTGCTAGACACAGAACGGGGCACTTAATGAATGCTAGTCCTATAATGTCTTTAGGCATCCTTCTAGTTCCAGGTCTAACACTGTCTGAGTCTAACCCACAGAATGTGATTCCCTCTCCTTTGCTCTAATTTACAGACCTCACTCTTGCGCTCAGGGCTAGGAGGGAAACCATCTCACATGGAAAGGTCTGTATTTTGCAACCGTTCATTTTAGAGAATACATCCTTGGTTTACCCAACACTTATTAAACTCCATATTCAGAATGTTGCCCCATTCACAATACCTAAGACATATTTTATCTTTATCTCTCCAGAGAGCTCGCCCAGTAGTTCATAGCAGGCAGCTTGGACCACCTTTATCATTTTCTGTAGATCTTTATATTCTTGGTACAGCAACATCCTACTCCGGCCAATGTTAACATCTATGGCTCCCAGAGCCTCTCCGGTTCTCTCTCGAAGTGGAATGATGATGTGGGTTTCTCCGCAGGCAGAGGCCACAATAACTTCTGAACTGTCTATACACTGGAAGAGGAAGTCTCTGAAATCAGAACCACATCAGTATAAGAACATATGATATCATTCCACCCAAACACGTCTTGTGTCTACTCCACGCCACCCACCCCGGCCCTTTGTGCTGTCTCGTTTGCCTTGAATGCTCCACACCTTGATGTCACGTGGCTCTCGACCTCTGTTCATTCGATCTCTACTTAAATGTCACCCCCTAGAGAAGGTGACAACCTTCCAATCCAGAGCAGCATCACCTGAGTCATCTGGATACCCTGTTTTATTCTCTTTACCGCACTTATTAGTCTCCAAAGGTGTTCATTTTAAAATTTATTTCTTGTCCAATAAATATTGGTTGAAGGCCTGAGGAATGACAAGCATGTTTAAGGCAGGTTTCTCAGAAGCAGAGCCCGAGATGGGGATTCTTGTGCAAGTGATTTCCTGGGGGAGTCCTCTCCCAAGAAACCTGCAAGGGAATGAGGGACGCAGGCTAGGAAAGGGGCTGATGATAACGCAAATGTGCTTGGTGTTAGCTTCAGACAAGATAAGCTTTGGAGGGTAGCTTACACTGTACTCAGTCCTATCTTGAGGCAAGGAAGAAGGGCTTTTGTATCCTAGCACTGGTTGTCATTGGCTCTGAGTGTGTGTGTGTGTGTGTGTGTGTGTGTGTGTGTGTGTGCTGGGCAGGGCACAGGTAGGATCTGCTTCAGTGAGGGACCTAAGCTTTTCATAGAAAGGTAGGGGTTGCTATTTTTCTAGTGAGGCATAGACACGGCTCCTTAGTTCTTTCTCCCCCCACCCCCCACCTCCACCCCGTTTAGCTTGATATTGAGATAACATTCCTTTGTGGTCTTTACAAAAAGGCTAGAGTTTTGTATAGTCCCAAAAAGTGCATGAATAGTTCATAAAGCTAAATTTATAATGATAGGTGAGATTGCACCTCTTGTGCGCTTCCCACCCTCCCTGCTGCTGTACCATCACTTGGTATTTCGAAATGATGCCTTGTGCTGAACTCTCCAGGCATAATGAGCAAGCCTGGAGGATTAAGAGTCCCTCAGATGGTTTCTGCTCTAAGCCACACACAGGAATCCAGCAGTATGATTCTGGGTGTTGCCACAGGGATTTCTGTAACCCCCACACAAAATAACTCGGCAAAAAGAGCTTGAAACTGAGTGGAGATGTTGGAGTGAAGCCAAATTAAATTTTAATTAACTTATGCAACTCCTGCCAAATTAGTCCACCGGTCTGAGATAGGGGTACTGCCTAGTCAATAACACCGTGTCCCCTATAAGCAGGTCATCCCTTTTGTGGTAGGTGTGATCTTAGTTGAGATCTGTTTTGCATGTTTATTGGTGTGTGTGTGTGTGTGTGTGTGTGTGTGTGTGTGTGTGTGTGTGATGTCTCTTGAATCCCACAGGTAAACTTCCTTGTAAGGGTGATGGGGCTAGGTTCTTGTTAATGATGACATTCTGTACTTCCTTCCCACTCTTGCCCCTACTCACCTTTTAAAAATATAAAAACGGTTCACAGGCTAGCTAATGTCAACAGATGAGTTTTAACAAGGAATATGAATGTCTGGTTTTTGTTGAATTCCACGTTTTCAAGAAAATCATAGAAGATAAATCAACCGATGCTTCAACACACACCGTTTTCAAATGAGAAATAGCAATGCACACTGCTCTAAAGTGAGTCTGGGGGAAGAAGAGTTAGTCCGCGTCCTGTCCAGATGACAAGCAACAAGAATCGTTCCTGACACTCCGAGCTGAATCTGCCATCCCATCCCGGGGATGTGTTTCAGCAAACAAGCAAAACAGAGACGTGCCATACCTGAAGATACAAGTCTTCCTAACGATGACGGGGCGGTTGGTGTGGATTTTTGTCAGGCCAAGGTGTCCCGTAACCATCATACAGCGTAACACGTAGTCCGAATTCTTGAAAAGAATAAAAGACTGTGTTATAGAGAAGACTGATTAGACCTGATAATCTCTCGAAATATAAGGCAAGGACATTTGGCAAGCTGTAAAGATGAAGCCCAGTGGCAAACAGGCTTCTAGTTTCTTCTTCTTCTTTTGTATTTTCCCCTAGTTTGCTACTTGGTGTTAGACAACTTGCTCTAGTTCTAAGTACATGATACTGCTTGCTCTGTCCCATGAAGGGATGAGCTATTCCAGAAGAAGACAGTTTCAAACGCTAAGATTATTCTAAATGCACAAGCTTCTTTTTATAACTGGGATCAGGTAATATTCTGATCTAACCTTTGGGTGTTAAATAGGCATTCGTAGAAAATTTGGAAAAGACAGGAAACCCCAAAGAAAAGAAGTCTAATGAAAACTATTCTCCCCGGAGGCTGTGTTCTCTCCACCGCACCAAACCCGTTCTTGCAAAGGTGCCCCGCGACTTCTCCTTTTCACAATCCCTGGTCAGGCCTCCATTCTCGGTAACGCTACCGGTCCCCTGCTGCCATGTGGTGCTGGCAGTCATTACTCTTTGGATACTCTGTTCACTGGGCTTTGGGAGCATTACTCTCCTGGTTCCCTTCCCCCTACCTCCCTAGACATCCCTTCTTATTCTCTTTGCTCCTCTTTTATAGTTCTCACCTTGAAGAGCTTTTCAAATTGTAGATCATCATGTGTGCGTGGGTTGGGAAAATATTTTAATGAGCCTTCATCAGGATTTTTTGTTTATAAAAAAACAGTTTATTTATAAGAAAGGACTAGCAAGCAACCCTTTTTGTAAAATACACTCAACTCCAAGGAAGACACATTCATGTGGGACTTTTTAATGCCTCTCCCCTTCGAAATTAATTCTTAATTAATTAAAAAGGAAACCATGATAAATGGGGCTGCAAGCAGAAAGGGTGTCTTGGAAGATAACCTGCTTTGTAATATGAAACTTACTCTTGCTTCACACGCCACGGCCTCAAGTTCTACCCAGCTCTGAAGATTAAAAAAAAATGTTTTCAACAGAAGACTTGGCAAACTGTAACGATCATGCCACATTGGCAAACCGGGTTCTTGTAGCTTCTGTCCCAGTATATTTTTTCCATGTGTTGCTACTTGGTGTTAAATACTAGACTGATCTGACCTTCACAAACCTCACTCTGGGTTTCCAGATTTAAATCTTACGACAAAACCAAATGGTTTCTCTCCCGTTGTTTTCTTCCTCCCCACTGGGTGAGATTGGCCACTTCTGCTCTCAGACCAGAAACATAATAAAGTATGGGACTCATCATCATCCGCCTGGGAAAAAAACCCAAAAAGCTTGCATTCCAGCAGGGCCACGAAACTAAATCAAGTCCTGAGATAACCACTCCCAGTTGAAATTCCCTAGGAAACTATTTGGAGGAAAAAGTCAGCCTTTATATTTCCTCTATTTTTCTTTCTTTTGCCACGGACTTGCTGGCTGTTGTTCCCTTGCCTTTCCAATATTCAATCTTTCTCATCTTTCTCGTCTTAGTAATTCTCTTTAGTGTTTATCTTCCTCTTACTTTTTTCCTCTTTGGATGAACTTTTTTTTTGGTTTTAAACAGGATTGTTGTGAGTTTAATTGGAACTTCACTAAATGGATCTACTTGTTTCTCTTAAAACAAATTATTCTAATTTTAAAATTTATTTTATTAAAAAAATAATTTTATTGGGGGCTCTTACAGCTCTTATCACACTTCATCCATCCATCCATTGTGTCAAGCACATTTGTACATATCTTGCCAGTATCATTTTCAAACATTTTCTTTCTACGTGAACCCTTGGTATCAGCTCTTCATTTTTTTCCCTCCCCCCACCCCATGAACCCTTGATAATTTATAAATTATTCTTTTTTTCATGTCTTACACTGACCGCTGTCTCCCTTCACCCACTTTCCCACTTTTCTGTTGTTCGTCCCCCTGGGGTGGGTGGTGGTGGTGTTATATATTGATTATTATGATCAGTTCCTGGATGAACTTTTTAAAAAAGAGCACAACAGAATAAAAAAATGTCAGAGAAGCAACATATGTAGTAAACGTAGATACTGTTTTGTAAAGCTTCTGTTTCAAATGTGTGTGTGTGTGTGTATTTTTGTACATGTGATCACGGGCAATATAATTTTAAGCCACATTGATCCCCAATATTTGGAGAGCAGCAGAGCTCAGTCCTCATCTTTCTTTTTCTATTTTCACTCAGTCCCTTGGTGATCCTATCTAGTCTCATTCTTTTTAAATACTGTTTATTATACCGCTTAGATTTATCCCTGAACACCAGCCTCTATACATCATTGCCTATTTAAAATTCCACTTAGATATCTAACAGACACATCAAACTAATATTTAAAAATATTGTAAAAAAAATTAGTAGGCAAAGGCTATGTTTTACTTGACTTTGTATTACTTTCTTTGTATTGAATCTATTTATTTAAAAATTATAAAGTTTTATTGACAAAAAGAGCTTTATTGACATATAACCCATGTATCATGCAATTCAATGGTTTAAATATATTAAAACGAGTTGTACAATTATCACCACAATCAATGTTTGAACAGTTTTCTGCATTCTTGCATCCATTATTATTAGCTCCCCATTTCTCTCCGGCCTCCCCTGCCATAACCCAAAGAAACTACCCATCAAAGGCCGGTTTCTAGAGACGCACCTATCCTGGATTTCATAGAAAGAAAACCATACAACCCCCCACCCCGACAACAAAATAAAACACACCAAACCTCAATCCAGAAGAAAGCAGAAAACAATAAAAAACTAGAACAAATTAAAAAACGGGTCAAAAGGGTGGGGGGAGATAAAATGGTAATATTTCAACCTAACTATATTTGGAGTAGGGGACCCTGGGGTTGTAGTAGACCATGAACTAGGCTGACAACCACAAGACCACCACCTCAAACCCGCTCCCACAAAGATTCACAGCCTCAGAAACCCAAAGGGATAGCTCACCTCCACCCTTCAGGGTCACTGTGCGTCAGAACTGACCTGATGGCAGTGAATTTGAGTTTGCAGTAACCCACTTTCCAAAGCGCTCTAAGGGCAAGGCTATTCACATGCTTGGCCAAGGATTCTAGGGAACTCCATGGAGGCTTGATCTGTGTGGGGATTCTGCAAATAAATTTTGGGCTTTCACTGTCACCCATAGCCTTCTTAAGCTCTAATACAATTCCCTCCTCTGATCTTGGATTTTATTATTTACAGTCCTTGTGTCACCTGAAATGCAGATATTTTACTCTGGAGTTTTGCAGCCAATTGATCCTCTCCAAGTCAGAGGAAGAAAGAGAAGGTTTTTATTTAGAAAGTATATCAGCGAGACTAGATAGCAGTGCAAAACAGACTTTGTAGTGCTGGTGCCTTGTTTGAAATAAGAATACATAGAGAATATATACCTTTGAATTGGAAATGTACACTTTGGGTGGGTCATATATATAGATGTTTTACATAAACTCAGGTTTCAGGATAACCATGGGAAACAACTGTTAACCATTAGCAAGCACATAGAGCAATAAGGTTCTTTAAGTCTCGAGCCAATTCAGAGTATCTTTGTTAACTAGATATAAGGGCCTAGCTTTTAGTCACTAATAGGTAAATAAGAGAACATTCTCCACATTATCTGACTCCTTTAGGTGACATCGGCATCCAACCTGTCTGCTTTTGAGCAAAGTATCAAGTTACAAACTTCCAGAGGTGGCATTAAGTACCTTTAGGCTGTGTTTTGTAAGGGTGGGGAGGTTTCTAATTACATTATGTGAAATAATTTGGGTTATACATGGATGACATGGGTTGGTATGCTTCTTCCAAGTGGATTTAGCTGACCTCACACAGATTGCTGGACTGATTTCATTATGCAAACTGTTCTAGGGGGAAAAAAGAGACCCCCAATTCAAATATAATTTATAGAGAACCATTTATTAAGTCTTATACAAACAGAAGCAAGACAAGAAAAAGATAAATCATCCAGATGAAGGAGCTCATCAGCATGAGGTCATAACAGTGTCCAAGGATTCACAATGACATCAATACTTAAAT
>NW_022111358.1:3629004-3642367 GCF_000313985.2 Echinops telfairi
AAAAGGAAAAAAAATTGACTCTGGACCCTCAGCCCAACTTGGTCAGGGTATGACCCATGATCAGATAGATGACCCTAATACTCCAATTTCCATAAGGGCAGGCCCAAGTTAGTTCTTGGGCTGGCCAGGATTATTGAAGCAATTCACTTGGCTAAAAGATAAAGCTATTTTGCTGGTCAGTGGTCAGAAAGAATTCCAGGGAGGCTATGCGGGGACTCAAAATGGATTGAGAGCTCTCACTGTAAATCATAGCCCTCTGCAAACCTAGTGCTTGAATACAGAACAATTGGACAGTTTTTTCATGTTTATTGAAAATAGCATAAGTCTTTGTTTTCGTTGACGTCGTTTGCCTATTGTCATTTTGGAATACTTGCTTTTCCATTTCATTAGCTTATGTATGGTGATGCTAACGCTTTGGTAGATAGGTGGAGGTTTTCCTTCCAGTTCGTCATAGGCTATTTAATTTGATTTATAACTTCTGAAGCAAGAAAGTTTTGCACTTTTATGCAGTCATTATCCCAACCTCTTCTTATTTCAACCTTTGCTATCTTCCCCTGAGGTAGCAACAGCCACAAATCAAAGGACGTTCAGGCAGTTCCTGAAGGATTATGGGCTTACAGACAATTCCTACTTGCCTGTGATGTTATGTAAACCTGCCCTCACTTTGAACCAACCTCTGCTTACAACAGAT
Organism: Echinops telfairi; assembly: GCF_000313985.2. Classification (NCBI taxonomy): domain Eukaryota; kingdom Metazoa; phylum Chordata; class Mammalia; order Afrosoricida; family Tenrecidae; genus Echinops; species Echinops telfairi. Next base: position 3,629,696 of record NW_022111358.1, read on the forward strand.
TCTTCATCACAATCACCTTCACTTGCTGCATGCACAGCTTTTAAGTAACGGAAACGTTTTCAAGCCTTTTTTTGCACTAGCCCCCTGGCCGTCGGGTGGATTCTGGCTCCAGTGACCCACCCTATAAGATAGACTCCAACTGCTCCACAGGATTCCGGAGGCATGTTGGACATCTTCATGGGATCAGACAACCTCATCTTTCACCCATGGGGTGGCTGGTGGGTTTAAACTGCCAATCTTGAAGTTGGCAGCCAATTGTTTAGCATATGACACCACCCGGGCTCCTTTTCTTGCACCAAACTGAGTCTAAATAAAAAGTGTATGTATCTCTTTCAATTCACCTCCAAATTCCACGTAAAGGCTTAAAGACACAGCTAAGAATGAATCCAGGGACATGCTTGAAAAGACCTCTTTGGAGTTTTAAAAAGCAAAAATGTCACTTTGATAAGTAAGGTGTGCCCGACCCACGCACTGGTCTTTGCAATTGCCTCAGAAGAACTGACACGTTTGAGCAGTTGGGGAAGAATATTAAAGATACCACGAATTACCAAAAGTACGAACAAACCTGTCTGAGGAGAAATGCAACCAGAATTTTCCTGAGAAGCAAGAATGGCAAGGCTTCAATTGGCTTACTCGAGCCATGTTATCAAGGAAAAATCAGTGGCTAGAAAGGGCATCACGTTTGGTAAAGTTGAGGGCCCAAAGCCCCCTACGGGAAACCTCAGTGAGATGGATTGACACGCAGTGGCACCAATGGACTAAAACACCAGTGCGCATGAAAATGGTGCAAGACCAGGCAGCACTTCTTTCTGTTATTCCTAAGGTCCCCATGAATCAGAGTTGAGTCAACAATTATATATGGTGGTTTCCAGCACTGTATGGTACTTGTCCTCCTCCTGATGGTCTTGTATATCTGTTTCCTCATTCAGGCAAAAACTCCCTACGTGTCCAGTGCCTTAGAAGAAGAGTGTGATAAGGTAGAAATCTGAAACAGCAGCTAATCTTTGGCTTTTATTTTTAAGAGGCTTATCCTTGATATGGCTTAAGATAGCGAACCAGGTGTACTATGCTGGCTACTCGCCCCTCTCAAGAGCTCAGGGAAATAAAAGGCAGGTAGGTCTTAGCTTCCTTGCTATTAGCTGGGAGCCTCCCGTACTCCTAGAGTTCTCTCTCGATCTTTGTACATAGCCCCCTAATAGCTCAGAACCAGTAATGGATGCCAAATCTTTCTCACACTGCCATTTCTCTGACTTCTCTTTGTCAGCCACCTCTCAGGACACACAGCCGGGAAAGGGTTTTGAGAACTCAAGTGATTAGATTGGGTACCACTAGCTAATTTAGGGTACTCTCCCCCTCTCAGGGTCCTTAATCTTAATTTCACCTACAAAGTCCCTTTTGCTGTGTAAAGTAACATATGAGGGTATATACCCCCAAAAAAGCACCGTACCCCTCAAATTTGTTTTAAATTTGTTTACAAAAGAAACTTATCACCTTCAAAGTACTCTCCATGACACACAATACATTTGTCAAATCGGCAATTCCAATCTTGCAATTCCATTTTTCAGTCTCCTCTGTTTGGATGGCTGAGAGCATCCCCCTTATTTATTTCTTCACCTTTTCTATGTCATTAAATCACTGTTTTTTAATGTCCCTCTACATTTGCAGAAACAAAAAGAAGTCCCACAGAGCAAGGTCAGGTGAGTAAGGTGCGTTGGGTGAGAGGCATCCTGTTTTTGCCCAAAACTGACTCACTGAGATGGCTGCATGAGCAGGTACATTGTCCTGGTGGCAAAACTAGTCCCCCATCTGCCACAAATCAGGCCTTTTTTTGTCACACTGTTACACCGTCTTTTCAGAACCTCTAAATAGAAAGCTTGATGAGCAGTCTGACCTGGTGGAACAAACGCCAAATGCACTATCCCCCTCACATCAAAAAAAAGCAAAAACAAATGAGCATCGTCTTGATCTTTGATTTCACTTGATGAGCTTTTGGGGGCGAGGTGACAATGGTGTCTTGCATTGGCTTGACTGATGTTTGCTTTCAAGGTCGTCAAAACAGCACCATGTCTTGTCACCAGTAACGCATGACCTTGGGGGAAAAAGTCTGGGTCACTTCAGAGCTGTTCTTTCAAAGCACGGCGTGTTTCCACTCCACTCTCTTTTCCTGTCGGTCAGAACCCGAGGCACACGTTTCACAGCCGCCCTCTCATTCCCAAATCTTCTGCAAGAAATGGGCTGAACCGAGCTCCACCATCGTGCAGATCACTCCCCATCTCTTCAATGGTCCATCGTAGGTCTTTGAGCACAAGTGCACGAATCTCGTCGACATTTTCATCCGTTTGGGAAGTTGATGGACGTCCAGAACAAGGTTTGCCATCCATTGACTTTTCACCGTTTTTGAAATGAGAAAGCCACTCATACACTTGAGTTTTCCCCATTGCGCTGTCCTTGTAAGCTGTGTGCAACATCACAACTGTTTCTGCGGTACTTTTCCCTAGCAGGACACAAAATTTCACAGCCGCACGCACTGTTCTCTTAAATGGGCTATCATCGAACGAGGCTGCTTTTACGAAAAAACTCACTGGGAAAGCCTTCCCAGGCGACACCACTGGGTGCGCTAACTCAAAGTGAGTTGCCCGATGTTCACCTAGCGCAGGGGTTCTCAACCTTCCTAATGCCACGACCCTTATACAGTTCCTCATGTTGTGGTGACCCCCAACCACAAAATTCTTTTTGTTGGTACTTCATAACTGTTATTTTGCTACTATTATGAATCATCATGTAAATATCTGCTATGTAGGATGTATTTTCATTGTTACTAATTGAACATAATTAAAGCATAGTGATTAATCACAAAACAATATGTAATTATAGATTGTGAAATATTTATTTCTAATGACAAATAAATGAAATTTTGTCTTGAAGCATGGTGTAGCATGGGTAACAGTCTCAATAGAACAGCAGTAAACTATATTGCTACATTTTGTGACAGTCTGAGTAAAAAGCCAACGTCAGTGCGAAGGTTCAGATAGCTTCTGTTCCGATAGCTTCTTTCTCACCAGATCAGAAATTCTCGGGGCAGTCTTTGCAAGAGCACAATGAAGATCATGTCCCACACAACAAGTCTACTTCTGTATTTAGACTTGATCACCAACAAGCTGGAAAACCCTGTTTCACAAAGATATGTTGTTGGAAATGGTAAAAGAAGGCACAACACAGTCTCAGACAGAATAGGATATGACTGCAAACATCGATCCAGAATTTGTAACTGGCATTCTAGAGAAATCAGTTCTTGCTGCATCACTGTTAATAAGTTCAATAAACTCCTCTTGTGCTGTCTCAGGAACATCTTCAACTTTGACTGTGAACGGGCTTCTGGCAAGTGCAAACGGAGTGTCAGGTAGATTTGGAAAGTACGATGAAATTTCATCTGCAAGTATGTGCAAGTGTTCTTTCACAGAAATTATCATCGTAATCCTTTTGTCTGGTTCAATGTCACATTCCTCAAAGAAAGCAGATAAGGTAGGCAACATTTAAATTTTATTTTCATCCAATTTTTTGTTTTGTTTTGCAAAGCTGAAGTTTCATCTGGAATGATCAGATCTTTTCAGACAAATCAAGGCATGTTGCATTTGGTCCTTGTAATGATAAATTTAACTAATTCAAGATGGCAAAGATGTCAACCAAGTAAGCTATTTTCTGCAGTTCACCTTTTTTTATATCATTTTATTAGGGGCTCATACAACTCTTATCAAAATCCATACATACATCAATTGAATAAAGCACATTTGTACATTCATTACCCTCATCAATCTCAAAACATTTGCTCTCCACTTAAGCCCCTGGCATCAGCTCCTCATTTTCCCCCTTCCTCTCAGATTCCCCCTCCCTCATGAACCCTTGATAATTTATAAACTTTTATCATTGAAAAGTGCTTCGAACTGCGGCCTTGCTTTCTGATTAAAACACATTTTGAGTTTTTCCTCCCAACAACCACCTCACTTCAGTGTAAAATAGCAGAGCATTGTTCAGCGCATCCAATTCATTGCACAGTTGTGAAAACAGTTGACTGTTTAAAGCGCTCGTCTTTAAAGAATTGACAGAACTTATGATGCTTTTTATTACTTCTTGTAACTCTTGTGGCAGTGTCTTCAATGCTAATATTTGCCGATGAAGGATGCAGTGAGTTCCAATGACTTTTGGTGGCTCATTCAGTACCAAATGTTGAAGTCCAGATTGACATCCTAGCATAGCTGGAGCACCATCTGTGCAAACACCACAAACCTTTCCCCAAGAGATATTTTGCTCTTTCAGAAATGAACCAACTGTGTCAAATACATCACATGCAGTAGTTGTCGTTTCAAGAGGTTTGCCAAAAAGAAACTCATCTTTAAAGTCACCATCATTAATATACCTCATGTAAACCAGTAACTATGAACAGTTTGCAACATCTGGAGATTCACCAAGCTGGATGCTAAATATTGGAAGTGGAGCAGATTTAATTTTCTGGATTGCCTGATCAAGAATATCAGCAGACATGTCATCTATTCTTCTGCGGACAGTGTCGTTAGATAAGGAAATTGCACTCAATTTCATAACAAATTCATCTCTGATCATAACTCTAACAATGTCTTTGGCCACTGATGACAGTAAATCTTCAGCAATGGTGTGAGATTTCATAGCTCTGGTGATTCTGAGTGCCACCAAATATGAAGCTTCAATGGCTGCTACGTTTTATTTGTGGTACTTGCCACCAGTGTCAAGTCTGGCTTTCTTGAGTCCATCAGCTTTGCTTCTCAAATAGTTGGTATCCTTGCCGGCAAAGCTTGGATGCTTGCTATCAAAATGGCATTTTAGTTTGTTTGGCTTTATAGATTCGGCTAACAGAACTTCATAACAAATAACACATTGTGGTTTCTCAATTCCTGCTGTAATTATTGAGGTAAAACCATACTGTGAAGTATCCTCACTATATTTTCTTTTCTTAACATTTGTCTCTACACTGTCCACTGTCATGGAATGATTTGGTAATGAAAATAATATATAACAATAGCTTTAATAATACAAAAAATGATACATGGCATAGTTCAGTCAATACAGTTCATTAAAGTTTCCTATGATTTACCAGTCTATGTTTTTTTACATACCTGTTACAGTCACAAGGGGGCAGTATTCACATCAGCCACAGCTGAATATAAAAAGACCATCAGCATCCAGATTAAGTTCCCATGGTACAGATGTACATATATTTTTAGTAGTTGATGATTTTACATCTACCCAGTAATTGTAATTCATGAAGTGTCATTCTACCTCCAATACTGCTTTCAACACAGTAGCTGCTTTTAACAGAGTAGCTGCTTTCAACACAGCAGCTGCTTTCTACACAGTAGCTCTCTGCACATGTCTGACTGGTCTGCATAAGTACATTATGGCGCCAACCCTGTCACATACACCTGTATTTGTATGGGGTGTTTGTGTTGGGTTGATGTGATGATGTCATCATGCCGGTACTCATATGTTGGCGTATCTGCATGTGGGCAGACCTACCTGGAGATGGATAAAGGAGCAGTGTCTTGGTTCCAAAGACCATTAGAAATAGGTATTTTCCAATGGTCTTAGGCCACCCCTGTGAAAGGGTTGTTCGACCCCCAAAGGGTCAAGACCCACAGGTTGAGAACTGCTGGCCTAGCAGGGAAAATGCATACTACGAAAGCCCCGCCCAATGGAGCTTTTTATTGGTGTTTTTTTTTTTTTGGTGGTGGTGGTGGAGCTCCAACTCATATTCATAGGTGCTGGGGATTAGGGGATGGACCAGTTTGGCGACATTATTTTGTTTGCCACAATGACCTATATAAAAAAGCTCAGTATTTCAATTAACTACCAGAGTTAGACAAAATGCTTTTAAGTGATATACTAAAATAGCGTGAGTTTCATACTTAAGAAAATTTGAATCTCCTATTTTCCCTCCTCTATGGTTATTATAAAGGAGCCCTGGTGGTGCAGTGGTTACATGTTGGGCTTTGGTCCTCAGGATCAGCAGTTCAAAACCACTAGAAGCTTTGCAGGAGGAAGACTGGGCTTTCTACTCTCATAAACAGTTAGTCTCAGAAACCCACAGGAGGTCAGCATTGACTTGATGGCAGCAAGTTGATTTTAATTTTATTTTTTTATGTATATTATCAACAGAACAAGAATCCTTTTCTGCCATGATGCTGTACCTTTTAGGAACATGGGGATGGCGTGCAGTGGAACACCTCAGAATCAATCACTGATAATTGGTTGAAATCAGGGTGCCAAAAGAAACAGATGGCACATGGGGACTAGGTAAGTTGGGGGGAATTTAATAAGGGAAGTTTATGAAGTGTGGGCAGTGTTTGGAATCCCATAGCTAATAACTTGGGAACCTGTTATCATCCTTACCCCGAAAAGGAAGAGGAGGAGGAAACAATTAGCAGACATGGACAGGACAGCTGTATGGAGAGGGCCGTCTGATGGGAACGGTGACTTTTAGGAGAGGAGAACAGCCAGCCCATAGCAAGTAGGCAGGAAGTGGGCCTGAAGCATTACTATCCCAACCTCACTCTCCATCTGCCCTGCAATTGCTTGTTGGTGCACTCTCATTGGACAAACCCAAACACAAGATAGAAGGCCCAGGAGCCCATCAATGCAGTCAACCTTTTGAGGCACAGAGGAGCTAAGAGAAGAATACAGAGAGGATCTGGATGGACTGCGGAAGGGGAAGAAGTAGGGAGAGACCTGCTAGGCATAGAAGAGACCTTAGTTCTAATACTAAGACATCACTGCAGTGTCTCCCACTTAGGATAAACCTCTGTCTAGGGTCTTTGACAGATAGTCGACTCCACGCAGGCGATGGTTGCTGGTAGGTTCTCTTCTTCCCTCTCCTTCTCTGGGGGAATATCTTCTTCACCTCCTTCGTTTTCCAAGGGCCAGAGGTGGCCTTGTCCTCAGAGTCACAGTTCTAAAACGACTCTTTTGCCAAAACAACTCGTCTTGTAGACTGCTGTGAACCATAATTTTATCTCCATGGCAACATCATCTCCCTGAAGAGCCTGACCAGGCACTTCTTAAGATTGGTGGAGATCATCTAATGCAAGATGACTTGTGTCCTTGCGAGAAGAAAACAAGGGACACAGTAGCACCTGAGAGACACACAGAGGCTGGATGGCCTGTGACTCCAGATGCAGAGACTGGGGGTATGAGCCACAACTCAAGGAATCCTGGGGGGGATACTAGAAGTTGGAAGAAACCAGAAAGAAACTTCCCTAGGACCCTCCCAAGAAAGCATAGCCCTGCCTGAATTAGGGCTCCTTAGCTTCCAGATTTTGGAGAATACATCCCTGTTGTTTTAAGCCATCTGGTTTGCGGGACTTTGTTATGACTAGGAAACTAATATAAAAAGCATCTGGCTTGGCCTGTAGAGAAAGCCCATCGTTAGCTGGAGAAAACAAAGTCCATGTGCAGAGAGAAGCAAAGATGAGGACCAATGAGAGAAGCAGCACCAGAGAGCCCAGATGGCAGCTAATCCCTGGATCTGGTCACCGTGGAAGCCCCCTTAAGACCTGCTCTTTCTTCATTTGGCCCGATGAGAAAATGTGGCACAGACCATACCACTCACAACAGAGGGTTTTGAGCTGAGGCCACAGGAAAGCTGTCCTTAGATAGCTCAACAGTTAGCTGAATGTGGTCTTTACAATATTTGCAAGACGCTCACATCTCCAAATGGTTACCCCAGAGAGGTGTGACACTGTCTAGCTTTGTCTACCTGTTGTGGGCCAAGCTCAACAAGGTACGTCGTGATGGTGTTGATGTTGGGCATGATGCCATAGAGCCAGCCAGTGCCGGTGATGATAACATGCAGGATGTGCTCCCGGCTGTGCACATAATGATAGGCAGCGCTGAAGACGTTGGCAACGCCCTGCAAAGAAAGAGAATCAAAATGGGCTTTTCTTTTGAAATAAAATAACTAGTCACACAGCAATTGGATTATCTTTTGGTTGTTACTATAAAAATATAGATAACACAATCTATGGCAATCCTTCTTGTGTGTTCAATTCCGTGAGACTAATTACATCAATCATAATATACAACCATCACTAATATCTCTTACCAAACATTCCACCACCATGAACAGAAATGCACTGCTTCCTAAACAACGATTTGCCCTTTCCCCCTCCTTCTCCACCCTTGATAGTCACTATTAAACGCTGATCTCTCTACATTTGCCTATTGTAGGAATTTCACGTTAGCGAGATCCTGTACCATTTGTCCTTTTGTGATCGTCTTGTTTCTCTCACCATAGTGCTGTTAAGGTTCGTGCGTGCTGTGGCATGCATCAGGACTGAATTTCTCCTTATGGCAGAGTAATATTCCATTGTTCGTGTAGACCCCATTCGGGTTTTCTGTTCCCTGGGCGTCTATTGTGAATAGTGCTACAATGTTTGCATCGCTGCCTTTTAAGTCTCCTGGATATATACCGAAGAGTAGAATTTCTGGGTTATGTGATAGCTTTATGTTCAACTTTTTGAGGACGCACCAAATCGTTTTCCATAGCAGCTGTACCGTTTTGCATTCCCAACAGAACAAAGCAGAACTGCTTCATGAGATAAGGAATAAGGGTTCCTATTTCTCCACGTCATCAACAACTTTTGTTATTTTCTGCTTTTATGTTTTGAAATCTTACTCACTGAAAATTCATTATCACGGAGTCAATTTTCCAACTCACAGTGACCCCGTAGGGCAGTGGTTCTCAACCTTCCTAATGCCGATACCCTTTAATACACTTCCTCATAAAATGATTTTCATTACTACTTCATAACTGTCATTTTGCTACTGTTATGACTAGGGTGACCCCTGTAAAAAGGTCATTTGACCCCCAAAGGGGTCACGATCCACAGGTTGAGAATAGGGTTTTTGAGCCTGTAAATCTTTAGAAGAGCGATAGACTCAACTTTCTCTTGTAGAGACCTGGTGGTTTTGAACTACCATCCTTTCAATTAGTGGTCCAACCCTTATCTGACAGTACATCTAGGGCTCTTTGCCAAAAAGTAAAATCAAGCTCCTTATCATCAAGTCAATTCTGACTGACAGCAACGCTGTAGGACAGAGTAGCACTGCCCTTGTGGGTTTCCAAGACTGTAAATCTCTACAGGAGCAGAAAGCCTGACCTTTCTCCTTCAGAGCAGCTGGTGGATTCAAACTGCTGACCTTGTGGCTAGCAGCTCAACAAGTAACACATTATGCTACTAGGGCTCCTATTGTCCTTGAGTTGATCCCAACTCACAGAGATCCTATAGAACAAAGCAGAACGGCTTCATAGGGTTTTCAATGCTATAATCTTTAAGACAGAAGATTGCTACCTCTTTCTTCCTTGGTGAGGGTGAAGTGGTATCTCACTGTGGTTTTAATTTGCATCTCCCTAACGGTTAATGATATAGATCAAAGATTGTAGCTTCCATATGGATTACAATTAAATTTAAGGAAAACAAAATTCTTTACCAGTGGAGCAAGAGACAACATCCTGATAAATGGAAAAAAGATAGAAATTACTGAGAATTTCATTTTACTTGAAACATGGGTTTACAAGTAAGCCCATGGAAGAAGCAGTCAAGAAATCTAATGACGTGTTGCATTAGACAAATCTGCTGCAAAAGACCTTACAGTGTTCAGAAGCAAAAACATCACTGTGAGGATTGAGGGGCACCTGACCCAAGCCAGGGCATCTTCAATTGTGTCCATCGTCTGCATGTGAAAGCTGGACCGCGAACAAGGGACATTGTAGAAGAACTGACTCATGGTGCTGGTGAAGAATTTTGACAGGACCATGGATTTCCAGAAGAACAAAGATCTGTCTTAAAGGAAGTCCAACCAGCATACTACTTAGAATCAAGAAGGGGAAGACTTCATCTCACCTACTTTGGACACGTGATTAGGGAAAAACAGTAATTGAAAAAGGACACATGCTTGGTAAATTAGAGGGTTGGCAAAAAAAAAAAAAAGAAAGAAAGAAAGAGGAAGACCTTCCAGGAAATGGATGGACACAGTGGCTGCAGCAATGGCTCACACATAACGATTCTGATGGCGGCACGGGACGAAGCAGCATTTGAGTCTATTGTACGCAGGGTTGCTATACACTGGCGCTGACTTGACAGCGCCGAACAAAGCATAACTAATGGAAATGAGTATCTTTTTTTGTGGGCCATTTTTATATTTCTTCAGTGAAATGCTTTTGCAGATCCTTTATCCATTTCTCTGTTGGGTTCCTTGTCTTTGTGTTATTAAGTTGTGACAGTTCTTGATATAGTGTGGCTATCAGAATCTGACACATGGTTCCCCCCCACATTTCTTCAGATCTGTCTGATTCCATTTCAGTTTGTTGACAAAGCCCTTTGATGTAAAGAAGTTTTACGTTTTGAACAAGATCCCACTTATCTACTTTGGTCTACTTGGTGTCGTATCGAGGAACCGATTGCTAATTTGTGAGAATCTACCTCCTACATAGACAGTATTCATCAGTTGTCAAAAGACAGTGTCCCAGATTCTACCACGGAAAAAGGATCACCAAAGAATCATAGGTGCCATGAGAGTTCTACTATAAGATCTACAAACTTATTATGTTTCCTGATGATCGACCAGTGAAACGTATGATGTTTGACACCAGAGAATAGTAGCAGAAGTCAAACTTTGAAATGAAAAAGAAAACCAGAGTTTTAAAGTCAAGCACTAATGTCCCTCTTGAGCAACAGATCAAAGCTGCCCTTATTTGATGCCAATATTACTGATTGTACTTTTACATGGCGATTGTCATCAGAGCAAGAGTATAGGATGTGTTCCAAGGGCTTGTCCCACATCAGATTACACATTCCTCCTTTAGGCATAATGAGACCCTGTTCCCCAAGGAGTCCTTAGAATGCCTTAATATTGTTGTCAAGAGAGTCAAGAAATCAAAAATTATTTAAAATGATCAGCATTTTATGTCAGGACTCAAGGCACCATGAGAGTCTTTACCTCCAAGAGATAGAGAATTGATTTAGAATTCTTTTTGACATGTTTTATAACAAGACTATTGCAGTGGAGCAAATTATTTAATATGGTTCTAGCAATAGGCTGTGTTACTCTTACCAAACAACCTTTACCTGATGGGTCTCGGTAAGAAAAGGTGGGGAAAGAACTGACAGGATTCAGTCGTGAGTCATTGTTGGCAGGGTTAATGGTGAGGGCCATCCTTCTGGGTATAAGATGAATTAGCTCAGCACTAAAAAGGGGGCTCTCACTACTAACAAGAGAGAAAAGCTAGGAGTGGAGTGCATCCTTAGGATCCCAAGATTCCGGCATGTTGAACCTTGAGCTAGGAGGTAGCTGTGTACCAGAGGAGCAACAGAGGAATGGTAGGAGCTAGAGCAATGGACTTCTCAGCCCACAGAGCAAGTAAAGCTCAGTGCTTTGGGGCACGGGGCTAACTTGTGGAATAGGATACCTCCAGGCACTTAATCAGGGGAGCTGGGTTTGCTGACCCATAGAGCTAGAGCTGAGGCCGATGTAAAGTGGCATGCCCTTTTGGAATGTATTGACACCCTAAAATCTTTGTAACATTGCTTGAGCAAGGCAAAGGCCAGGCCAAAAGACTGAGGGCCAGAAAAAGGCCCACCCGTGGGCACAACAGAGACTGTTTTGTCTGAACACTAATGACAGCAGATCTGATGAGCTGCGGGACGACATCAAGATATCACTCATGAAGAAAGAAAAAGGTCATTGAAAAGACAAAGAGAGAAAAGTTCAAAGTGGATGTCTGAAATTTGCTCTTAATTGTAGAGTAGCGACTGTATTCTAACCTAATAACTCCCTAATGAACCCCATAACTCGAGTATCCTTTGTGGGTTCTGTATGGTCATTGCGTGACTTATTAAACCCGGCCGAGAAGCACAGTGTGCACAGCTGGCTGTTGTCAGGTGCTGGGGAGTCGATTCCAACGCACAGCGACCCTGCGGACAACAGAGTACAACATGGCCCAGTCCTGCACCATCCTCACATTGGCTCTTCTGTTTGAGCCCAACTGATGCCACTGTGTTAACCCATCTTATTAAAGGTCTTCCTCTTTTTTGCTGACCCTCTGCTTTACCAAGTATGATGTCTTTCTCCAGGGACTGCTATCTCCTGACAACCTGTCAAAGTACACGAGACAAGTCTCACCAGCCTTGCCTCTAAGGAACTTCTGTTCTTTTGGCAAATCATGGTACTTTCAATATTCTTCACCAGCACCATAAGTCAAATGCATCAGTTCTTTTGCAATATTCCTTATTCATTGTCCAGCTTTCAGCTGCTCCTATGTAAGTTCATGTTGAAGCCGAAGAAAATTAAAGCAAATCTACAAGAGCCAAAATTGGACCCTGAGTATAACCCCTCTGAATTCTGAGACTATCTCAAGAACAGATTTGCTGTATTTAACATTTATGACAAAAGACATGATGAGCTGTGGGATCACATCAAGAACATCATGCATGAAAAAAGCAAAAGGTCGTGAAAAAACCAGGAAAGAAAGAAAGGATCAAAGTGGATGTGTCAGAAGAGACTCTGAAACATGCTCTTGATTGTGGAGTAGCTAAGACAAATGGACGAGGTGACGAAGTCAAAGAGCTGAATAGAACATTTCAAGGG
>NW_022111358.1:3643190-3648915 GCF_000313985.2 Echinops telfairi
GGGAATGATGAGGGCAACAAATGTATAGATGTGCTTTACACAATTGATCTATGTATTGTGATGAATTGTATGAGCCCCAATAAATTGATTAATTAAAAAAAAAAGAAGATGGAAAGAATAAACAGTCGCTGTACCAGAAAGAACGAGTAGACATTCAACTATTTCAGGAGTTAAGATATGTTCAAGAGCCAATGATACAGATGGAAGAAGTCGAAGTTGTACTGAAAGCATAAGTCAAAAACAAGGCTCCAAGAATTGATGGAATACCAATTGGCGTATCAATGTGGCGGTGAAGCTCTGGAAGCACTCACTGGTCTATGCCAAGAAATTTGGAAGACAGCTACTTGGCCAACAGACTGGTAGAGATCCACATTTACACCCATTCCAAAGAAAGGTGACTGAACAGAACATGTAAATTATAGAGCAATATCATTGATATTATATGCAAGTAAAATGTTGCTGAAGATCATCCAACAGCAGTTGCAGCAGGACTTTGACAAGGAGCTGCCAGAGGTTCAGAGTGCACAGAAGGGAGAGAAAATTGATGTCGGAATTGGTCAAAAGAGCTGGAGGGTGGGGCATGTATGATTTTAATCTCATAGGAATTGGCCTTGGGCTGCTGATCTTCATAGTGGCTCTCAATCGTCCTTCTTTGCAATTCTTATCATAAAACTAAATAATATTTTTTGTAGAAATGCTCCAGTTATGTACTTCATACTCTAAAAGGGGCTTTTTGTGTGTGAGTGATCTAACTTGAGATTGTGAATACTTGAGATGCATGTAGACTTTCCCTTCATTCTTTAGACTCAAAAAATATACAACACTGAAATAAAGAGCTGTGGAAATGCATATCACATTTAGCAACATTTATGGAAAGAGCAAAAAATTTCTAGGTACTATTGATGCTTAAATATGTCCTTTCTGAAAGTGCCTTCCTACTCTGTTGGTCTGAGTTCATGGTCTAAACATAGCTGGATTCTTATTTTCCAGCATAAAATACTATTCCCATGACTAATGCTACAAGACATTATTAATAAACTTCCTAGAAGCTGAGGTCCAGATGTGCAACTGAGGCTGAGACTCCATCTCTGAGTAACGGGGAACCCTGTGAAGACTGATCTATGCAGATGGGGTATAGGACAAGGAGGACAACGATGTCTCTATACATACACAGATCGACTGGGTACATTTGGTTTCAGTTTCACAGTTTAAAGAGTGTAGAAGGAGGAACTACTTTAACTATTGATCTTGATTATTTCTGTGACTTACCTGGTAAAACTTGATCTCATGAGGCAAGAAGATGTTTATTTCCTGAGGATCTCTTAGGGTGTCAACAGCTAGGACCCCAAAGATCCTCATGTGTGCATCCTGAAGAGGCAGGGCCAAGAAGGACCCATGATAATCATTCTTGTGGCGAGTGTGGTTCCAGAAGAAGATGTTCCCATGGTGCTGAACTTGAGGGACATGGACGGGCTTCCCTTCATCTATAACTGTGAAGCTGAGGAGCGTGAATACCAGAATGAGAGAAAGGGAGAGAGGAAGGCTTTAATGTAAATTGCAGAAAACTAGATCAATTCTCTGTTCGCAAACATTGACATTATAAGAGAAGTGGGCTCAAATAAAATGACCACTTTGTAGTCTCTGATCTGGGAGAAATATTTCAGAACCAAACTTAGAGCTTAACTGAAAAACAAACCAACAGAAAACAGTGACAGACAACATTTACAGAGCAGGCAGATACCATGGCACTCGTATTGTGAAGCAGAGCCCCCACATGACAATTCATTGACTAAGAGAGAGAGCTCTAGAAATGATCGGATGAAATCATCCAGACGGGAAGTGCTTCAGTTCCCACTCTACAAACACGGATGGGTTGAGACAAATATCTACTGAGCAGCTAAATTAGGATTTCAGGAAGGGAACCATTATTTTAGAGGGGTGAAACCAACTTCTTCAAGAAGTTCTCACCTAATTCCTTTCATGTCCCTGTAGAGTACTTTATTCAGAACAAATGGAGCATCGTCTATGGTACAGGCCACATTCCTTAGCAGAACATTGCCTCTATCAGGCAGCAGTTCATTTTCTTCTAAGAGAGCAATGTGAGCACTAATCTTCTTATTTCCATGGGCTTCAGCATCCTACGGCAAAATGTTTCTATCAGCCAACAGCCAAAGATCTAGTCCCTGAATCATGTCCCCTTTGTTACTCAATTTGTGCACTGGGTCCCAGGAACTTCATTTTACTGAATACATTATGCAAATAGTATCCTTCATAGACAGTGGTTAAAAAAGAGGCTGACACCACAGATGGCCCCCAAATAGACTCTGTGATGACTAAAATGGATCTGTGCTATGCCAACTAGACAGGTTTATTAATACATATACAAATGTAGATATCAAGTCTACCCAAATTTAAAGAGTTAGAATATGGGTCATTTGAGCTATCATCATAATGGTTGAACTTCAGGTAAAAGTATTTACAAGTATTTTGGAGAGCCCAGGCAAGAAGACGACTTCATTTTACTTATATTTCTTGACCATCTTTGGGGATGTGAATAGAAAATCATCTCAAGGGATTTTGATGGAGGTGAGCAGCTGCATTCAACTGGTTCTTACTGAAATAACTGAAAATCTCTGCAACTAAAATATGAAGCGATTAATACACATATTGAACATGCCCCTAAGTTAGGGACAAGAGAGGAATGTTCCTGGATAATTGCTTCCTCTTTCTAGATATTTTTGGGGGGTTGCTTTTCATGTCTTTTTTTCTTTCTGCCTTTATTTCTCCTTTTCCACATAAAAATCTGTGTCTTAAGATTTCTCTTAGAGTATCGCGCATTTTAAAAATGCTAGTTGGAGTAATACTTCCTTTTTACGATTGGTTTTCTATTTCTGGTCGTTGGAAACCTCAGCCATTCAGGTGGTGATCCAACAAGCAAGTGCCATTATTAAGCTGAGATAAATTGCACAGACTCCCTGGATCAGTGGAATTGGACATACATAGAGGATGACAGCTTTTGACTGGGAGTAACTGTAAGCTGAGTGCCTCTGAAGGAAGGGGTGGTGAGATTGTGTGTGAGGGGTGGCCCACCAGAGCCATGTGCTTTAAGTGACAGGATTCTGTTGATCGTCTCAATTTGTTTCTGCGAAATGCTGTGTAATGTTGGATTCTTCTTTGACATGACTTTGGATTTAAATATAATTCATTTTCAAATTGACCCTCCAAACACCATGCAGAGGAAAAGTAGTCTCAACTGTGTGCACATCTCCTTATGGGGTATTTTTCTATACCAGTCTGTGGTCTATTCCAAGTTGGTTCGACTTTTCAGCATAAATAAAACTAGAAGTGTCATGACATAACTCTTGTTTTTTCCTGCTTTCCATCTTCTGCTTTTACCCTGTCCATTTCTGTTGGATCTCTCTCAGGGTTTGGGGCATTGTCATGTATTGGAATGAAGAAAACATCTATAGCAGTATGTGGCCATTATCAGGATGATTTACAATGTGCTTTACCATTGCCACTATTGAAGAGTACCCATGGTGAGGGAACATGTTCTTTACACATCATTTTTGAAAGCATACCTGATTGAGGGCCTTAAAAGTCTCACTGTACACTGGTTCCACAGATACCCCACTGGTCTGTGCAGCACGTTGGATTTGATGAAGCCACTTTCGCCTGGCAGAATTCCTCAGATTTTCCTTGTGGCTCCTCTCCAAAGCATTCATCAGAAACTCCACAACGCTTTCCATAACCTCATTTTCATTGCCTCTGAGCTCAGAGACAACCAACTCAATATAGTTCTGAAACTGTTTTGAGGACAATCTCACTTCCTGACCGGGATGTGCCTTTGGAAATTGGATATGCAGTTTAGCTAAGAGACATAAACACAAAAGCAAGAGCTAACAAAAAATTCATTAGTTGGGGGTGGGGGTGAGTGAGGGTGGAGCAGGGGTGGGGGTAGGGGAAAAGGCATTTTCATTGTCTTCTTAGAACAAACAGAAACTCCTGACAGTTGATTCCATGGTCAAACAAGTATTATATCAAAAGCATCTTTGAGCATGATCAAAAATTTTACAGTGATTCTTATGTTGAACTCAACATGACTCCTATGTTATCCTTTCAGGTGGTGTACTAGTTACGTGTTGGGCTGTGAACATGGTCGGCAGTTCAAAACCGTCAGCAGTTCCCTGGGAGAAAGACTGAGCTTCCTACTTGCATAAACAGTTAGTCTCAGAAACCCACAGGAGGCACTATGAGTCAGCATGGCCTCAATGGCAGTGAGTTTACTCAGCCAGCTGAAACACCAGGGTTGACTTTGACTCCTGCCTATTCTTTACTGTCCATATCTAGACCATTAAACCCTATCTGTTATTCTTTGGCAATGAATGTTGTGGTCCCCTGTCATCATTGCTAATTCCACACCCCAAAGCAGCTTTCATTATTTTATCATTGGATTATCACTACCAAATACAGGTCAAGTTAAATTTTTAAAATGCTAGGGGATAAAGATTGACCTTTATTCAAAGTCATTTGGTCTTTGTTCTTGGTTCTTGAGAGAGTTCTACAGTTTTGGAGTTTCCTGAGTACTTGAGGTATCTTTTTAATCTATAGGGAGCCCTGGTGATGTAATGGTTATGTGTTGTCTGCCATGTTCTAAATCTCCAGCCGCTTCATTGGAGAAAGACTGGGCTTTCCACTCCTCTAAACAGGGACAGTCTCGGAAACCCACAGGAGGTCTCTATGAGTTGGCATCAACTCAATGGCAGTGAGTTTTTGTTGTTGTTGTTGTTGTTGTTGTCTATAAGACTCCAGATCGAACTTGACAGATTATGAAGGCGAGGACACTCTTGAATGGGAATTGTTAAGGTCAGAAGGACCCACTACCTCATACGACCACCTCATAATAACATAACGAAAATCTTCAATAAAAGCTCTGGACATTGAGTCTTAGACTTCTACTCGGTGAAAGACATAAATGTCTGGGTGGCCCTGTGTCAGAGACCCTCCTAGACCGTACTCCGCACTGCTTCATTTGTATCCTTACAGCATTTTCTGCGAGCTTTGTGAGTTATTCTAGCCAATGAGCAAACTGCAAGGAATGGTAAAAGCCGGTAGGTTAGAAGTCAGGGAGCCCAGAGTGTTCCTGAGCTTGTGGTTGGACTCTCATAGGGGTCAAGAAAAAGCTCCACATTTGTACTTAGTAATTTAATGATATATGAGGTACGGAGAATTTTCAGTTAAAGTAATTAGAAATAGTTGCATAAAGTCTGCAATCTGAGATCCCAAGAGATTCTTTCCTGAAATGGCATAGATTGAATTTCAATGCTAAGAACTCTTTAAGAGCACTTCCCCGACGCTCACATCACGTTTTTTAAAATGAGAAAATGTTGTAGAGGTAAGGGAAGTGGAAGAATAGTCATCTTGAACAAACTTCCAATGGCCAAATTTCAGACAACTGGAGCACCAAAATAAATTAAGACTGAGTTAGTTACAGTTCATTGTGCCAACCTGGCCAATAAATCCATGTGGGGTCAATTGAAGGGGTGAGAGATAAATGACTCGGTGAGCCTCACCTTTCTAGTTCTCGGTCTCTTGCTTACTGATGGTCAACCAGGGTGCAGCTGCCTTAGCCAGTTCCCTGTTTCAGCTGGCAAGGCTCACTTCCTGCAAGACATCCCTGAGGAGAAGCCACATGGACCTACCCGATGCAGCCCTGGGTGCTGGA
>NW_022111358.1:3651138-3671011 GCF_000313985.2 Echinops telfairi
TGGTTATAGGACGAGCATGTGTTATAGTCATGACATGCAAATGACGGAAACGATCATTAGAAGAGGGCACCTGTGGTCTGGTTAGCTCTACTGTAGAAGGTGTCTAAGGAGAAGAC
The DNA here is from genome assembly GCF_000313985.2 of Echinops telfairi. Taxonomy (NCBI): domain Eukaryota; kingdom Metazoa; phylum Chordata; class Mammalia; order Afrosoricida; family Tenrecidae; genus Echinops; species Echinops telfairi. The sequence goes on from NW_022111358.1 coordinate 3,651,255, forward strand.
GGAGAGGGATTTATACTGCAAATAAGCATGCATTGATGACGCAGTATTTCTCAAGAGAGTGCCTCCTATTGTCTGTAGCATTTCCTTCTAAACCACTATCCTCTTTCTGAAAATTTTGTTCTTAGCACTTTCTGGAGCTTACCAGGGGGTTTCAACCAGAGAAATTTTTCAGACAAAACCCAAGTTTCTCCTACATTAAAGGGTTAATGAAAATGTCAAGGAGATGCTGCTCTATTATTGATATTGATAATATATTGATATTATTAATAGCCATGCTATTGGGAATAAAGCAAAGTTAGTGTGCTTAGGTAATGAGTATTACGTCATGACTGCCACTGAACAGCAGTAGTGGCATGCTATCAATTCCGACTCACAGTGTCCTGGTGTACAACACTATCCTCACAATTGTTGCTATGTTGGAATCCATAGTCGCAGCCACGGTGTCAATCCATTGCATTGGTTTTCCTCTGACCCACAACCAAGTAGGATGTCCTTCTCTAGGGACTGATCCTGCCTGAAAATCTGTCCAGATAACTTGAAATGACATCATTCCATCCTCTCTTCCAAGCAGCACACTAGTTATACTTCTTCATCCTTCTGGCAGTCCCTGGTATAGTCAATATTCTTCACCAACACCATGATTCAAATGCATCAGGTATTTTTCAGTGTTCCTTATTCATATGCACTGAGCTGCTAACCACAAGATCAGCAGTTCCAAACCACCAGCTGCTCTGTGGGAGAATTAAGACTTTCTACTCCCGAAAGTGGTTTCAGAAACCCGCAGAGGCAGCTCTATCCTGTCCTGTAGGGTTGCTATGAGTTAGAATTGAGTTGATGGGAGTGAGCTTGGTATTTTCATTTCATTGTCTAGTTTTCACATGCATGTGAGGCAATTAAAAATTCCATGACTTTGGTCAGGTGGTCAAAATGACTTAGTTGCTTTTTAGCACTTTAAAGAAGTCTTTTCCAGCAGACTTGCCCAATGCAATGCATCATTTGATTTCTTGACTGGTGCTTCTATGCATGTTGATCACGGATCCAAGTGAAATGAAATTCTTCACTGCTTCAGTCTTTCCTCCCCTGATGGTGAAGTTATTTGGTAGTCCATATTAAAAGCTATAGTCTTTGATCTTTATCAGTTAAGTGCTTTAACTCCTTCACGTTCAGTGAGCAAGGTTGTGTCATCTGCATATCTCAGGTTGTTAATTGAGTTTTTCGTACAGACCAATTTCTTGGATTATATGTTTAGGGCTATAACTCTGACAGGCACCTTTCCTGGTTTGAAATCACAAAACATCCCATTTTTTCTGTTCGATCAACTGCCTCTTGGTCTCTGTTCAAGCTTTACACGAGTACACTAAATGTTCTGGAATTCCCATTCTTCACAATGTTATCCCCAATTTGTTATGGTCTAACAGTGGAGTGCCTTTGAGCAGTCAATAACACACAGGTAAACGTCTTTGTTCTAACTTTGTTTTCAGTTGAGCTCCATCTCATATCAGACTTGATAATTGCTTATTCTATGTCCTCTTCTAAATATGGCTTGGATTTCTAGCAGTTCCTTGTCAATGTACTGCTGCAACTGTTTTTGAAAGATCTTTAGTAAAAGAAATCGTGGACAGGAGTGCGTTTAATATTATGCTGAGTTGAGCTAACTAGCAAGACAAAGGACAATACTTATTACTAGTGGAGGGAAACAGGATCAAGGAGGAAGGTCTATGGTGGAAGTTATGTAAATCTCCCCCAAATAAGAATATAAATTGTTCAGGTGGAACCAAGCCTTGGCAGAGAGTGACTTGATGATTTATATGTGTATATGCAACCCACAGCAATCAGGGTTAGGACAGCATGTGGTTGCTCTGCTGCGGGTGAAGCCTCAAGGAACAGTTTTGGAGGAGTTTGTAGACAGAGAAGGAGGTCATGAGGTGGTGGTGTTGAAAGGGAAGTGATGGTCTCTGTGTGCTTAGGATTTCTTCTCATTATTGCCTCCATTACTGATTTGGTTATAATCCGTTTAATAAATATTCGTGTGCTTCAGGTTGGCTCAGCTTGTTCTACCTGGTGGCTACTGCTGCATGGAAGGAGACCACAGCACTGGGAAACCGTAGTATCCACTACCCTTCAAGCTACCAGGAGAATAATCTGGGGACAATTTTGTCTTGTGGATCAGAGAGAAAATGTTCAACCTGGTCTCTCTCTCTCTCTCTCTCTCTCTCTCTCTCTCTCTCTCACACACACACACACACACACACACACACACACACACTTTAGACAACAGAAATTTACTATCTCACAGTTCCAGAAGTTTGTAGTTTGAATGCAGGGTGTTGGTGCCCTCCAAAGTCTTGAACCTGTGATCTTCTCTTCAGTTTGGTACATTATTTATTCATGAAATGCTAATGTTTAGTTCTGGATTTTGAGACAAAAATATTTTCCTTGGGGAAGGGAGGGGATAAAATGAGGAGCTGATACCAAGGGCTCAAGTAGAAAGAAAATGTTTTGAGAATGATGATGACAACAAATGTACAAATGTGCTTGACACAATGGATGTATGGATGGATTGTGATGAGTTGTACGAGCCCCCAATAAAATGATTTATTAGAAAAAAAATATTTTCTTGTCTCTCACCGCTTCTCCCCAGGTGCTCCTTGGCATGTAGATACATCTTCACACGTCCTCCTCTCTTTGTGTCTTTTCTCCTCTTTTATAATGTTATTACCCAGATGGGATTAGGACCCACCCTCTTCCAATATGATCTGATATTAACTAACAACATCTTCAAAGACCCTATATCCAAACAAGATCACGTTCACACCTCTCAAGTGTTAGGCCCTCACCATATATTTCTTGGAGACACAATTCAATTCTTAACAGTGGCTTTTCTCACTTCTCATCCTCGTTCCCCATTCCTTGTGTTCTGAGTTCAGAGATCATCTTCCAGACAAACCATCGGCACCCAAGATCTTGGTGTAGAGTCTTATTTTGGGGGGAATTCTAACTAGGGTAGAAGGAGTCTTCTTTAAAATGCAAGTCAGTGTGTGTGTCCACTTACTTGGTGGAATCTAATGTGCTTGCATCATTCTGGTGTAAATACAGGAAAATACGGGGTTTGGCTTTCCAGCTTCTCCGGTCGTTAGAAGGGTGACATAGGTTGGAGGCTGTGAGCCAATCCAATGTCCCCACTTAAAAACAACAGCAACGCCCACAAAAACCTTTTCATTGTAGTTTGGGTGAAAGTTTACAAAGTAAATTAGTTTTTTCATTCAAAAAATGTGTACACATTTTGCTTTGGCATTGACTATAACCCCTATACTGTAACAGCATTCTTCTCACTCATTTTCTCCACTGCCTGTCTCCATTCACCCTTCTTCCTTGACCCTTCTGACCGCCAGAGCCTTGCTTCCTGGCAAACGCTGACCTTTGGGTCTGGTGTGGCTGTTCTGAGCAGTATGTTCCTCTCTGGTGTTGTTGTTCACTTGCTAGGTCTGCTGACTTATTGCTTGACTGAAAGTTGACTCTCAGGTTTTGAAGGGTGTCAAGGGCCATCAACTTAGATTCGCTTGTGAAAGTATTGACTACTTACAAGCAATTTCACAACTAAAGAAAAACCTCGTTGGATTCCCTTGGCCTTTAAGCCTTTAATCATACACTTCTATGATATACTAACAAAAAGCATAATTTTAATATCAGGAAAAGAGGTTTTGTGACTGGGGCCCTTAAAAATCTTATATTACAATTCAGCCATCACCAGGCAAGAGATGGATCCTTCCTAAGGCAAGCAGTCATGTCCAAATAACCAGTGTTTTAATTCTACATATTCACATTATTTATAGTAGTACTGGGACAGTAAAGTCAAATTGCTACAACAACTTAAATAAGAAAGTTCTTCTATTTTACCTTTTTTCATTGATTCTTTTTCCAATCCTTCCTTATATGTGAACAAGAGTTCATCAACTTCATTCAGATCCAGGAAGCCTGAGCTATCGCAGTCCCACTTCTGAAAGAGGGCTTCTAGTAGCAGTCCCTTTCGAACCCTTGAAGCCTTTTGCCTACTCTAGGATAAAAACAGGATAACAGGCGCGAATGACAGTTTTCACCGTGGCAATGGGCATCCTGTGTCTGCACTCAAGAAAAGCACAGGGACTTTTTACAAAAGCAGCTTGGCTTTGGAGTTCAAGTGATATGAATAGAACCATGTGGGAAACGAATTTTAATTTCCTAAATACCCTTTCCCAATTTTATTTCTCAACAGCAACAAAGCTAACCCAGACATCCACTTTATTGGCCTAAAACGCATAGAGATAAGACGAGCCTTCAGAACCTTTGATTTACTCCTTTGCACTCTACTTCCCAGTTGCTCAGGAATGTGACAATAGCCTGGCTTCTTGGTGTGATATGCTTTGTGGTGGAAGGAGAATGGCCTTGCTCAAACAATGAACAATGTCTCTATTTTTTTAAACATATTTTTATATTTCACATTGACTTAATTTAAAATTTATTTTATTTCCCTTTTAGATTTATTCCTAGTTAATCCTGACAGTTAGGTAGTAATCGAGTGAGTATCTAGATAGAGTTGATTGCAAAAATAAAGGAAATAGATCCCATCAGGCTAAACAAGCAGTATTATGAGGGTAAACAGGATACCAGGTCTGAATTAGGTTGAGAAGAGGCATAAGGTTGATGAGATTACCAAATATGTTTGGTGAATCTAATTTATATATTTAATACAGAAGTTCATAAATGGCTTGCTTCATTTGTCTATCTCTCAAGTAAGTAGCACATTCTTAGGGAATGTCTACTACCTGGGTACACATGAATACAAATGTGTATAATTCAGCCATAATCATACTTCTAGGTCCATGCCCTTGAAAATGCACTCACAAAGCAGACAGTATATGCATGCTTACATCTTTGCATATGTACATGTCTGCTCTGCAAGCTGCCAGAGAGGAAAAACAGAACTATTCCATCAGTCATCTCCTGCAAAGAGAAATCATATTATTTTTAAAAGGATACGTTTTCTTGGGCCATTTGACAGTAAAACAAAACGAAATATTTAATAACGATGCTTGCTGAATTAAAATGTTATATTTGGTCGTAAGGTTTTTAAGAAGAGCCACATTGTGCACAACTAACATTGCGAGATTTACTTTATATGAGTGACGTGGATAAATAAGGTTACCCACCTGTTCTAAGGCACTGATTTTCTCTTCCTTCGTTTCAACATAGTGCTGCTTTAAAAACGAGGCGAGGTTCTCACTGACATTCAGGGAGGTCTCTTCACCAACAAACGTCTCTAGGAGTTGCATGAACTGGAGCAGACGGAGGGAAGCACCATCAAAGGCAAACCTGCCATTTCCTTCCTTCATCTCCTGAATATTTCTGATAATTGGGTGTAGCTCTGTCAAGCATGAAACATACATCAAGCAGTCAAGCGAAAAAACTCTCTCAAAGTTTAGGGAGATTATCTGTGAGTAGTCTCCCTAAATTGTAGCCATCATTGGCTTAATTTTGCTCATTGGGAATTCGTACTTCCTTCAGGATTGTCCTCCATTTTCCTTTCGGAAAACATCTTCCACCTCTCAAGTGGTACCCAGTCTGTCCAACTTTTGTGCCAATGAGGTTTAAGTGAGATAGGTCTAAACACCCTAAGGTAGGACGGAGCAGGTGACCTTTACCCCAAGGGTATGGAATTGGTGGTTGATGTACTTTAGCTCAGATCTCTTCTGGTTTTGAGGGGGTCTACTGGAAGCTGGTCTATGACTACCATATATTTACTATTTTAATGCTCTGTTTGCCTTTCCATGACATGTATTGGTTTGGCAGGCATATTTCTGCCTTTGTGAATGAGTGTTATTGAAAGTTTTGCCCTATCCGCAACCCTCATTGTTCATGTAAATGTGCCCAGTCATTTAGGGTTTTAATCTGTACAAGTTAACAATTCATGTATTTCAGTATGAAAAGCCAGCATATATTTTTATAATTTCCTTTTCTCAACAGTATTTTAAATCCTATATTGCTGGCTAAATTAATGATACTATCAATAGAATCACCTTTTGCTTCAAGGAAATGATTTATAATGTTCTTTATCATAAACTGCTAATGATGTCTCTAAAGTGAACCAGAGACATATATAAAATGTAAGTATATAAGTGATTGGGGACTCAAACATAATTGTAGCCCTAATCTAAGAACAATTCGTTCTTATTACATGGCCCTACTGGACACTTATCCTCATGAAGAGATCACTGAAGATATGAGTGCTACATTAAAGTGTGGTGAAGAAATCAGGTGGCACCTGGCTATCAGAAAGAATAATGCATGGGGTCTTAAAGGCTTGTCTTCAAACAAGCAGACATCTAAGTGAGGCTTCAACTAAGTTCAAATGGAAGAAGCGCATCAGCCTGTGTGATCCAAGTACTGTAAATAATAAAATCCAAAACTGGAGGAGGGAATGGGGTCAGAGCTTAAGTTCTGGACCCTCAGTTTGCAGTAGGCTGTGATGACAGTGCAGGCCTCATATCATTTGCAGGGTCTGCACACAGATTACGGTTCTGGTGACCCCCCTCTGACCATAATATAGGGATGTAAATAGCTTTGTTATCAGAAAGAAAGTTTCATAGGTTGATTATGGCAGATATAGTTAGGTCAACATGCAACACATTATTTGATCTTCCTTTTGACCGATTTTAAAGTTGTTTCAATTTTTTATATGTTATGCTTTCTTTCTTATTGAGATTTTTCTCTGTTTTGATTGTCATTGTTGGTGGTGTTTTTGTTTGTTTTTGTTTTGTATGATTTTCTGTACATGAAATCCAGGATAGGTAAAACCGTAGAGACAGTAACTGGATTAATAATTACCTAGGAGAATGGCAGGAGAGTTTGGGGGGGAAGGAAGAGCTAATAACGAGTCTGAGAATGAAGAAAATGTTCTTATATTCATTGTGATGATTGCATAACTCATCTTAATATGATCAAGCTATTAAATTGTATGATATGTGAATTATATTCCAATAAATCTATTAAAATAACAAAATTTTAAGGGTGTGTTAGTCTGGGTAGACTAGAGAAACAAATTCTTAGACACACATATGTATATAAGGAAGAGGTTTATATACAAGAGCAATTGTACATTAAGAAAGCATCCCAACCCAGTCCAGTTTAAGTCCCTAAGTCCGATCATAGCCCATATGTCTGATACCAATCCATAAAGTCCTCTTCAGACTCATGAAACACATGCAATGAAGCCAAATGCAGGACGATCACAAGCCAGTGGGTAGAAAGTCTTTGGGTCCAGTGGTGTTGTAAGCATCTCAGTGCTGGCAGGGGTCTCTCTGTGGCTTCTCCAGCTTCAGAGGTCTTGTTGCATCCATGTGGCTTGTCTTCTGCAATGTCTTCCAGGGAGTAGCAGAGAGAGAAGTGTCTTCCGCCTCCAAGGAGAAAGTACCAGATTTCCCAGAATTCTCAGGAGATCTCCAGATTGACAGCCTACACTCCACCCCTACACTCTTAATCCTTAAATTGACACCAGATTAGGTGACTACCACAAAGAGAAAAAAATGAACCCTCATGCAATTTTTAAAAAAATTGTCAAAGTATAAAACAAAAGAAAAGAATATGAATTAGCAGGAAACAAGAACTTGACCAAGAAGTTTCACCAAAATAGTTCGAGAACAGAAAATTTGTTATTTGTTATAAGTACAAATTTTGCAGATAAAAGGAAAATAATCCCTTTTTTTCATTAGACAAACTTTATTGCATCAAAGCATAACAGACAAGTCTTAAGGAATCATCTAGAGACTGTGGCTGGACACCGCTTAGATCAGCGGTTCTCTACCGGTGGGTCATGACCCCTTTGGGGTTCAAACGTCTCTTTCACCGTGGTCGCCCCAATTCATCACAGTAGCAAAATGACAGTGATGAAGTAGCAACGAAAAGACTGTTATGGTTGGGGGCTCACCAACACATGAGGAACTGTCTGAAAGGGTCTCGGCATAAGGAAGGTGGAGAACCAGTCTTAGATCTTACTCATCAGCGTGCTGAACTGTTCCTTTTTCAGACACAGATACCATCCAAAATTTTTTTGATATCCTTGTTTTTAATTGTTGTGGCTTGCTGAATTAAAGCAGCTGAAATTGATACAAGCTCAATGTTGTTTCCTTTAAGAATTAACTCATCATTCTGGCCTCGAGAAACCGAACAAGCAACACCTGTCCTCATGAGAACCCTTCCCAATGTATTTTTCACTCAAGAAGTTACGGATTTCATCAAGAGGGCCATTCTCCTGAATAACCACATTGATGGGAAGTGGACATATACAGACCTCAGGGTAACCCCTTTGACCCTGTTCTGTGCATGACTGCAGATATTGCTGATGGGAGCCAGTTCTTTTGTATTTGCCCCACCATGTGTCAACCTGAAGCCTCTCTTATTTTTTCTTCCAAGGAGACTGAGTTCTACTTTGATGTGATTGAAGCCCCTTCACAGGGTTCGTCTAGGCCCCTTCACCATGACTGTGCACCCCTTCAGGGAAATGCCAACATTCTCTGGAATGTCAACAGTCAGTTGCTGAGAATGGTCTTCATTCTCACAGCAGATGTGGCAAAGCAGGGAGATAATCTTGATCGAACTAGTTATACTAATTACTGATATGAAAGGCAAAATGCTAAAATAGCATTCTAGTAACATGTGAGTTCTAATTGGAACCCAAATCCACTGCCATTAAATGGATTCCAATGCATAATGACCCCATATAAGGTTTTCAAGGCTGTAAATCTTTATGGGAGCAGATAGCTCCCAGGTACTCCTGCAGAACAGCTGGTGGGTTTGAACCACCAACCTTGTGGCTAGCCACCCAATGCTTAGCCAACAGCACTACCAGGGCTCCTCTTGTTAGAATAATAGTGGTTAAATATCTAGTTGACCTGGGATCTAAAAGATACTTGTTGCTCCATTGAGTAGATCTTTCTTTGTAAACCTTTAAAAAACAAGGCTGATTCTCATCTGTCTTATATCTTTGGATGTGGAACTACCAGAGTGAGAAATAGCTTGAATGATATTTTTGAGTTTTAAGTTCTAAATGTGCAGGACCAGGTTCCAAAGTAGTCTTAGAGCCATGTAATGGTAAAAAAAAAGAAGCCTGGTGGTGTGGTGGATAGGCACTCTGCTCTTAACATAAAGGAGAACGATGTGGCAGTATGCATCCATAAAGATTTATAGTCTTGGAAACACTACAGAGCACTGCATTGTAAACAAATCCACAGAAGTAGATTTGGTTTGCGAATAAAGAAAAAAGGGTATTCCTACTGCCTTAAGTTTACAAATAGAAAAGCTTTCAACAGCACATCACCCCAACCCAAAACATTAATCCCCTCCAGCCACAGTGGAGGGATGTGAATAGCCTTGCTATCAGACAATGAGCATTGTAAAGTCTACTATGGTAGTTATCATTAGGTTAAAATGTAATATCTTGTTATTTGATCTCCCTTGTGACCCAGTTAAGTTGTTTCAGTTTAAAAAAAAAGAGAGAGAGAAATAACATGGATTAAACTTCCAGTTCACCACTTGTCTGTTTGTCGTACTGTGGTGGTTTGTGTGTTGTTGTGATGCTAGAAGCTATCTCAATGGTATTTCAAATGCCAGCAGGGTCACCAAAGTGAACAGGTTTCAGAAGAGCTTCCAGGCGAAGAAGAGACAATGAATGACTCAGCTCCCCCCCACCCTCTTTTTGGAGGAAGGAGCCCTTGAAAACCTAATGCATAGCTGTGCAACACTGTTAGATACTGAAGGCCTAAGGAACGGAAGCAGAACTTTGTTGGAGATAGTGCCGGGCCAGTTGGAGGGTATTTAAAGTGTGACTGAGGAGGAGCGCTTTCTCAGAGTGGAGTTGACTCTGGTGATGGGAGTCGGGTAAAGCCTGTGGAAGAGTGGAGCCTTCGGGACTTTCATTTGCTGATGGAGCATGATTCAAGGTAAGGAGAAACAGCAGCACACATCTGTTAATAATCAGAACTTGGAATGTGCAAAGAACGAATCTAAGGAAACTAGAAGTGGTCAAAAATGAAACGGAAGGCATAAAGATTGATATCCTAGGCATTAGTGAGCAGAAGTGGACAGGTATTGACCACTATGAAGCAGAAAAATAATATGATTTATTATAGCAGGAATAACACAATCAAGAGAAAAGGCAAGGCATTCATTGTCAAAAAGGACATTGTAAAATCAATCATAAAGTACAATGCTGTCTGTGATAGGATTATATCTATCCACCTTCAAGGAAATCCAATCAATATAACTATTATTCAAATACCGTATACACACGTGTATAAGCCGAGTGTGTCAGCACATTTTTAGGTGGTAAAATTCGGTGCCTCAGCTGATATTCCGGTCGGCTTATACTCGAGTATATATGGTATACAAAAGCTCGTGATAAAGAAGTTGAAGAATTCTACCAACTTCAGTTGAAAATTGATCAAGAATGCAATCAAGATACATTGATAGAAATTACTAGTGGTAGAAATGCAAAAGTTGGAAACAAGGAGGAAGGAAAATATCGTCTTGGTGGTAAAAAAACAAAGCTGGAGATTGAATGCAGAGTTTTGCAAAACCAACAACTTGTTCATAGAAAATACTTTTTTCAACAACACATGGATTTCTCCGGATGGAATACACAGAACTCAAATTGACTACATCTGTGGGAAGAGAAGATGTAGAAATTCATTATCAACATCTAAAACCCAGACAGGGGCTAAATGTGGAACAGACCATCAATTACTCACATGTAAGTTCAGGATAAAGCTGAAGAAAATTAAAACAAATTCATGAGAGCCAAAACATGACTGTAAGCCTATCCCACATACATTTTGAGTTCGTTTCAAGAACAAATTTGACACATTGAACACTAGTGACACAAGACCTGATCAGCTATGGGAGGACATCAAGAAAATAATTCATGAAGAGAGCAAAAGGTCATTAAAAAGACAAAAAAGGAAGATCAAAATGTATATAATGAACATCTTCTCAAGTGTTTCTTGGCCACTTAAATATCTCCTTTGCATAAATGCCTATTCAAGATTTTTGTCCACTTAAAGAAAGAGAAACATCAAAAGAAGAGTTGCATTGGCCATGATCCGATCGCTGAAGACAAATGGGTGCATAAGGAAATGTGGTGAAGAAAGCTGATGGTGCCCGGCTAGCTTTCAAAAGGTATAGCATCTGGGGTCTTAAAGACTTGAAGGTAAACAAGAGGCCTACTAACTCAGAAGCAACAAAGCCCACATGGAAGAAGCACACCAGCCTGTGTGATCACGAGGTGTCGAAGGGATCAGGTATACGGCATCATCAGAACAAAAAATCTTACCACAGTGAATGAGTGGGGGAGTGCAGAGTGGATACCCAAAGCCCATTTGTAGGCCACTGGAGATTCCCTTGCAGAGGCGTATCGGGAGGAGATGAGCCAGTCAGGGTGCGATGTAGCAACGATGAAAAATACAATTTTTATCTAGTTCCTAAATGCTTCCTCCCCCTCCCTCCCACTACCATGACTCAAATTTGACCTTGCAAGTCTGGCTAGACCAGAGGATGTACACTGGTACAGATAGGAACTGAAAATCCAGGGAATCCAGGGCGGATGAGCCCTACGGGACCAGTGGAGTGAGTGGCGAGACAGGGAGGGTAGAGGGAGAGTGGGTAGGAAAGAGGGAACCGATTGCAGGGAACTATATGTGACCTCCTCCCTGGGGGACGGACAACAGAAAAGTGGGTGAAGGAAGACGTCGGACAGGGCAAGATATGACAAAATAACAATTTATAAAATATCAAGGGCTCATGAGGGAGGGGGGAGCGGGGAGGGAGGGGAAAAATGAGGACCTAATTGGGGGTGGGGTTTAAGTGGAGAGAAAATGTTTTGAGAATGATTAGGGCAATGAATGTACAAATGTGCTTTACACAGTGATGTGTGTATGGATTGTGATAAGAGTTGTATGAGCCCCTAATAAAATGATTAAAAAAAAAATCATGTACCTGCAAATCTGGGGTGACCATAGATTAAGTTTGCCTGTTCCCCATCTTCAACTTTTGGGTACTTCATCTTCAACTTACAAGTAAAAAATGTACCTGTAAAAAGTCACATTAAAAAACATAGCCAATTTAACTTTACTGTCACAGTATTTTTGTTCTAGAGTATAAATGAAAGGAGGATTAAATGAGAAGTTACCTGACCATGACTTTCCTTCTATTTGCGGCGACTTGGGTTCACAAGATTGTTGTTTCTGAACTTTCTTTGCAATTTCTAGGAGGTCCAAAAGAAAATGCCCATAAATTGGATATATTAGGACTACAATTCTGTTATACATGTATTCTAAGGCTAATGAGTGAAATGCCTTGCATATAGAACATTAAAAACTTCTCTTCAGGTACTTTCTCGTACATGTAAAATGTTGAACCACAGTGAAAACATTTAACTTTAATTGTGGAGAGGTGCTGTATGGAACAACCTGTTTGTTTCCCATTTGGTCACACAAAATGAAGACTAAAATTTATAGCTTCTCTCTCAGGTAGGTATAATTATATGTCTTCATTCTGACCAAGAATATGTGAAGGAAAGTGATGTGCAGTTACCTCCCCCTTCTTTCTCTGAGCTTTCTACTCAGGATGTGGACTTGATGGTGGGCCATCTTGAACTATAGGGTTGGAGGAGCCACTGGCCAGAAGAAACTTTAGGCCCTTCAGATTTTTATGGGTCTGAACTGTCATACACGTTTTTGTTTTTATATGAAAAAGGAAAACCCCTGTGTTGCTCAGACATCATTCATTTGAATTGCCGCTAATGTAGCATTTGATTAAATAGTAATGTCATTAAATTTTTTTACCAGCAAGTCCTATTATGTAAGGAGAACCAGAAATTATAACAAACAAACAAAACGAACTTACTGCCATTGAGTCAATGCCAAGTCATAGCAACTCTATCAGACAGGATAGAACTGCCCCTGTAGGTTTCTGAGACTGTAACTCTTTACAGAGTAGAAACCCCTGTGGTTTCAAACTGCTGACCTGGCAGTAAACAGCCCAACCTCTATATGACCAGGGTTCCTCCCCGCAGTTTTAAATAGAGACTTTCTTTGAGATGATAGGATTTTAGAATTACATAAACAAACAAACTCAAACTTATTGCTGTTGAGTTGATACCAACTCGGTGACTCTCTAGGACAGAGTAGAACTGCCTCGTGGGGTTTTCAATGTTACCACGTCTTTCTCCTGAGTGGCTGGTGAGTTCCAATAGCCAATTCGGTAAGCAGCCGTGTTTACCACTGTGCCACAGAATGCCATTAGAATTTTAAAATAATGACACCTATCTGAGGTCTTAGGAGTCATTGTGATTGGCTGTGTGAAAGATTAGAATTTTCAACAGAGAGGGAACACGTATTTGAACTGCAGTGTTCTTTCTATCTTAAAGATGACTTTAATAATGTGTATGGAACTGAAAAAGGGAAGACCCGTTTCATAGTTGAAATACAAGAAATCTCTGAAGATGGTTTCTAATACCATCTACCACAGCTAGAACAAAATGGCTTCTGCTGCTTTTCAGGGAATTAAATATTTCATCTCTAGCATTACCAGATTTCTTCCTCACAAATGAGCTTGTGGTGAAAAAGGAAAATCTTCGTAAACTGACAGTGGAACCATCTGGAACATATTTCATTGATTTTCCAAGCTATAGACTTGTGTTATAGACTCATGTTGAGTGGCAAAACATATCAGTCTGCATGACCTGTTAGGCCAGGAGAAATTCTAACTTGGGTGGACATTAAAAAAAAATCACTCCACGAAACAGGGATCTGACATGGTCAGAGAACTGCATTCCTACCTGAAAGCCCATCTTTTCTACTTGATGTTGGAATTTCTTGCAGTTCAGAACTTATAGGCAGGTCCTCTTTATATGTTTGCCTCTGGAACAACTCTTCCTGTGGAGGGATTGCCATGGACTTGGATGTAACCTCTCTCATTTTTGTACTTGAAGTCGAGTGTAAGTTCTGATGTTCTGGGACTGGCTCTATGGATAATCCTTGTTCTATTATTGACCCTCGTTGTACCACTGACTCTCTGCGTGGTTCTTGTTCTGCGGTTGACCCTCTGTGTGATCCTGGTATCACGGACCCCTCAGGTGGCTCTTTTTCTGCAATTGACTCTCTGCTGCGTGGGTCTGCTGCCACTGACTCGCTGAGTAATTCTTCTTCTGTCATCGACTTTTGATATGGTCTCTGTGCTGTTCTTGATTGTCTGTGAAATTCTTGTTTTACAATTGGTTCTTTCGGGATTTCTTGTTCTGCAGTTAATTCTACTCCGGTTTCATGTTCGAAAGTCGACAGGCTCTGTGGTTCTTGTTCTGTAATCAGCTCTCTTTGTTGACTTTGTTCTGTAATCGACTCTCCACTGGCTCTTTCTTCAGGAGTTGTCCCTGTATGAGGGTCCTGTTCTATTACTGGTGGTCCCTGCAGTGGTTCTGCAGTTGTCTTTTGCTCTACGGGTGACTTTGGTGGTGGTGGTGATTTTGTCTGTTCATCACGGATTTGTTGATCTTCTAACAATTTGCTTTGCACTTTGCTAGTATGCTTTTCAGACACTAATGTATTCATCTTTAAGATCATATCGTCAAAGTCTTCATAAATGTGATTCTGGTTATCCATGTCTCCCCAGAACTCAGGCAAGCCCATTTCTTCAAATTCAATAAGTGGCCCTACAGCAGAAAATAAAATGTTTACCTAAACAATTGATCTTATAATACAGAGTGAGAGTAATCAAATAATGTAAAAGAGCATTGGAGCAGAGTGCACAAACTATAAGCATATTGCTTTAAGTCAATATGAATTCCTGCCCTTACAAACAATGAAAACAAAAATAAGACATCGAGGCAACACACAAGAATAATACTCGCTACTCTAATTTAAAAACCATCATTTCCTAAAAGTGTAGCTTTTGAAATGAACATGATTATTCTTTGACTACTTGGAAATTTGCTTAGACTGCCTAGGCAAAAAGAAATAACTTTCTATCTCTGGTCTTCCCACAATACACGCGGCAGAGGGATGGGGAAGGGGTAACATATTTTCCATCTCAAATAGCTTTTCAATGACTTCAAAATCAAAGCAAACCTCTATCCCAGATAGTATTGCCCAGAGGCTATATTTATCCAGTAGCCATTTTCTCCCCTCTCTTCCCCTCCTCACTTTCTCCTTCACACTTCATTTTTTCCCTCCAAACTACGTGCACACCTGGTTCAGAATTCTATGGAAACATGGTATAGCATTTCCCAGAATCCAATCCAACAAACAAACTCTGGTGGGACTCATTCCACAAGCCTGCTTTTAGCTTCTCCAAATGAATAGTAACGAAGCTACGCCTGGGAGTCCTACCGCCTCTAGGAAGTCCCACCGTCTCTAGGAACGCTGCAAGTATATTACCCAAGGATCCTCAAATAACCAATCAAGACATTCTCACATAGAACTAAAATATTTAGTTCTTTAGAAAATCCAGTTAAAAGATGAAAACAATCATATTTGAGTAGTAATAGAAAAAATTCTTTCCTGTGCAAGCATAAAACTATGTATAAGTAAAATTGCATGGGAGAAGAAAATATATATCTTAGAATCGTTAGGACGCTAAGTTGAGGTCCTTAAAATAGCAATTATCATTACCAACTTAATTTCCAAAACATTCAGATTAACAGAGCAGCGGTTCTCAGTCTGGGGGTCGAACGACCCATTCACACGGGTCGCCTAAGGCCATATTTCCCATGGTCTTAGGAACCGAGACACCGCTCCTCCAGATACGCCCATATACGGGGTCACCACAACACGAGGAGCTGTACTAAAGGGTTGCAGCATTAGGAAGGTTCAGAACCACTGCATTAAAGCATCGTCGTTTTGATCTAGCTGTGTTTTCACCTGACAGTTTTTAGTATTGTACTATGGCGAAAAACACTGGTTGTCATTAACCGTGAGTTTGTGGGGAGTTTACGACTACACATAACTACGTAACATAATCCAAGGTAGACACTATGGAGAAAAGATTCCATGGGAAAAGAACGACCTTGTTTTATCACATCAATATCACTCCAATTTAAGCGAGCTCTTTTTGAGCGGCACTCACATTGCCTTGGGTTTCGGAGTAATGTCCTAATCGTTTTTGGACTTTGGTCATAGAATATTTCCAGTAATGCCAATGTCCTCTGCCGATTCAAAAACCCCACCTAAGCAGAAAGTTTGTCATTACTTGTTAGAAGGTTTAGAACTTTTATGTAATGAAATATGGCTTAACATGTTAGCTTACCACAATCACCGCCACTATCACCACCATCAAAATCATCTAACCAATACCTGCAAAGTCAAAACCAGGAAAGTCTTATCTTGCTTTAGGTTTATACTCTAATTCCCCTTCTTTATTATGTCAAAACATCTTACAAAATTTTTGTCTTGTTACTGACTTATTAATTGCTAAATCCAAAGTAGAATCTTCTGTTCTGAAATAGCCTAACTTGAGTGTACTACTTGAAACCATTAACTGCTCCTTATTCATTAATTTTGTTTCTTTGCATATTTTTGCTTTCAGGAAAACTTTTGTCACAGAAATATAGAAAGTGATAAAACTAACACGCGTGTACCTGTTACCCAGAAATGATCATTGCTAATATTTTGTGTATGTATTTTAAAGTACATAACTGATAGCATGTGTCCTTTATTCAAATTGCTTTTTTACTTACTCATCGTTGAGATCTAAGCCATAAATGAAAATAAATGTTTCATTTCTTTTAATAGCTGAATGGATATCCTATAATAGGAAAACACCGTAATTTATAAAGGTTTCTCTAATGATGGGAATTTCAATGATTTCCTGTATATTACCAAAATTTATTATTATGCCAGAATAATACTACAATGTATGTCCTTATACACACATTTCTTCTAGGTTACGGTTTCTACAAATTGAGCACAAACTTGCTATTCTCCTGGAGTAGCGATCAGGACAGACTGTGCATTAATACCCCAGGGGCATGCATTAATACCCCAGGGGCATGCATTAATACCCCAGGGGCATTCTGAGATGCGGCTGCAGTTTTGGATGTGAAGGCAATGAAGGCTGTGTGCCTTGAAGAAAACAGGCATTCTCTTATATGCTAATTGTCCCAGGGAAAGGAAAGAAAATTAATCCTCTAAAATAAGAATATGATTGCTTCATTGGCAAGGAAGGTTTAGGGAGATTTGTGGCTCAAACCTCAGCTCCGTCTGAGTACATGTAAATTCCAAGTTTCAGGTCTCTTCAATATCCATATCAGAAACCTGGCAACTCTGTTAGCTTAATTTAGATTATAGCGGTCACACTAAATTTTAGCTGACTTTTTAAATTGACATCTGCCTGAAGCTATAAGACATAAAGTTTCCTATTCAGCCATCATGGAAACTTTCTAGTTTTCTGACAGCAATAGGAGTTGTTACTTTTAAAATTCTGGGCTTGTCTTTTACTTTCTCTATAACCTCTGCAATGCAGTGAGATGAAGTTCATCCACTTAGAGGCCATATGCTCAGCATTATTATAATTATGGTCCAATGCGACAACCTCTGGCTCTCTTTAAAGTCTTTTCTCCAATACGCACTTAATTTCAAGCAATTATCAGTGACAGTTTGTTTTTTCATCAAAGAAAACAAAGATTCAATAGCGTGCAGATTCTAAGTGCTTAGCTTGATGAATGTTTAGCTAGCTAGACCCCATGGAAACACTACTAACGTATCACGATAAAAGGCATTTTAACTACCTTCAAAAGGCTCCTTCATTGTACTTCCCACTCCATCACTTCCCCAAAGCTAACTACTACTCTTCCGTCACATTAACTAGTTTTGTCTGTTTTTTAACTTTATATAAATGGAATCGTGCACTATATACTCTTTTGTGTGTTTTCTTTTGCTCCACATTCCGTCTATAAATATTATTCTTGTTTCACTTACTGTAATTCATTTGTACATTGATACATAGCTATAGATTCTACTGAATATATAAAAAATTATCCACTCTATTGCTGATGGACATTTGTGCTGCTTTTAGTTTTCAACTATTACAACTAGTCACATTTTGTTGTCATACTTTCAGCCATATCTAAGAATCCACTGCCAAACACAAGGTTGTAAAAAAATTACCTATGTTTTTTTCTTCTAAGTGTTTATTATTTTAGTTCTTCTGTTTAGGTCATTGGTCCGCTTTGAGTCAATTGTTGTATGTCGTGTAAGGCAAAGATCCAACTTTAATTCTGCATGTGGCTAACCAGTGCCCTAGCCATTTATCAAGGAAAGCATTCTTTCCCCCTTTGATGGTCCTGACATTCTTGTTGGAAATCAACTGGCCATAGATGTTGTCTTATTCTAGCCTCTCAGTTCTATTCCATTGATCTATACATGTATTTTTAATTGAATATCACCTATATTGATACCGTAGCTGTGTAGTTTTAGAATTTGAAGTGCAAGTCCTCAAAAATTTCAAGCTTGTTTTCATTATTCTGGGACTTCTTGCGATTGCATATGAATTTGAGGATCACCTCTTCCATTTCAAGGATCCCTGGTGGTGTAGTGGGTTATATGTTGGGCAGATAATTGCAAGGTTGGCAGTTCAAACTCATCTGTAACTAGAGATCATTTTAGTTCTTACTTTCCAATTATGATTCATGTATAATTACTCTGACTAGAGCTTCCAGTAGAATTTTGAATAGCAGTGGCAAAAATGGGCATCCTTACTTTGTTCCCCATCTTAGGTATAAGGCTTTCAATCGTTCACCAGAGAATATGTTAGCTTTGGGTTTGGATTTTTTTTTTTTAATGGATGCCATTTATCATATTGAGGAAGCTCCCTTTTATTTCCAGTTTTCTAAGGGTTTTTATCATGAAAGGGTATGGAATTTTTTCAAACGCTTCTATCTCCCACATCAATTGAGAAGACTGTGTTTTTCACCCTTTGGTCTCTTGATGTGACCTATCACATTGGTCAATTTTCTTCCACTGAACTACCTTTGCATTCCTAGGATAAATCCCATTTGATGATGATGTGTAAATATTTGTTTAGTTAGTATTTTGTTGAGGATTTTTGTGTCTACATCCATAAGAAGATACTGGTCAATATTTTTTTAAATGTTATCTTTTCCTAGTTTGGATAGCAGGTTAATGTTGGCCTCATAGAATAATTTCAAAAGTATTCCCTGCTTTTCTATTTTTTGAAAGAGTTTGAGAAGCATTGGTGTTAAATGTTCTTTAAAGGTTTGCTACAATTCAGCAGTACAGCCATCTGGTCCTGGATTTTTCTTTGTTCAGCGGCTTTTGATTACTGATATTTCCCTCTGACAACAAAAGAAGAACAGCTGTACCATAGATGGCTGTTCATGAGCTTGTAAGACCTCAATCATTACTCACCAAAGTCGGGTAGAGAACATTGTCTTTATGGACTATGTTATGCCAGTTGACCTTGATGTCTACCAAGATATCTTGATCCCCCTGGTCCAAGGACTCATTCTTTCAGGGTGTTTGGTTATGTCTAAAATGTTTTCATAAATTTGCACCCTGCATACTCTAGCTGCATATGCTCTATCTATCTATCTATCTATCTATCTATCTATCTATCTATCTATCAATCATCTATCTAATTATTTATCTATCATCTATATTCTTTATGACCCCTGGTCATGTAGTAGGCTATGTACTTAGCTGATAACCACCAGCTAAGTG
>NW_022111358.1:3672247-3673925 GCF_000313985.2 Echinops telfairi
GGCATTAGAGAACTAGAGGAAAGTTGTATGTTTCATCAGTGCTATACTGCACACTGACTGGCTCGTCTCCTCCCTGTGACGTTTCTGTAAGGGGATGTCCAGTTGCCTACAGATGGGCTTTGGGTCTCCACTCCGCACTCCCTCTCATTCACAATGATATGATTTTTTTGTTCTTTAATGCCTGATACCTGATCGTATCGACACCTCATGATCACACAGGCTGGTGTGCTTCTTCCATGTGGGCTTTCTTGATTCTCAGCTAGATGGCACTTGTTTATCTTCAAGTCTTTAAGACCCCAGACACTATTTCTTTTGGTAGCCAGGCACCAACAGGTTTCTTCAGCACATTTGCTTATGCACCCACTTTGTTTTCAGTGATCGTGTCGGGAAGGTGAGCATCATGGAATGCCAGGTTAACAGAACTGTTTTTGCATTGAGGGAGTACTTGAGTAGAGGCCCAATGTCCATTTGCTACCTTAATACTAGACCTATAAATATATGCACATAGAGCTATTTCCCCATCGTCATATATAAATATATTTACATATGTACATACCTGTATTTAGACCTCTATAAATGCCCTTTGCCTCCTAGTTCTTTCCTCTTTTTCCTTTTCCTTTCCTCTTGTCCCAATATCATGTTCAGTCTTCATTTGGTTGTCAGTTACATTGCCCTTGATCAAGCCCTCCCAGGCCTCCTACACCCTCCTCACCACCGATTTTATTCTCAACTTTTAATGGGAGTGCCATATCGTTTCCCACAGTGATTGCACGTTTCACAGTCCCACCAGCAGTGTGAGTGGTCCAGTCTCTTCATACTCTTGCCAGCAGTTGTTGTTGTTTTCTTTTTCAATTTGCTGTTAATGCTGAGCTGTCATGCTGTGAACGCTCATTGCTCTTTTCATGTATATCTCCTCAGTTCATATGCATGTGAGAGCTGGACAATGAATAAGGAAGAGTGAAAGAGAATCCATGCGTGTGAACTATGGTTCTGAATATCGAGAGTATCGTGGGCTACCAGGAAGTAGTACGGTCTTGGAAGTAGTACCGTCAGAACGCTCCTTGGAAGTGAGAATGGTAGACATGTTATCAGGGAAGACCAATCCCTGGAGAAGGGCATCATGGAGAGCAGTGTAAAAGAGGAGCGCTCATTGCCACAGTGGCTGCAACAACGGGCTCAAACATAACAATTGTGAGGACGTTGCAGACCAGGTCGTGTTGTGCTCTGTCTTTCACAGGGAGGCTCTCAGTGGGAACCCATTTGTAGCACCTAACCCCTACAACGACAATGGCTAACAATGATGAGCATGTCTCCATATGCTTTCTGGCTGCCCGAACCTTTCTTTGGTGAATTATCTGGTTCATATCTTCTGCCCATTTCTTAATAGGATTATTTGTCTTTTTCTAGAGATTAGTCACTTCTCTGGTATGTCATTGGCAAAAGAAAATCTCCTCCCGTCTGTGGGTTGTCTTTTTATTCTTTGGGTGGAAATGTTTGATGCACATATGTGTCTAATTTTCAGGAAGTCCCAATTACCTAGCTTTTTTCCCTGTTGTTTGATTGTTTTCAGTTATGTTTGATAGCACATAATTTTCTTCTGTAGTGATGAGTTTATCTGTTTTTGTAATCAGATATCTACTACGTTCATATAATGAATTCAAAAGCATTCCATTCTTTT
>NW_022111358.1:3674685-3676020 GCF_000313985.2 Echinops telfairi
TTGTTTGTTTTTTAGCTCTTATAACAATGCATACAACACTTGTATCAAGCATATTTGTACATATGTTGCCATTATCAATTTTTAAACACTTACTTTCTATTTGAGCCCTTGCTATCAACTCCTCCCCGCCCCATGACCCCTTGATAAATTATAATTATAATTTTCATATCTTACACTGACATCTGTCTCCCTTCATCCACATTTCTGTCATTCATCCCCCTGGGAGGGGGTTTGTGTTGATCATTGCAATAGGTTCCCCCTTCCTTGCCTCCTCCATCCACCTTCCCCCTAACATCCTGGTATGCTACTCCCATTTCTGTTTCTGAAGGGTTTATCTGCCCTGGATTCTGTGTGCTGTGAGATCTTATCTGTACCTATGTACATGTTCCAATCTAGCAAAGACTGAAAGGCAGGATTTTGGTCATGATAGTGCAGGCAAGGAAGCCTCAAAGAATCAGAGGAATAGTGTATGTTTCATTGGTGCTATACTGCACCCTGCTTAATTCATCCCTTCCATGTGACCCCTCTGTGAGGGGACATTTTATTGTCTACAGATGGGTTTTGGATCTCTCTCCAGTCTCCCTCATTCTCAACAATATGGTTTTTGTTTTGTTTTGTTTTGGGTCTTCTGATGCCTGTTACCTGATGCCGTTGACACTTCATGATTGCACAGGCTGGTGTGCTTCTTCCATCTGGCCTTGTTGCTTCTCAGCGAGATGGCCACTTGTTTAACTTCAAGCCTTTAGGACACCAGATGCTATATCTTTTGATAGCCGGGCACCATCAGCTTTCTTCACCACATGTGCTTATGTACCCATTTTGTCTTCAGTGATCATGTCGGGAGGGTAAGCATCACAGAATGCCACGTTGTTAGAACAAAGTGTTCTTGGGTTGACGGAGGCCAATCATCCACTCCCTCAATGTATTGCCATATAAATATATGTACATAGGCCAATACTTCTATTTTTATGAATTAATATGTTTACATATGTACATATATATACACACACGTTTATACTTTGTTCCTAGATATTTCCTCTGTTTCCTTTTACCTTCCTCCTGCCCCACTATCACACTGGCCCTTCTTCTGCCTCTTAGTAATTCCTCTTAGCTAGATTGCTGTTGCTCCAACACCCCAGAATCTCTATGTCTTCCTCATTGTTGATTTTAATTCCCTAGTTGTTCCCCTGTCTGTGGTATTGTTTGCTCACTGCTCTTCCTCCCCTCAAGCTCCTCCCACCAACTCCCTTCCCCTGCCTCTTCCTCCCACCAAGTTCCTCCAGAACTGCCAGTCCCACTGCTTTCTCCTAGAGCTTGTTTTCCATGCCTATCTTA
>NW_022111358.1:3676120-3677275 GCF_000313985.2 Echinops telfairi
CAACTCCCTTCCCCTGCCTCTTCCTCCCACCAAGTTCCTCCAGAACTGCCAGTCCCACTGCTTTCTCCTAGAGCTTGTTTTCCATGCCTATCTTATATAGGTGGGCAAAACAACAACAGAGACAGAACCAAAAGAAAACAAAAGATTGAATAAAAAGAGAGAAAACAAAAACCTAGCCAAAAGAACCCTAAAAAGCATGCATAATTCCAGGTCTGTCCACTGATCTTCATGACTATCTCCACCGGTGCTGGGGGGTTCTGTTACCCAATAGTTTTAAAGCAAGGTGTTATTCAATTTCCTTGTATTTGTTTTTGCCTTGTTCCTTGATCTTTCTAGTGTTGATTTCTAATGTTATAGGGTTGTGATCTAAGAATTTGCTTTGTAGTATTTTATGTTTTTAAAACTTTATTAAGTTTTGCTTTGTGGCCGAACTTATGGGGTATTCTAGAGAGTGATTGATTCATGTGCCTGGGAAAGAACGCATAGTGTGCTATTTGGGGGCAGTGTTTTGAATATGTCACAGGGTCAAGTTGGCTGCTTGTGTTGTTTAGTTTTCCTGTGTCTTTATTGACTCTCTTTGTAGTTGTTCTGTCCCTCATCAAAAATAGTGTATGAACATCTCCTGCTATGTTATAGAGTTATCTATTTCTCTCTTCAGTATTGTTAAAACTTAGTTTGTATCTCTTGAGGCCCTTTCATCAGGTGCATAGATATTTATTATGGGTCGGTCTCTTGTTCAAATGACCCTCTAATGCAGGCGTCCTCAAACTACAGCCCGTGGGCCACATGCGGCCCGCTGAGGACATTTGTCCGGGCCTGCCGAGTATTTTTGCCCCATTTTGGTTTTTTACTTCAAAATAAGATATGTGCAGTGTGCATAGGAATTTGTTTATAGTTTTTTTTAAAAACTATAGTCCAGCTCTCCAACGGGTCTGAGGGACAGTGAACTGGCCACCTGTTTAAAAAGTTTGAGGACCCCTGCTCTAATCACTATCTAAGGGGGTATCCCACAAAATCAGAAAAAAGCTCCACTGGGTGGAGTTTTCATAGTATGCATTTTTTCCCCTGCTAGACGAGCATCAAGCAACTTGTGAGTTAGTGTACCCAGTGGCCTTGCCTGGCAAGGTTCTCTCTGGTCACAGTGAATTTTTTCAT
>NW_022111358.1:3678939-3680455 GCF_000313985.2 Echinops telfairi
GTCCCACTTTCTTATTCATTCTGCTACTCCCTTTCTCTTGACTGGCACATCTAATGCATTTGCATTCAGTATAATTATCCATGTAAAATTTATTCCTGTTATTTTGCTTTGTGGTCTTTTGTTGTTGTGATGCTGCTGGGTTCTTTGTTCCACTTTTTTTCTCTTTGTTTCCTGTGCTGAGTTTATGCTGTTTGTGGGTTTTCTTGTTATGGTCTTTTTTGCTATTTAGAGTTTACTAAATTTTTATGATTTTTCTCTTTTTTATTTTGATAAGAATTTAACAATCTCTTCCCAAGTTTAAAATAATCGTTTCTATCTTGAAATCAACTTGACTTTCTCTCCATTTGGACGTTCTATAGCTACACTATTTATTCACTCTTTTTTACTTTGTAAGTCTTTATTTACAAATTGATATCTCTGATTCCCTATGTTCAGTCTTGTAGGCTTGTTTTACTTTGGATACATCTATGTCTAGGTTGGTTTTGGGGTGCTATGGTCTGCTGTTGTTAGTTCTCTGTCTGAAGAACCCTCTTTAGTATTTCTAATTATTGGTCAGGTTTTTACAAATTCCTTTAATTGCTGGTTATTTTAATGTCCTAATTTTACTGTCATATTTAAGGAACCATTTTTTGCTTGATAAATAATTTTTGGTTGACATTTCTTTCTTTTAGGGATTAGGTATGTCAACCTGTTGGCTCTTTGCCTACAAGATTTCCACTGAGATACCCGAGTTCAGTCTTATTGGTTCTCTTTTGTAGGTGACTTTCCTTATCTTTGGTTTTAGAAAGTTTGATTATGATATGTCATGGGACTTTTCTTGTTGGGTTGATCCTATTTGAGGTGTGTTCGGCTTCTTGAACACATAGCTTCTCATCTTTAATAATATTAGAGAAGTTTTATTCCAACAACTCATCAATAATTCTCTCTCTCTCTCTCTCTCTCTGTGTGTTTGCCTCTTCCTGTCCTGGGATTCTGATCACATATCTTTTGTAGGTGTCCCACACAATTACTCAATCCTTTGGTTCTCTTATTTTCTTCATTCCTTTTTTCTTGATTGTTCATCTAGCAAATTAGTATCAAGAGATTTGTTTTCAATTCACAAATTCAGTCTTCTATTGATTCAGTTCTACTGCTTTGCCCTTTGATTGCATTATTTGCTTCTGAATTCTTAGTGTTAATATCTTTGAATTTCTATTTCCTGTTTTTGTGCGATTTTGTTTTTCATTTATTTTTTCTTGTAGTGTTCTTTTTTTGTGTTTCCCTAGAGTTCATTTCCAACTTTCTCAATCTTTGTCTCAAGCCATTGAAAGTACCCAAGTATCATCCTTTGAATTCCTTATCAGTTACTTCTGATACCATTTCTCATTCCAAAAATTTCTGGCTGTGCATTTTGGTCACTTAATCTTGTTGATCTGTGTGTGCTGAAATTATCTATTGTCTCCAAGCCATTGTAGTATTGTTGTCTTTGTGTGGTGATTATATGTTGGTGTGTTCTTAGACAGTTACCGTCTGTCTC
>NW_022111358.1:3682878-3697354 GCF_000313985.2 Echinops telfairi
CACCCTGACTGGCTCATCTCCTCCCCGAACCTTTAGTATTCTAAATGAGTCTTGGATGGTCACACAAATGTGCTCCCTAGCCTCATTCTTAGAAGCATTTTTAAAAACAGTTTTATTGACATATAAGTCACATATCATACAATTCAATAGTTAATCACATTAGAAGCACTTTTTGATACAAACTCTTCTTGGTTTTAAGAAGCAACATACGAACATATGGTAATTTATTCTTTTCTGTCGGAAGCTATCCTCAAAGAGAGGAACCACAAACAATCTTCAGCAATCCACTGACTAGAGAAGGGAAGGAGAAGGATTTAGAGACACGTTATAAGTAATTTCGGGGCGTACCACCCCAACTCTGGGACTGCAGACTGTTACCACCTAACGTGCAAGATAAGTGTAGAAGTTGAAAATCTCTTTTAGAAAAAATGAAAGCAATTTGAGAAAATATAAACATTCAGATTTTAATCTTATAATAAAAGATGTGTACTGTAGTTGCATGCCCTCCCCTCTCCACTATTAATTCATTTTCATTGAGTATCAGTCCACCATGGATTAGATATTAATGCCCTCACCACCACCAAATCTATAACCAATTCTTTATCACAAGTAGTATGAAAAGGAGTTCTTTAAGAGTTCTAACCTACCTTTCCATGGTCACAATACAGGAAGAGTTCAGCAAACATCTGCCTCCGCATGTCCACTTTTATGGTCTGCCGAAACTCATCTGCATAGTGGCAAAGATGCCGAAGGAATTCCTCAAACATTTCACTTTTAAAGTTCACAATGTGTGAAGAGATGTACTGCAGAGAAAAAGAAGATAAAATTATTATTTTTTAATTAAAAGATCATTTTATTGGGGGACCTTACAACTCATAACAATCCTTGTATCAATTGTATCAGGCATATTTGTACATCTGTTGCCATCATTCTTTTCTAAACAGTTACTTTCTATTGACCCCTTGGTATCAGCTCCTCTTTTTCCCCTCCCTCCCAACCCCATCCTCGTGATCCCTTAGCAAATTATAAATTATTGTTTTCAAATCTTACACCAACCACTGCCTCCCTTCCCCCATGACTTCTGCTCATCCCCTGGGGGGAGGGCGTGTGTGTGGTTAGTGTCCATCGTTGGGCTAGGTTCCTCCCTCCTCCCCTTCTCTCCCTATCTCCCCCTTTGCTTCTGGTACCACTATTCCCATTCCCGTTCCTGAAGTCACCGGTTGATCCAGAGACACGAACAGCTCCAGGTAGGTGGGTGCCATTCTTAATTTCAATTCAAAAGAATCAATGTTGTGTCTGCAGGAGGGAGATTCCTCCATTTGGAATTAAGACATTCAGATCAGCAGGGCAGTGTCACAAGGACAGGAAGCAAGCATTCTGCAAGTAGGTCACCACTCCATTTCCACCCCTGGGTGCCTGGGCCTGTGAACCCTGGCTATTGGAGAAACAGCACCCTATATGGGATGCTGGTTTGGAGCATATACACTCTGAAACCCAAGAACATGTAAGAGTAGAACATTGTTGTAGTGAATTACATTCTGTCAATTAACCTTGATCTCCTCAGATGATGGTCCTAAGCCGCTAGGCCCAGGAGCTCATTCCCTAAAAGTGTTTGGTTACGTTTAAAAAGTGTTCATAACCTTGTCCCCTATAGGTCCTACTATATTTATGGGTATAGTTTTTAGCACATATGTACATGTAGAAATATCCTCTGTCAAACCTGTATTAGTCCCATTTACTTTCCCACAACAAAGGTAAATACTATTACATAACATTCCTGCAATAATAGTCACAATAATAATCCATGAAGGGATACATAGACACTCAAACTAAACAGGAGTGGGAAGGAGAAAGGATGGCCATTTCTTCTTCCAACCAAAGTGAACAATCAGATGCACTGCTCGAAGGGACCATGGCCAAAATTTCCTTCAACACATTGTTTCAGGAAGATCCCTGAAAGGGGCTGCGGTGCTGCTGCTGTCCATTTTGAATAGTGCGAATAGTGTGCACATCCCGAGCAGAGCCACCTGTAAACTAGGCATGCGTGTACTCTTCTTCAGTCAGCTGATGAGGAATGCCCATAGGTGCAGACTTGGAGAGGGAAGGTCATGTGATAGAATTGGAGCCCATCAGCATTTGGGGCACTTCCCTAGCAACTTCCTTACACTTTCAGGTCTCGCTCAAGCCCAATCTAGCAAATACCACTTTATTTATTTTTGTATGAGGGAGTGCTGCTATGTGTGCCCAAGTTTATGACTCTGTGGGCCAAATAGCACCCAGTTCATGATGGACAGCTCAGGCCACATGGTGAGTTAGTGACCCACAATTAGGTGTTCAAGCTCTACTAAGGCCCAGCATCAGGCCCAAAGCTTTTTTCAAAAAGAGAGTAGTTATTTGCAGAAAATGACAGGGTTTTGCTCCAAAACCCTAAGGATCTGCCCTGTCATGCACCAACAGGAGCCTACTAAAGACTCCAAATAGAATATGACAAAGGGGAAAATATCAGAGCTTAATTGTGAACACCCAATTTATGGAAGACTGTGGGAGCCCCAAATCCATGTGCTGAGTGTCTCATCAGGTTAGCCTCTGGCAGATCCCCTCTAGCCACAGGCATGGGATTCAAACAGCTTTACTATCAAACAGAGATTATTGTAAACTTGATTATGGTGGATTCAATCATGTTATAAATATGATATTTCATTAGTTGACCTCCCTTGATATTTCATTAGTTGACCCAACCTGAATTTATCCTAGACTCAAGTATTTCTTGCTTGTTCCATGAAAGAAATTTCTTCTCTGGCTTTAAACTTTTTTTTTTTTTGCTTTTAAAATTTTATGGTGGTCTTTTCTTTCTTACTCTTTATTTGTATTTTTATCTTTATATTATTCTTATTTTCTTCTTGCTGCTTTTTAATTGTTTCTGTTGGTTTTCTCAGTTTGTGAAGTACAGGAGGAGAGGATGCATAGAGAGTAACTGATGCAATGGTTTATCTGGGATGTAGGGGCAGCGTGGGAGGTTGGGAGGATGAAGGGATTTGGGGAGCAAACAATGGATGCAAGGGGGAGGGAGCTTTAGAATTGATTGTGATGGTGTATATACAACTCTTTAAAAGCAATTTAACCATGGAAGCTTATGATATGTAAGTACCATATCAAGAAAACTACTAAAAAAAAAGAAAAAGGAAAGAATTTAACCAATGGTTGCCATGGGTGAAGGGGAAAGAATTGTTGCTTACGGGACTTGAGTTTATGTTAATGGTGATAGAATAATTTGGAAAAGGATATAAATAATGATTGTACAGCATGGAGAATATAATCAATGACACTGATTTATACATGTATGTAGAAGTTGTGGAATTGAAGAATGTTTTGTTGTCTATATTTTTGCCAGTTAGAAAAAAGTTACATGAACATCAATGAATACAAGGAAGAAGAAAATGTTCTAGAATTGAATGTGGTCATAATTGTACAATTTAATACATATATCAAACCATTCCATAGTTCAATCACATGCAGCAGAATTGTACATTTACTTCCACAGTTTCCAAACGTTATTTTTCTATGCGGACCTCTTTACCTCACCACCACCTCTGTGCCCCCCTTCCACCAAAGCCCTTATTCCACTTACAACTCTTCTTGATATGACTGAATTATTGGACTGTATAACATAGGGATGAATTGCTAATAAAACCTTTTTGCTTTGTTTTTTTAAAGACTCCAGTTAGCATCTCTCTCTTTCACTGGCATTTCAAACACCACTGGATTATCCAGATTGTCCAAGTAGCAAAATGTCTTGCACAGAAGCCTAAACCTGTTGCAAAGTCTTCTGTAATTCTGCGCCCCTCTCAAAATTAGCAGTTCTGCAAATCATTTAATAAATATGTCAGAGAAGCATACTCCAAAGACGGATATGTTACTACAAAATTCAGAAGCCCACACCACTGGCCTCATAGAAATTTCACTAAGTGGGAGGTATCTGAATTTTTGTCAGGTTAATTTCTCACCCCCTCACACGCAGATACATTACCAATAAGTCTAGAGTTATTGATACTTTATCCTTACTGTGGCAGTTACATAATTTCCTGTAAACTTGAGCGAAGGGGTGGCGTCTAGGCTGTCAACCAGGTCATAGCCAATATGTCTCTGTGAGGGCATGATATTCTCCTGAGGATTCTGGGAAATCCTGTCTTCCTCCTAGGAGGCAGACTGCACTCTCTCTGCTTCAGCTTCCTGTTGACAAGCCATGAGGAGCCACACTCAGAGAGCTGGAGGAGCATCACATCACACCGGCCCTGAGATGCTTCCAACGCCATTAGATCCACAAAACTTTTCATCCACTGGCCTGTGATCTTCCTGCATTCGGCATCATTGCATGTGCTGTGTGAGTCTGAAGCAGAATTTATGGGCTGGTATCAGACATAAGGGTTAATATCAGACTTAAGGACTTGATCTGGACTGTACTGGGATGTTTTCTTAACATACAATAACTCTGTGATATAAAGCTCTTTCCTACACATATATGAGTGTCTCCGAATTTGTTTCTCTAGTCTACTCAACTGACACACTTACTAAGTCCAATCAGCATAATGCCATCAATATAATGGACCAGTGTGATATCTGTGGAAGTGGGAGGCAATCAAGGTGCCTGCAGACTAAATTATCGCATAGTG
This sequence comes from Echinops telfairi, assembly GCF_000313985.2. Classification (NCBI taxonomy): domain Eukaryota; kingdom Metazoa; phylum Chordata; class Mammalia; order Afrosoricida; family Tenrecidae; genus Echinops; species Echinops telfairi. Next base: position 3,687,549 of record NW_022111358.1, read on the forward strand.
TTGGAGAGTTGATGTACCAGATGGTAGGACAGTGGAAGGGTATTGTTGGCTTTGCCAGCTGAACGCAACTACTTCTGGTGACCCGTTAAAACTAGAATTAAATAAAAAGCATTGGTTCAATCAATAACTGCATACCAAGTGCCAGGAGAGGTCTTAATTTGCACAATCAAGCATCAAAACCACATATGGAACAGCCGCTGCAATTGGAGTTACCACCTGATTAACTTTATAATAATCTACCAGTGGCAATCACTGCTCTTGCATCCTTTCAGTCATTGATGGTAGCACTAATTTCTTTAATTCCTCCAGGAATGAAGTATTGCTTTGGTTTACTATTTTTTTGTGGAAGAGCAGTTCTAATGGCTTCTGCCGAGCTTTTCCTACCATAAATGACCATACTCTATGTATCAAGGATCTAATGGGCCAAGTATGTCTATTCCAATTATGCATTCTGAAACTGATAAAATCACTGCAGGATGGGTTCAAGGGCCCACTGTACCCACTATGAGACAGAGTTGAACTTAGACTCCATTAATAACTTGAAAAGTCTAATTTTTCCCTTTGCCCCTTTTGTAAAAGGCTTCAGATTCTTTTAGGGAAGAGTGGGCAAAAGATTAACAATTGTGATAGGTTTATAACAATTGTGATAGGTTGATTGTGCCCAATAGGCCTCCATAGGAACATGTGTGTAGAGTTTAATCAGGTCATAGCTTGATTGGAAGGTGACCGAGATAAATACTTTCAGTGTCTGGCATTGCCCCTCTTCCTCCCTGGTGATCAAACCAGCATGCTGCTGCTTGAGCTAGTTCTTTGCCTCAACTGTGTACTGTACTACCTGTGGGCTGAGCCAACCCATGGCTCATGTTGCCAGAGCTTGAGGCTCCTTGGAGACCTGCTTCACTGTGCTGCTAGTGCATGCATCGCTTGAGTTTGAGATCCCATCAGGGCCTGCTTCACTAGGCACTACTGACTGTTGCTGCCCCACCCTGCTATCTGCTGCCTGCAAAAGGTGTGTGTGTGGGGGACTCTGTCTTGCTGAGGGCAGTCTCCACTTTCTGATTCATTGACCTTGGACCAGCAGCCCGCAGGGGTTGAAGGACCTTCGGTATATTAACTGTTCCACGAAAGTGAGTTGAACTGAGCCCTCTGTACTGCTGTGTGTGGACTAATTATCCATCATATTCCTTTTCGCTGTATAAACCTATCATATATATATATGATAAGTGTCCTGGCCCTCTGTACTGCTGTGTGTAGACTAATTATCCATCATATCCCTTTTTGCTGTATAAACCTATCATATATATATATATATAAAAGTGTCCTGGATTTTGTTTCTCTAGAGAACCTGACTAACACAGAATATAAAATTTTGGAATGTAGTGTGGTCCTTTCTCAAGGGGACACTCTCTCCCCTTTATTAAAGGAGTTGTAGGTCTGTGAACTGGCTCAAGTCTGGGAATTGATTGAGGGGCTATGACTCCCTATTTTGGTGATTCAAGTTAATCTTCCATTCATTTGCCCATATATATTTGATGCAGATCACACCCCCAAGAAAATTCTCTTTCAGCTGATTGGCTGCTAATAGCAAATCTCACCATGGACGTGATTGCATTATATCAGATCTCATCACGGAGGATGACCACATCATAACTATGATCCAGCGTAGTTGCACAAACCTCAACCATCACATGGTCTGTGGCTTTTCTGATAAGCACAGGTTGTTTGTTTGTTTTTAGTATTCTCTATATATGAGATGTATAACATAAAGATACCTTGTTTCCAACATCAATTATCAATCAAATACTAAATATAACAATGACAGAAACTTTCCGGAGTCTCTTGAAAAAGCAGAAAAAGTGAACATACATAGGAGGAGCCTTTCTGTTTTCATCTATTTCCAAAGAATTAATCAACTAATTGCCTTAAATCCTGAAAAGATCACTTAGATTAATTTAAGAACATGAATGCTGATATTCTTCTATTTAATAGCTCTGTGAGCTATTAAACATTTAAACTATACTTAGTCATATTTTACATACTAGGTTTTAATGTGCTGAATTCTAAGCTTTTCCCTTCTTAATTAAAAACCAAAATATTGATAATGTGGTAAAAGTCCCATTAACTGATTAATAGACATTATTAAATTCTAATGTTTGGGGGCCTTTGGAATTCATCCTTACTTAAGTGTAGCCACACTGGAGAGTTAATGAAGTTGGTGACATAAAAACAATAAGGGGAAAAAAACTATGCTTAGAAACTACTAATCTGGAGTATTGACTTAAATAATATATTTAAGAAATGCCTGAACTCAAGGAGTACAGAATATTTAAGTATACAGAAAGATTACATTTGTTATCTGTCTTTGAAGTAATAGTATGTTCACATAGCATTTGGGCAGAAAATTAATTTTCCAATCTTAGGGAAAGAACTTAAAAAAAAAACGTGTTCCCATTGGCACCCAGTCAATTTCTACTCATGGAAAATGCCATGTACCACAGAGTAGAACAGGGTTTCCTTGGCAATCATAGTTACAGGATCAGATTGCCATTCCTTTCTTCTGCAGTGCCACTGGGTGGTTTCAAACCTCCAACCTTTAGGCTAGTAGCCAAACACAAACCATTTGCCATCACCCAGGGACCTTGTAAAAAAAGTAATGTCAATTATATATTCAGAAAAGCAGTAGTATACTTATAGCATCTGGTTTTCTAAAATTTCAGTCAACAAATGAGTTGAGCAAAGGCCATATTTCATTTTCAGCAATCCTAAAAATGCCAGGCCAAAGTACATCATTCTACCACTAGTGCTGAAGAGAAGTTTATGTAATAAGAAATTGCAGATTATTTTCCTTACAGTTGAAAAGCATTTAAGAAGACACACACCAACTTAAAAGTTAGTTCACCAAAGGCCCTAGCTTAGAAATTATTTCTCACTTTCCTTCATGTAATTTCACAACATAATGTTTCCCATACCTCCCTTGAAGCCATGCCTCCTTCTTTCTACTACCCTGACTTGGCATAGCTCAAAGAACAAATAAAAGGAGCAAAACAAACCAAGCAAAAATATAAGATGCAGCTTAAATACAGACAGAACAGAAAACTAGTCAAACATTGTGTTAGTCCGGGTAGACTAGAGAAACAAATTCATAGACACTCATATGTGTGTAAGAAAGAGCTTTATATACAAGAGCAATTGAATATTGAGAAAACATCCCAGTTCAGTCCAGATCAAGTCCATAAGTCTGATATTAGCCCATATGTCTGATACTAGTCTATAATAAGGCCGAAAGCAGGAAGATCACAGGCTAGTGGGCGGAAAATCTTGTGGATCCAGCGGCAGTGTAAGCGTCTAGCACTGGCAGGGGTCCCCACATGGCTCCTCCAGCTCCCTGAGCTCTAACATAGCTCCATGTGTCTTGTCATAAGAAATAGCTGGCAGGGAGTGAGCATGTGCCTGCCTCAAGTGAGCTACTTATCTCCTCAGTGCCTCCATATGAGGTCATCAAGCTGCGATCTGATTAACAAGCTAAACTCCACCCCTTCACTCACTCTTAAGCCTCAAATTGACAACAGGCTATGTAACTACCACAAGCATACTATGAAGAGAGAGTACTATGCAGCCTGAATTTAGTAGAATGTGTTAAAAGAAATATACAACCTTTAGGTACAGTTGATGAAGCCTCACTATTTAAAATGTACACTTTGGACTCTGTACGATGGACATAAACACTCAAGTGTAAGGATGTGACCATCTCAGAGCAGATCACCATGCAGCAAGAACAGAAAGGGTCTCAGAGAAGAGAATCCAGGTAGAGATGCGTCCCTTACTTATGCCTAGCCAAGGTATACACCAATTTCTAAGCGTAGCAAAATAAAAGTTAAACTGGATTCCAATGTCTATAATTTTTGCATATTCTTAAGCCATTAACTAATTTAGTATCTGCCTAAGAGGACTGTTAAAGCCTGAAGTAATAAATGAATATCTTAGACAATTCCTGGTCCATAGGAACTGCTTTGTAAGTTGTATTATTTTTTGCCAGTTCTCATTATTATTCTTATAACCATATTTCAGTCAATCTAAAAAAACCCCACAAAACAAACTGAGACCATTTCAACTCATAGTGGCCTGTAGGAGAGGGCAGAATTGCTCTCTGGGGTTCCAAGGCTATAAATCTTTAGGGAAGCAGACTGACATCTTTCTTCCACAGAACAGCTGGTAGATTCCAACCACTGACCTTTTGGTAAGTAGTTGGGTGCTTTACCACTTTTTAAATCAGAGATCCTTTTATTTCAATCTAAAAGGCTTTTTTATCTTGATTTTTACCAGGTGATAGTGGAAGTTTCACACTTTCACTCCAGGAGAAAATTGAACCTGGCAAAATTATTTTATTCAAATATTAAATAATGTAACTTCTTACTTCAATAAATTCCTTTTTGTTCAATCTTGGTTCCATTGAGTCAATAATCTCCACTGTTTTGTAAGATGATTCTAATTATGGAATAAAGGTGTTTGATAGTTAGATGGTTATAACACATTCATATTTTAAATCCACATTATAATGCTTTAAATACATAATAAAACTATTTCTTTCTTTTCTTTTTTTAAATAGAAATATTTCTTAACTAATGTTCATCAGTACTTACCATAAAATATTGATATATATTTGGGTACCATTCCAATTACTACAAAATTATTGCTTTTACTAACCTTTATTTAACAACAACAACAAAGCCAAAGTCACTGTCATTGAGTAGACTCAAACACCAAAAAGACTGACCCTACATTTCTAACGACCAGGATAGGATAAGACAGAAATACATGTGTGCATTTATAGTGTTAAGACAACAACAACATTTGTGTCAGTCTGTCCATTTTTATGCTACCAGATTCTAAAACACAGCACCTCTATACATTTCCTTTTCAAAAACTTTCTTTGTCTTTAATATTTCTTCAATTCAATAATATATTAATTCTCTTAGTAAAAGATTCAAACAATAGAGAAATGTAAACAACAAAACATGTAAATATCCCCTTTCTTTACCCATCAGAACTAGAGGAACCCTTGAATCTATGCCCCTAGGATAATCTTTGAGCCTTGAACTGAAACTACTCTATAAAAGTCATCTTTAAACTTGACAACAGCTCTGCTCAACTAGAAAAGATCATTTGTCTTGAGCAGTATGCTCTTTTAAAGAGTTACCTATGAGATCAAATAGACAACAATAACTCTAAAGTACAGAGGCAAAGCTCAGGGACAGGCACTATAGGTAGAGAGAGTGAGACTGGTGACACAATGAGAAGAATACAACCAACGTAATTGAACTGTATTTGTTGAAGGTGTTGAATGGATATATGTTGGTTATGTATACTGACAAGCACATACAAACCAACCTTACCCTTACTCCTGCCAACACTCATTCCTCTTTGCCCCATAAGCAACCACTGCCAACAATATGCTGTCATCTTCCAGCAACTTTTCTTTGCATTTACATAACGATGTATGTGCACAGACACTCATGGACTTGGCTTTTTGTACATAAATATGACCATATAATATTTGAAACTCGCTTTTCCCCCCAACTCACTACTCATCTTACCTCAAAAAACTCAAACTCACTGCCATTGAGTCAATCATGATTCATAGTGACTCATAGATCTTTATATAGGTTCTGGAACACAGGGCAAAGGTTTGGGATGGGTTGGGCATATTAAGTGAAATCACAGACTTGGATGATAAATCCTAGAGTGTGTGTATAACATGTAGATTGGTAAGAGAGCCATAAAAGGAGACCTGGAAAAAACTATCTATTACGTAAGCAACAAAAAAAAAGAACCCAGGTGAAAAATGGAAGAAAAATATCAGGAAAGAATGATACCACAGAAGCAAGAAAAACATTTCATGAATAACAGATCAGCAATGGTGAATGTGGCAGTTGGTTCACAGGCTTATTTTTATGTTTCCATTGGCTATGACAACGAAGTGATCTTTATTGACTGCACCAAGCAACACACACATGAGTGATACGGCAGCTCATGATAAACTAATGCATTGGCTTTCTTTTCCTACGTCTCCTAACAGTTACCTCTCTTGCCTACCACGGCACAGGGCACATACATGTTTTTTCAGTCACTCTCGAATTTTCTAACTGCTTAAAATATCCGTGTCTGTGCTCCCAAGTTTGCAGAGGATGCTGATACCTCTTTCCAGACCTTCTCTTGAAGGGGATTCATTCTGATGATGCAAACCAGACTGCTTTGTACCAGTTAGTTGCTATTAAATTGTATGTCTCTCTCCCCTGGCTGAACTTTAAGCAACTTAGGAGCAGGAAACATCTTAAGGCTCTTTGTATCCTCCAATTCTTCACAGTATGTGGAACTCAGTGAGGGCCCAATAAAGATTAGATTAATATTATAGAAAATAGTATGTATTGTCTGTCAGTTTGTCATACTGTGGTGGCGTGTGTATGTTCTTGTGGTGCTAGAACCTATGACACTGGTATTTTAAATACCAGCAGGGTCACTCAAAGTGAACAGGATTCAGCAGAGATTCAAGAGTAAGAACAGACAATGAAGAGGGAATAGGCTGTCCACTTCAGGGGAATTAACTACAGAAAACCCTATGCATAGAATTGAAATATCATCGGTTACTGAAACCCTAATGAATAGAAGCAGAACATTGTCAGAGATAGTGCCTGAAGACGACCCTCCTCAAGTCAGAAGGGACTCAAAATATGAATGAAAAAACTCAAAGTAGAGTTGATCATTTGACACCAGATGGAGTAAAACCTTCAGGACCCTCATTTGCTGATGGGGCACTCAAACGAGAAGAAACAGCTTCTAATATCAATTAATCATTGGAATTTGGAATGTACAAAATGTTAATCTTGGAAAATTGGAAGTCATTAAAATGGAAGGGAATGCAAGAGATTGATATTCTAGGCATGGTGAGCTGAAATGGACTGGTATTGGCCATTTTGAATCAGAAAATCATACGGTTTAACTATGCTGAAAATGACACAATGAAGACAAATGGCATTGTATTCATGGTCAAAAAGGACACCTTGAGATCAGTCTTGAAGTATAATGCTGTCTGTGATAGGATAATGTCTATCCACATACCAAGAAACCCAATAAATGCAAATAGTAGTCAAGTTTATACACCAATCACTAAGGTTAGTGTGGTAGAAATTGCAGGATTCTACCAAATTCTTCAGTCTGAAATTGACCAAAAACACAAACAAAATGCATTAATAATTATTGGTAATTGGAATGCAAAAGTTGGAAACACAAAGAAAAGGAAGCTAGAAAAATACGGTCTCGTGATAGAAACCAAGCTGGAGATCACATGACTGAATTTGGCAAAACCAACAACTTCAGCACAAAAACTTTTTTGCAACAACACAGAATAGAACTATACACATGGACTTCTCCCAATGGAATACACAGAAATCAAATTGACTACATCTTTGGGAAGAAGTGATAGAGAAGCTCAATATGAGGTCATGGGACAATTGTAGAATAGACTATAGATTGCTCATATGCAGGAGCAGCTTGAAACTGAAGAAAATTAAAACAAGTCCACAAGAGCCAAAATACGACCTTGAATATGTCCACCTAAATTTCAATGATGCATTGAACAGAAGATCTGTGCAGCTGTGGGGTAACATCAAGAATATCTCTCATAATGAAAACAAAAGGTTATTTAAAAGACAGGAAAGAAAGAAAAGATTAAAATGGATATCAGAAGAGATCCTGAAACTTGCTTCTGATCATAGAGTAGCTAAGGCAAATGGGGAAAAATGATGTAGTCAAAGAGCTAAACAGAAATTTTCCAAGAGCAGCTCAAAAAGACAAAGTGAAATATTATAAAGAAATGTACGGAGACCTAGAGTTAGAAAACAGAAAGGAATAACATATTCCGCATATCTTAAACAGAACGAACTAAAGAAAGAATTCAGGCCGCGACAAGTTCAACACTGAAAGATTCTATGGGCAAAAGATTGAATGATGCAGCAAGCATTAAAAGGAAGAGGGAAAGAATACAGTGTACCAAAAAGAACGAGTCAACATTCCACCATTTCAAGAGGTACAAGAACCAATGGTACTAAAGAACTCCAAGCTACACGGAAAGCATTAACCAAAACAAGGCTCCAGGACATGAGTGAGTAGCAATTGAAATGTCTCAACAAGCTGATGAAGCGCTGGAAGCACTCAATCTTCTATGTCGAGAAATGTGAAAGACAGCAACTGACTGGCAGTGATCGTGTTTGTATCCTTTCCAAAGAAAAGTGACCCAGCAGAATGCTCAGTACAGAACAGTATCATTAATATTACATGCAAGTAAAATTTGCTGAAGCTCATCCAACAAAAGCTGCAGTGGTGTATTGACAGGAAGCTGACAAAGGTTGAGGCCAGATTCAGAAGAGAAAGTGAACAAGTGACACCAGGGCTGATGTCAGGGGACAGCGTTGCTGTGTAGCAGGCATTGAGTTTAGGTCAATGGTGGTAAAATAATTTGGAAAAGGATATGAGTAATGGTTGCACAATACAAAGAGTATATTCAATGGCACTGAATTATACAAGCAGAAGTTGTGGAATAGGAAAATGTTTTGTTGGGTATATTTTTGGCATAATTAGAAAAAATGCATTAATAACAATGAGTACAAGGAAAAAGAAAATGTTCTAGAATTGAATATGGTGGCGATTGTACAACCCTTTTTGATATTGTTGAATTGTATGATCTGTGGATGAAGTGCTTGTAAAACTGTTAAAAAAAAAAAGAATCCTCTCTTCCTGCTTAAAAAAAATAGGTGAAAATCTGCTTTATAATAATTTTGGGTCAAGAACTTAATTCTATTTTACATATGAATAATGTATATTTACACTGCTGAATTTTCCAAGAATGTGAATACTGTAAACATTGAGGGAGGGCTGAGTTTTCTTTCATTTGGGACTTTAAAGAGAGTTGTTAATTTTTATGGTAAGCGAAGTAAGCCAAGCACAAGAGGACAAGACAAGGAGTCTGCTGAGGTAAGCTTGAAATGCAAAAGGGGCATAGGGAAAAAGCTACTGTATACACACGTCTGGGGTGAGGTCCAGGTACTATGGTAGGAGCTAGACCAAATCCAGGGATACATGTGGTAGCCTACTAAAAAAGAAGGGGGGGAAAAAGACATGGGTAGTGGGGGAACAGGGCAGTAACCTACCCAAGAGGAGGGTGTTGTTTATATCTCCACAGGGAAAGAGAGACCAGACTTCAACCCGATGTTCCAAGACGCAAATGCAACATGCTGACATGAAGCAGGGAACCAATAGAGAGGTCTGAGGGGCTGACCCAATCAGTGCGAGGACAGCACTGAAGCTACAGCTCAGGGAGAGGGACGTGGATGATCAGAGCACACAGGAGCAAACGAAGGAAGAGAGAGTGGAACACATCCTGGCCCACCAAGCCCGGAGGAGGATATTCCTGCTCAGAGCAGCCAATGCACACAGGACCGTAAGGCCAGCCCCACCACGAGACACAACATCGCTCACTAACCCACAGCACTACAGGGGACAACACTGGAGACAGAGTGCGGGAATTGCACCCGATCTGACCCCACCACACTGAGGTGAAACCCTAAGGGTGTGCAACAAAACAGCAAGGGAGCAGAGCAATGAAGTCCCGGGGGAATACCAAAAATAGACTGTGGGGCCAGGGTGTGGCACCCCATCAGTTTCAACTGGTAAAGATCAACAAACAGACCTTGAACTATTTATAGGCCTTTTTATGTTGTTGATGTTTTGTTTCCTTTTGTTACTTTGTTTTG
>NW_022111358.1:3698605-3710253 GCF_000313985.2 Echinops telfairi
GTGGTGGAGGGAGGGCAAAAAATGAGAAGCTGATACCAAGAGCCCAAGTAGAAAGAAAATGTTTTGAAAATGATGATGGCAACAAATGTACAAATGTGCTTGACACAACAGATGGATGTGTGGATTGTGCTGAGTTGTAGGATCCCCCAACAAAATGATTTTTTAAAAAAAGGAAAATGGTCTAGTGGAAGGTAACATCATAAACTATATCTGAACTGCAATACAACATGCCTATATATGAGGATTCTATGTATATATACAAATCTATTCTGTTTGCCTTTATTCAAAATGTCAAACACAAAGAGATTGGCTCATTGTATATAATAGTATTTTCTTATACTTATAAGTGTAAATTATAATTTTATAAGTATATACTTATTTTCTTATACTAATTCATTATTGTGTACCATCATATCAACAATCATTAAATGTAGGTACTGATGTCTGACTATTCCATTATTCTTCCAGTGAAATTGTAACTATTTCTATATTGAAATACAGTGCATCTAACTTTCTTATAAAGAAATTTTCTTATATTTTCCTTTTATATCACAGTTTTATTATATCTTACTTTTAAAATTCTATGTATACAGGTAATATTTTCTAGGATAGTAAAAGGGTATTATAAAATATGTTTAATAAAAGAGGGAGCATTTTAGTATTATAAATCACTGATTACGTCCCTGGTTTTCTTTATTCCCCATCTGGAAACAACAGGAGACTCTAAGTACACCTATAAAAGCTTAAAAATACATACAGTCCAATAAATTTTTTTTCTTGGTTTCTTGTTTTTTAAGCCTGTTCCTGGGGTAATTTGGGGCACTGACTCAGAAAATTGCAATGTATAGACTATATCAGCTCTAGTTTCATAGACATGGTGTTCCACTATCTTTTCAGATATTAGGTTAAAGTAATTTATTAATTTATTATCTTAGTTTTAAATAAAAGAATAATTAGACTCATAAATTACAGGATAAGACAAAAGGCAAGAAGGATTTGAAAATAATTAGACATTAAGGACTTCCAAAGAAAGCTGTATATGGACCCATGGCTGCTAATTGATTACACACAGTCATTCTGCAATCCTTAACAGATTTAAGTTTGGACACTCAAAGAGGACAATTGCTCTCTATCCTATGGGGCCGCTATAATTTGGAATTGATTATAGGCAGAGGATTTTTCTTTGGGGCATGGTAGACTGCAATATATAGAAAGACTACTAGTTGGATATTGCAAAACCAGAAAACAGCTTGAGAAGAGTGAAAAATAAAAAGAAAATTGAAAAAGCACATATATCAAAGGTGTGAGGGCCATTTAAAGTGTCATAGCAATTTTCATAAATATTTTGAAGATATACATTTTTCTTCTTCAAATTATGCACTAGACATTTCAGAACACATATTAAATATTTCAGAGGTGAGGCTGACTTCATGCTTCCTTATAAGAAAAGTTGTAACTTTTTAAAAAAGAGGTTCTGTGCACAGGCAGAAGGAGCCGTGGTGGCATAGTCTTGTCTTTCTCCTGTGGAACATCTGGTGCGTTTCGAACTGCTTACCTTGTGGATCACAGCTCAACCTGTTCCACAGGAGAAGGAGGAGACTTTCTACTCCTGTAAAAAGTTGCAGTCTCAGAAATTCACATTGGCAGTTCTACCCTGTCCTGTAGGGTCACTATGAGCCGGCATCTACTTGATGGCAGTGTGTGTGTGTGTGTGTGTGTGTGTGTGTGTGTGTGTGTGTGAACAGGTGGAGAAGTTGTGAGTTGTGCTATCATCTTATAACAAGGCTTGAACGTTTTAATAATAAAGGAGTTTGATAGGTTTCACAACAAGAATCTCTCCTTATTGTACCAAACTCACTAACAGTCAGTTTATTACAACTCATAGTAACCCTACAGGACAGAGTGGAACTTTTCCTGTGAGTTTCTGAGCCTTTAAATCTTTATGGGAACAGAAAAAAGTCTCCTGTTTCTCTTGCAGAGAAACTGGTGGGCTCAAATAGCTCCTCTGTGGTTAGCAGTCAAACACTACGACTATCAGAACTCCTTATTTATTGTTCAGTAACTCTTATTTCTGGTCCCTTTTTAAGCTAACAAATTGGATAACTATTATTCAGTTACTAATAAAAGTGAGGTGGGAAATTCCAGGTTCATGTAGTTTGCACTGTTCTAATATATCTTTGGATCAGAGGGTACTATATGAAGCAAAACTTGACCAAAATATTTAGAACAACATAGACTACTTTAAATAAAGCCAGTGTGCACTTCTGCCTCAAGCTAACTAACACTATATTAAAATATCCTGATTTTTTACGGGAAAGCAGAGTGAAGAGTGGTATTTGACATATGCTATAGATCTGAAAAACTAGAGTTCATAGGGGAAAACCGGTGCCATTTAAAAAAAAAACCCAACAGGTCAAATATACCCAGAAACAAGTCTAACATTTGAGACACCAAAATGTGTTCGCCAGTGTAATATTTCTCTCAGTACTGACTCTTCATTTGAATTCAGCCAGCCCCTTCTCCCTTCAAAAGAAAAGAAAAGAAAAGAAAAACACTACAGTAATAGGCAGACTTACCAAGCTGGAAATCTGGATTTTGAAAAAACTCATGAAGAACATTCTGAACCTGTAAATCAGAGGGGGGAAAACATATAATACTCAATTACATAGATACTATAACCATATACTATATATACTACCCATTTCTTTTAAATTAAAAAACAATACATGCTTTTGCTAGTTAAGTCCTAAGAGATCCTTTTAAACCAGCAGCCAAAATACCAATGACCCACATTTAATTTATACAATACATTAAGATGTGTAAGAAAACCCGAAAACCTGAGGTATTTGACATAACTTCCGTGGCTGACTCAGGTCCAGATTCATATTCATTTTCTCTCTCTCTCTGCCATTGAATCAATTCTAATTCATAGTGACCAGAGAACATAGGGTAGAACTGCCCCTGTGGGTTTCCAAGACTGTAACTCTTAACAGGAGTACAAAGCCTCATCTTCCTCCTGCGGAGAAGCTGATGATTTCAAACTGCTAACCTCACAGATAGCAGCCCAACACATAACCACTATGCCACCAGGGCTCCAGATTAGGCTCTATTTATTCTCCTTTTGCTGTATTTCTGCTTTTCACTCATAACCGGGCTCTTAGAAAACTGTACCTTCCCCTAGCAAATAATGGTAGGGGTCAGGAATGCGGTTACATTGTTCCAGGAAACCTACTATGCACGTCTTTCCTTGAAAAACCTGTTCTCAGAATAACATCCTTATGCCAGACCCCCTGTAAGATTGCTTTTGTAAAAACACTTATTCATGCCAGCCCCAAGATGTCTCCAGATTAGAAAAATAAGTTATTTCAAAATATTCATAATCCTTCAACAGAAACTTCTAGATCTTATGATAACCCTATGACTGATTACACAAACTCTAAATATCAACCAATCAGAAAACTGCCTATTAGATATGTCTGCTTTTAGACCATTCACTGACACTGACTCTAGCTCACTGGAGAATATGATAGTTTCTCCTATATGCCTCCCAGTTAAAATTATTCTATTCCTCAATATACCTCACCATTTATGCTTTTCTAGAGTGTCAGATATTTTATTCTATATTTCTGGTGTCAGAAGTGGGATTCCAAAGGTACATCACTTGTTGCCTAGGAGTTCAGCACCTAGACCTTGGTACTAGCTGAATTACTTGTACTCTCGGGCTCTACTTTCACAAACTCTCAGGAGTAAGAACATCTCAAATATATGCTCCACTTTCCTTGTACCATAGCTCTTTGAATTATATCGAGCATCTCTTTCTGGCCCCAAATCTCACTTATTAGCTTGCTGGTTTGAATTTGTAGTTACCAGGTGTGGTATAGTTGTTCCTACATTTTCTCAGAGTCTCTTAAGCCTCAATGAATGTGGACATGGCTTTCGGCAAAATATATAAATAAATAAAAGTTCTTAGCGTGTTCACCACAAACTGAAAGACACTTCTGAGGTGGACTAGGTACTTCCACCAACCCCCAGAAAACTTTCACCTAACAAAGGCACGTTGTAAAGTAGAAAACAGACCAAACTCCAAGGCAAATTTCTCATAGGAACCTCTGTCTGGCTTTAGGAGAATCAAATTGTCAGCCTATCTGTTTAGACTATGCATACACTGTTTTTGTTTGTTTGTTTGTTTGTTTAACCTATGCATGTTAACTCTATTTTTGGAAAATGAAAAATGCCACATCTAGCAGCAGCTAGGACCCACCCTCTGGGACTCAAACCAGCTACACACACAACCACTTCGGTTCTAGAAGTCCTCAGATTTGTGTGTTGGGCATCACCTCACTACACAGAGCCTGGAATATCAATGGCCAGTCTATGGTTCTTTTGAGTTATCTAAATTGGTTTCTCTCGGCAGTGAATTAGAAAAGCCTCTCAAAGCACGCAAGTCCAATGGGACGCGTACATGACTGGGATGTAAAGCACGCACAGACATCAGGGTAGCAAATTCCTTCCCCACAGGATACTGCGTCTGAAATAGCTAAACGAGAGACTGCAATGTCAAATTTCTGCACTCCTTTACCATTTCTCTCCCCCTCTCTATCTTTCTCTACCTGCATATACACTCTCTCCAGTTACGCTACTGAAAACTATGCCACTATTCCAGATACCAGCAGGGTCACCCATGATGAACACATTTCAGTGGAACTTCTAAACTAAAACATACTAGAAGGAAGGACCTGGAGATCTACTTCAAAAAAAAAATCCAGTGAAAACCTTATAAGCAGCAGTCAAAACTGATGGAGATTGTGTCTGAAGATGGATATGGTGCTCTCGGGTTAGAAGGCACTCAAAATGCAGCCGGGGAAGAACTGACTCCTCACAGCAGAACTGATATTATTGATGTGGATGGAGGAAAGCTTTGGGGACCTTCATTGGCTGATGTGGCAGGACTCAAAATGAGAATATGTAAACATTCACTAACACTCTGAAAGCATTATGTATGAAGTATGAATTTAGGAAAATTAGAAATTGTTACAAGCAAAATGAGAGGCGTGAAGATCAATATCCTTGGTAGTGGTGAGCTGAAATTGACTAGTATTGGTCATTTTGAATTGGACAATCATATGGTCTGTTATGCCAGGAATAACAAATTGAAGAGAAATAGTGTCACATTCATCATAAAAAAAAACAAACTTTTCAAGGTTTGTCCTGAAATACAATGGTGTC
The DNA here is from genome assembly GCF_000313985.2 of Echinops telfairi. Lineage (NCBI taxonomy): Eukaryota > Metazoa > Chordata > Mammalia > Afrosoricida > Tenrecidae > Echinops > Echinops telfairi. The sequence goes on from NW_022111358.1 coordinate 3,703,832, forward strand.
AGTGATAAGAAGATATGCATATGCATAGAAGGCAGATCAGCTCACAAAATTACTACCAAATGTACACACCAACCACTAGTGCTAAAGATAAAGAAATTAAAGTTTGCTACCAAATTCTGCAGTTTAAAATTGATCAAACATGCCATCGAAATGCACTGATAGACTTCAACCTGGTGCACAAGAAGTGAATGCAACATACCAGCATGAAGCAGCCAACCAATAGAGAGGTCTCTATTGAGGGGCTACTCCCAATCCCAACTATGTGTACACCCCCCTACCCCACGCCCGAAGAATGCACTTCAGGGGACAGCACTGAAACTACAGCTCAAGGAGAAGGGCGTGTCTGATAAGAGCACACAGAAGCAAACGAAGAGGGAAGGGGAGTGGAACACATCCTGGCCCACCAAACCCTGAGGATGAAATTCCTGCTTAGAGCAGCCAATGCACAGAGGACCATAGGGCCGGCCCCACCACGAGGCATGACGTCCCTCACTAAACCATAGTGCTATGGGGAACAACACTGGAGACACAGTGCAGAATTGTGCCCATCTGACCCCACCACACCAGGGCGAAACACTAAGGACAGATACCAGAACAGCGAGGGGAGCAAGGCAATGAAGTCGTCAGGGAATACCAAAAATAAACTTTGGGGTCAGGGCGTGGCACCCCATCAAACTTGACTGGAAAACACTCCTAAAGGTCAACAAACAGACCTTGGGTTATTTTTTGGAGGTTTTTTTTGGATGTTTTGTTTCGCATTGTTTTTGTGCTTATTATTATCCGTGCATGTCTATCTAGATAAGATAGGTGGGATAAACAATCTGGAGGAGAAAACAATGGGACTGACTGTTGGAGGTGGCATGGGAGAGGGGAAGGTGGGGGGGGGGAGAAAGAGAGGTGTCAACAAACCCAGGGACAAGGGAACAACAGTGATCTAAAATTGATATCAAGGAGGGCATAAGAGACTTGGTGGGGCTTATTCAAAGGCAACATAGTGGAGAGGAATTACTGAAACCAGAAGACCAAACGTGATAGTGGGACAAAAGGAAAAAGAAGAAAGAACTAGGAGGCAAAGGACATTTATAGAGGTCCAAATACAGGCATGTACATATGTAAATAAATTGATATATAACAATGAGGATCATGTACATGTGTTTATATGTTAAGTATTAAGGTAGCAGGTGGACATTGGGCCTCGACTCAAGTACCCACTAAATGCAAGAACACTTTGTTCTAATAACCTGACATTCTGTGATGCTCACTTTTCCGACATGATCACTGAAGACAAAATGGGTGCATAAGCAAATGTAGTGAAGAAAGCTGATGGTGCCCAGCTATCAAAACATACAGCATCTGGGGTCTTAATGGCTTGAAGATAAACAAGTGGCCATCTAGATGAGAAGCAACAAAGCTCACCTGGAAGAAGTACACCAGCTTGTGTGATCATGAGGTGTCAATGGGATCAGGTAGCAGGCATCAAAGACCCAGAACAAAAAAATCATATCAATGTGAATGAGAGGGAGTGTGGAGTGGAGACCCAAAGTCCATCTGTAGACAATTGGACATCCCCTTACAGAAGGATCACAAGGAAGAGATGAACCAGTCAGGGTGCAGTAAAGCACCGATGAAATATACAACTTTCCTCTAGCTCTTTAATGTTTCCTCCCCCAAACTATCATGACCCAAATTCTACCTTACAAATCCGGCTAAACCAGAGCATGTACACTGGTACAGATAAGACAGTTCAACACAGGGAATCCAGGACAAATAAAGCCCTCAGGACCAATAGTGATAGTAGTGGTACCAGGAGGGTAAGGGGAAGGTGGGGCGAGCAAGGGGGAACCGATCACAGTGATCTATATATAACCCTCTCCCAGGGGGACGGACAACAGAAAAGTGGGTGAAGAGAGACAGCGGTTGGTGTAAGACATGAAAAACAATTGATAAATTATCAAGGGTTCATGGGGGCGGTGGTGGAATGAGCTGATATCAGGTCTCAAGTAGAAAGAAAATATTTTGAAAATGATGATGGCAACACATGTACAAAGGTGCTTGGTACAATGGATGGATGTATGGATTGTGATAAGTGCTGTAAGAGCTCCCAATAAAATGATTAAAAAAAACAAACAAAACTAATTTTGCCTTTTTCAACAACATAAATGACAACTGTGGTAGTTGAATAATTTCAGGTAACTTGAAGAAATGTCGACGTGTAGGGTTGGAGTTCAACCTGTCAATCAGGTCACAGCCTGATGACGCCTCCTTGTGGGTGTGGCCTTCTCTTTCTGCCTTCACTTTCCTGCTGTTGAGCTACTCTGAGACCTGCCAGAGCCCTGGAGATGTTACCACCACCATTGGACCCACACAACTTTGCACCATCTAGCCTGTGATATTCTTGCATTCGGCATCATTGCATGACTGTGTGAGTATGAAGAAGGACTTATGGACTATTATCGGACATATGGACTTGAGTTGGACTGGGTTGGGACTTTTTGTGATATATAATTACTTCTAGATATAACGATATTTCTTACATATGTGAGTGTCCCTGGACTTGTTTCTCTGGTCAACTCGGTCTAACACAAGTATACATGCGGACCTCACCAGAGGAAATTCACAGGGATTTCTAAATTTGTGGAAAGAGATAATGGAAAAGTCAAATATCAGTCAGTGAGAACAAGGAGAGGTTCAGATCGAAGAACACAACATCAGATGCTCATATGCAAGTGCAAGTTGAAAGGGAACAAAATCAAAATGAGTCCATGAGAACCAAAGTATATCCCAATTGCACTTGAGCCATTTGAAGAATAGACATGAAGCATTGACTATAACGACGAAAGACCAAAGAAGTTGTGGATGGCACCAAGGACATTGTACATGGAGAAAGTCAAAGCTCATTCAAAAGACAGCACATTTTAAAAAGGCTTAAATGTATGTCAAAAGACATTGAAACTTGCTCTTCGTTCAGTTCAGTTACTGAACAAAGAATAGCTAAGCAAAAGGTAAAAATGAAGTTAAGAAATGAACAGAACATTTCAAAGGATGGCACGAGAAGATAAAGTAAAATTGGTCTTGGTTTTCTAGTGCTTCTACAACAGATATATCACCCGGATGGCTTTAACAAAGAGAAATTTATTCTCTCGCAGTTTAGGAGGCCAGAAGTCTTCATTTTAAGGTGTGGGCTCTAAGGAAAGGCTTCTCTCTATTGGCTTTGGGAAAGGTCTTTGTCATCGATCCTGCTCTGGGGTGAAGAGTTTCTTAGTGTAAGGACACTGAGCCCAAAGGATCTGCTCCATTCCTGGATCATCTATCTTGGTGATACGAAGTCCCTCAGATCTCTGCTCCTTTGGCTAATCCAGTTCACATTTCAAAAGAGATCAACTCACATGACATCATAATCCTATAGATTGCTTCCTGCCTAATTATTATAACTGTCTCCCATCCCCAACATTTGTCTGTCATTGTGCCATACTTTGGTGGCTTGCGTGTTACTATAATGCTGGAAGCGATGTCACTAGTATTTTTAAATCCCAGCAGGGCCACCAAACGTGAAAAGGTTTCAGCAGATAATTCCAGACAAAGAAGGAATGGCTGTCCAGAGGAATTAGTCACTGAAAATCTTATGGCTAGCATTGGAACATTGTCAGTTACTGAAAACCTAATGAACAGAAGCTGAACATTGTCAGAGATAGTGCCAGAAAATGATCCCCTCAGGCAAGAAGGCAGTTAAAATTTGAATGACAATGAGCTGCCTTCTCAAAGTAGAGTTGACCAGAATGACATGGATGAATGAAAGCCTTTGGGAATAAAGCCTTCAGGGCCTGGTCTTGATGATGGGGCATGATTCAAAGTGAGACGACAGATCTGTAAACAACTATTAATAATCAAAACACAGCAGTACAAATCTAGGAAAATTGGAAGTCATTAAAACACGAAACGGAACCCATAAAGATCGATATTCTAGGTGTTAGTGAATTGAAATGAACTGGCATTGGCCATTTGAATCAGAAAATCACGTGGTTTACTATGCTGGGAATGACACAAGCAAGAGAAATGGCATTTCATTCATCAACAAAAGGGACATTTCAAGATCACTCTTGAAGTATAATGCTGTCGATGATAGGATAATCCTAAATGCATACAAGAAAATCCAATCAATACAACTATTATTCAAATGTATGTACCTACTACTAAAGCTAGTGAGATAGAAATTGAAGAACTCTACCTATTTCTGCAAATTGGTCAAATATGCACTCAGATGTATTGATAATCATTGGCATGTGAAACACACGTACAAAATTTGGAAAACAAAAGGAATAAATAGGAGCTGGAAAATATAGTCTTGGTGATAGAAACCAAGCTGGAGGTTTTATGAGATATTTTGGCAAAACCAATGACTTCTTCATCACGAAAACATTTTTTTTTCAAAACCACAAAATACAACTATACACATGGACTTATCCAGTTGGAATGCACAGAAATTGATTACATCTGTAGGAAGAGATGATGGAGAAGCTCAATATTAGCAGCTAAAATGAGGTCACCAGGCAACTGTGGAACAGACCATCAATTGCTCAGATGTAGGTTCAGCTTGAAACTGAAGAAAATTAAAACAAGTCCACAAGAGGCAAAGCATGATGTTGAATATATGCCACCTAAACTTCAAGAAGAGATTTGATGCATTGAAAACTAATGACAGATGACCTGGTAAACTGGGAGGGGACATCAGAACATCATTCATGAAGAAAGCAAACGGTCATTAAGAAAACAGGAAAGAAAGATTGAAATGGATGTCAGAAGAGATTCTGAAACTTGCTTTTGATCATGGAGTAGCTAAGGCAAATGGGGAAAAGCTGACGTAGTCAAAGAGTTAAACAGAAACTTTCAAAGAGTAGCTGAAGAAGACAAATTAAAATAGTACAAAAGACCTAGCGTTAGAAAACCAGAAAGAAATAAAATGTTCTGCATATCTTAAATAGAAAGAACTAAAGACCAAATTCAGGCCTCAACAAGTTGCAATAATGAAAGATTCCATGGGCAAAAGATTGAATGATGCAGGAAGTATTAAAAGAAAATGGAAAGAATACAGTGTCACTGTACCAAAAAGAACTAGTCGACATTCCACCATTTCAAGAGGCAGTATATGAGCAAGAATCAATGGTACTGAAGAATTCCAAGCTTCACTGGAAGCAATAGCCAAAGCCAAGGATCCAGGAAATGATGGAATACCAATGTTTCAACAAGCGTCTGACTGTGGGGATCATAACAAACTGGATAGCCTTGAGAAGTATGGGAATTACAGAATAACCCACTGTTCTCCAGTGGAATCTGTATAGGGAAGCACTCACTCCTGGAAGAAGTCCGTATTCGTATCCATTCCAAAGAAAGGTGATTCAATGAAATGGTCAAATTAAAGAACAATATCAGTGATATCACATGCAAGTAAATTTTGCTGAAGATCATCCAACAAAGGTTGTAGCTGCAATTTGACAGGAGGCCACCAGAGGTTCCTACAGGATTCAGAACAAGGGATATCATTGCTGATGTCAGCTGGATCTAGGCTGAAAGCAGAGAACAGCAGAAAGATGTTGTTTTATTGAGTATGCAAAGGCATTTGACTGTGTGGGTCATAACAAACTTTGGATAGCCTTGAGATGAACAAGAATTCCAGAAAACTTCTTTGTACTCCTTCAGAACCTGTATCTGGAACAAGAGGCAGTTGTACAAACAGAGCAAGAGAATACTGCATGGCTTAAAATCAGGAAAGGTGTGTGTCATGTTTGTATCCTCTCAGCACACTTATTTAATCTGCATGCTGAGCAAATAATCAGAGTAGCTAGATTATATGAAGAAGAATGTGACATTAGGATGGAAGGGAGGCTTAACAACCTGCAATATGTAGATGACACCATTTTGTTTGCTGGAAGTGAGGAGGACTCGATGCACTTCCTGATGAAGATCAAGAATTGCAGTCTTCAGTATGGATTACAACTCAAAGCAAAGAAAGCAAAAATTCTCATAACTCAATAAATCACATCATGATAAATGGAGAAAAGGTTGAAGTTGTCAAGGATTTCATCTTGCTTACAATCAATGTTCATGGAAGCTGCAGTCAAGAGATCAAACAATGCATTTCATTGGGTAAATCTGCTACACAAGACCTGTTTAAAGTGTTCAATAGGAAGGATGTTACTTTGAGGACTAAAGTGTGCTTGACCCAAGCCATGATATTTCCAATTGCCTCATATGCAAGTGAAAGTTGGAAATTGAATAAGGAATATTGAAGAAAATAAATGTAATTGGATTGTAGTGTTGGAGAGGAATATTAAAGTTACCGTGGACTGCCAAAAGAACAAACAAATCTGTGTTGGAAGAAGTATAACCAGAATGCTCCTTAGAAAAACTGACGTCTCTGTCCTGGA
>NW_022111358.1:3711100-3736022 GCF_000313985.2 Echinops telfairi
GTTGTTATAAGAGCTGTAAGAGCCACCAATAGATGATCTTTAAAAAAATAAAAAGAAAGAAATTGAAGAATTCTTAAAAAAACAAAAACAAAAAAACCCTGATGTCTCCTGTGCTTTGAACATGTTATTAGGAGAGACTAGTCCCTGGGAAAAGACACCATGTTTGGTGAAGCAGAGGCAGGGAAAAGAGGAAGACCCTGGAGAAAATGGATTGGTCAGTGTCTGCAACTGTGGGCTCAAACATCAGAACAGTTGTGAAGACGATGTGGGACCGGATGCTGCTTTGTGCATTGACTGGATGGCATCTAACAACAAAGAGCCCGGCATCCTGGTTCATTAACATCACTGAGGAGAGGATTTATATCACATAGGATATTTATATCAAGTTACAAAAGGGAGAATAATTACATAATATTGAGAACAATGTCCTAGCCAAATTGACACATTTGAGGGGGCTTTAAAAAGTTAGGGAAAATGGAATTAAAAGACTTTTCCATGAAAAATTTGAAGCATCTTTGTATTTGGACAGGACACAATTCAATCCAAAATAATAGTATAATGAAATGGGCAAAGATCTGAAGTTGGAAAACCAAAGGGAATAAAATGCTTGGCATTTCCCAAGCTGTAAGAACTGAAGAAGAAAAATTATGCCTTGAGTTGTAATGCTGAAAGATTCTAATGGCAAAAAATTGAAAGATGCAGATAGCTTCAAAAGAAGATGGAAACAATACACAGAATCACTGTAAGAAAAAGAGACAGACATATGAGGGCAACGAATGTACAAATGTGCTTTACACATTGAGGTAGGTATGGATTGTGATAAGAGTTGTATGAGCCCCCAATAAAATGATTAAAAAGAGAGAGAGACAGATATACAACCATTTCAGAAGGTAGCATATAAGCATGAACTAACGACAATAAAGGAAGATGTCCAAACTGCACTGGAAAGTGATGGCAAATAGAAAACTACAGGAATTGATAAAACACCAATTGAAATGTTTCAACAAATGGATGCAATGCTGGAAACCCTCACTCATCTATGCCAAGAAACTTGTAAGATGGTTACCTGGCCCACCAATTGTAAGAGATCTTTGTGCCCTCTTCAAAGAAAAGTGATCCAATAGAATGTGGAAATGATAGAGCAGTATCATTAATATCACACAAATAAAATTTTGCTGGAGACAATTCAAAAATGGTTGCAGCAGTGCATCGACAAGGAACTGCCAAAATTCCAGCGAGATTTAGACGAGTACTTGGAATGAGGCATGTCTGTGGATAGCTGATGGCTCTTGGTAGAAAGCGGAGCATACCAGGAAGATGTCCACTTGATAATATGTCCAAAGTACATGAGACAAAATCTGATCATCCTTGCTGCTAAGAGCCATCTGGCTATCGTTCTTTCGACAAAGATTTTTCATACTCCTGGTATATGCCGCATTCTTTGCCAACACCATAATTCAAAGGCATCGATTCTTCACTGTCCTTATTCATTGTCCAGCTTTTACACATTGTCCAGTGAATGAAACATTAACGAGCACATTAGTCCATAAAGTGACATTTTTGCTTTTTAACACTAAATTTAAAGGGGCCTTTTTTTTTACAGCAGATTTGACCAATGTAATACTTCATTTATTTTCTTTTGACTGTTGCTTCCACGGACATTGATCATGGATCCAAGTAGAATGAAATCCTCCACAACCTCGACCTTTTCTCCATCTATCATCATGTGTTTACTAGGCTAGTTGTGAGGAATTTTGCTCTCTTTATGTTGAAGTGTAGTTCCCACGGGATGAAAGTGGTAGTCTCTGATCTTTATCAGTGTGCACTTCAAGTGATCCTCAATTGCATGAAACAAGGTTGTCGCATCTACATATTGCAGGTTGTTAATGAACGGATCTTTCTTTAACCCGATGCCACATTTTTCTTCATATAGTTCGGCTTCTCTAATTACTTGCTCAACATACAGACTGAGCAAGTGTAAAAGAATACAACTTTGGCACACGCTTTTCCTGACTGTAAGTCGCTCAGTGTACAGATGTTTGGGAATTCCATTCTTTACAATGTTATTCTTAATTTGTTATGATTCACACAGTCAAATGACTTTATGTAGTCAATAAAATACAGGTAAACATATTTCTGGTATTCTCTACTTTCTGCCTAGATCCATATGATGTCAGCAATGATATCCCTTATTCTTATTCTATTCTGAATCTGAATTGCTAGCATCTCCCTGTTAATATACTGCTGCAATAATTGTTGAATTAATGTCAGCAACATTTTACCAATGATCTTGAGAGATATCCATATAGATAATTTCCATATTCTATTAGGTTGCCTTTCATTGGAATGGGCACAAATATGGTCTAGTCAGTTGATCAGGTAGTTAGCTCATGATATGTTGGTGTAGTTCCTGGTATGTCTGTATTTAAACCATTCTCTGGCTCCAGCTCTCCCAAGTGTATGGTGGTTTCAGTATATGGTATACTGCCCAGTTCAAACTGTTCTATTCCTTGGGAAACATCACTATTTACTCTTTTACAGAGTACTATATCTTTTATTATGTAACAGATGTATATAGAGTGCTGTTATGAATTTGTGTTCCCCAAAATGTGTTGTCATTCCTAACCTCTCCAGGGGTCCTCAAACTTTTTAAAACAGGGAGCCAGTTCAATGTCCCTCAGATCCGTTGGAGGGCCGGACTATCATTTTAAAAAAAACTATGAATAAATTCCTGTGCACACTGCACATATCTTATTTTGAAGTAAAAAGACAAAAGGGGGAAAAACACCCATCGGGCCGGATAAATGTCCTCAGCGGGCTGCATGTGGCCTGCGGGCCATAGTTTGAGGACGCCTGCTCTATACCTATGGTTAAGGAGCCCTGGTGGCACAGTGGGTTAGTATTTGACTGCTAACTGCAAGGTCCATGGTTCAAAGAAGATGTCTGTTTTCATAAAGATCTGCAGTCTTGGAAACCTTAGGGAGCAGTTCTGCTCTCCTACAGAATATCTATGAGCCAAAATGGACTGCTGGGCAGTAGGTAAGCTTATAGTTATAATTCTATCCTAGAATAGGTTTTCTTTGTCGTGTTAATGAGACAGGTTTAGTGTAGGTATGTCTTGAGTCAATCTCTTTTGAGATATGAAAGGAGATTAAACAAGGAAACTATGACGGGGAAGAGATGTCATACTAACTGGAAATTACCAACGACCTGAGGAACAGAAGCTGAAAAGACATGAGGACAGCCCTTCAGAGCCTCCTCCCTGTGAGAAAATAGATTTCTTTTTGTTGTTGTCACTCACTGTGGTGTTTCTTACATAGCAGCACTAGATAACTAAGACATTGCTTCCACATATACGTATGTCCTCATCTGATTACCTTTTTGTGAGCAAGCCCATTGTGTCCTCTCTCACTCCATTTGAACTGAAAATATGCTTGACCCTGAATTTAACCACGTATTCTTAGATCTATACATACCTAAACAAAAGTAGTTAAATAAACAAATCTATTTAACCTACCAAATAAACACATCTATTTCTCTTTAGAACAAAACCTTTAGGAACCTCATCTAGAATCAAAATTTTTAAAATCTAGTTGGAAATTTTTTTAAACATCAAGTGAAAACTAAAAATCTTGACTATCAATGACCAGACAGATCAAGAATCGAATTGCCTCACCAAGACTGTACACGTAGAGGCGATTTCTAGCATCCCACTCAATACTCTATCAGTTGTTTCCCTCTGACCAACCCCATCTACCATGCCCATCTATCCCCTTCTTACCACTGCCATCGGGATCATTCCATTGGGGTCTAGAATCCACTCACTGAACTGCTCCTCCAGTGCTTGCCTTCGCGTGTTGGCCACCTTGGTTTTGACTTTGTTTATATCATCTCTTTGTTCTCGTTTCTGTTTAACAATCTCTTTTATCTGGGATACTCTGAAGAAGGCAAAATAGAAAACAATCTTGTGTTAAGATTATTCGTGTTTTGTTCAAGTGGCATAAGATAAGAGACCAGACCCTCACTCAAGCTGTGCACCAGTCTTTCTCTGAAACTTTCCTTCATTCAAATTTGCAGTCATCCTTCCTCCAAGCATTTACTGAATTCGTCATTAATTACAGGTTGCCCTCTATTATTATTTGACTTTTTATGGTGGTAGGCCTTTTCTTTCCTAAGTAATGCACTTGGACCTAAGAAGTAGTAAGAAGAGGCCAAGAAGCTGCCATACACATTCTAAAAGCAAGGTTAGAAGTACTAAAGGTTTAAGGTCATGGGCCTCTATCTTCTCTGGATACCAAAATAATATAACTCTAATTTCAAGCCAAAGGCGGGTCTTGGAAACTGCATTTATAATAGGCATTCTAGGTAATTCTGATGCCTTAGGCCAAACTTTTGAGAAATTCTGTCTGTGGTTATTGTGTTAATCTGGGTACTTTAGAGAAACAAATCCACAGAAACTCATGTATAAGAGAGAATTTTATATAAAGGGTAAGTGCACATCAAGAAAACATGCCAACCCAGTGCTGCCCAAGCCCACAAGTCCAACATTAACCCATATGTCCAACACCAATCCACAAAGTCCTTCTCCATCTCACAAAACACACACTATGATGCCGACTGCAAGAGGAAAGCCGAGTCAGTGAATGTGTAAGCATCTCAGCACTGGCAGGGGTCTCCACACGGCTGCTCCAGCACCCAGGGCTGCATCGAGGTAGGTCCATGCAGCTTCTCCTTGGGGATGGCTTGCAGGAAGTGAGATTTGCCAGCTGAAGCAGGGAACTGGCTAAGGCAGCTGCAGCCTGGTCTGACCATCAGAAAGCAAGAGACCTGAGAACTAGAAAGGCGAGGCTCACTGAGCCATTTACCCCTCCGCCCTTCAATTAACCCCACGTTTTTATCGGCCAATATTGGCCAGTTGGCACAATAAACTAACTACCTCAGTTATATATTGGACTATTGACTTTTTCTGGCCTGAGTTCAATACTTTAACAACCTCTATTGATGTCCTGAACATTCTCACCTACAGCTTTATAAATGAGGCTGAAAAATAGGGGAAGAATTGTGATTTGAATTGCCCTTATGCTCATCATCAGTTCTATGCTGACACGTAGGAGGCCGCCATCAGTTGGAAGCAGCTCAACTGAGAAGTGGTTGGTTGTATTCCTATCGACTAAACCAAACTCACTTCCATCCAGTCGATGCCAACTCATCGTGACCCCCCCTGTGGGTTTCCAAGAATGCAACTGCTTATGGGAGTAGAAAGCCCAGTCTTTCTATCTCTGAGTGTCAGGTGGTTTCGAACTGCTTACCAGGTGCATCACAGCCCAATGCTGCATAACTATTTCACCAGCCGGGCTCCCTTGAGATATCAAAGCCCCAAGCTGGCTTTGATAGAGACACAAAAATAGCTCAGAAGAATTTACATCATGCCTGGTTTTAAATATAATTTCCAACCATGTTTGAGAGAAGTTTTCATCTTTCAAACAGGAAACTAAGGCAATCTGATTTTCGATAGGAATTAGTAAACTGGATAGTTGTAATCATCCGGACCAGAAGTTTGCATTGGAAGCAGGCATCGCAATGCTCCTTAGCAGCAAGGGAAGCAAGACTTGGTCTCACTTACTTTGGACATGTGACCAGATGGAGCCAGTCCCTGGGAAAGGACACCATGCTTGGTAGAGCAGAGGGTCAGTGGAAAAGAAGAAAACACTCAAGGGAATGGATTGACAGACACCGTGGCTGTGACAATGGACTCGCACATAACCACAAACGTGGGGGAGGATTGTGAGGTGCAGGAGCAGTCGACATGTCACTCTGCTATAGAGAGTCACGATACGTTGGAACCAACTCGACAGTACCTAACAATCACAACAACAACAATAAAAGGAAACAACTGAATCAAAGTCATGGCCTTATGCCCATATAAGGCTGTCTTTGCTAGCCAATGCTGCCGTGACAGAAATACCACACGTGAGAAGCCCTCACGAATAGAGATTTCTCTTTTCCCAGCCGCGGAGTCTGTGGACCTGAATTTAGAGTGCCAGTGCTAAGGAAAGACTCTCTGTGTCAGCCCTAAAAGAAGGTCTTGTTTTTTGTTTTGTTTTTGCTCCTGTGGCTTCGCATTTCTCTTCCCCAACTCTACTTCTCACACTTGATTGTTGAATCTCTTTTAGAATTCGAGCGAAATCGAATTAAGATACCCAGGAAACTAACCCTGTCTCATCATATCATGAAGAAACTCTATTCCCAAATGGGATGAGAATCATAGCTACCAAGGATTGACAATACATATTTGGGGGGAACACGATTCTATCTAGAACAAATACCTTCACAATTCTCTAGGAAAATCAATCTTCAAAAACAAACATTAATGTTGGAAAATAAAAACAGAAGGGGGCCATTTCTGGACTGCTATAAGATTAATTCATGTTTTAAAGGAAGTGCTAAATTCCTCGTATGCAATTGCCGAGCATGAAAATAGCAGCAGACCTTCGACTACCACTGTTCTCGGAGCTCTTCTCTCTGACTGGCTCTCTTCTGTTCTTTGAGTACTCTTTCTCCTGCTGCTGCTGCTGCTGCTGCTGCTGCTGCTGCTGTATCCCACCCTCTCTCTTTTTAATCATTTTATTGGGGGCTCATACAACTCTTAGCACAATCCATCCATCCATTGTGTCAAGCACATTTGTACATTTGTTGCCATCATCATTTTCAAAACATTTGCTTTCTACTTGAGCCCTTGGTATCAGCTCCTCATTTTTTCCCTCCTCCCTCCCCAATCCTCCCTCCCTCATAACCCTTGATAATTTATAATTAATATTTTTCATGTCTTACACTGACTGATGTCTCCCTTCACCCACTTTTCTGTTGTCCATCCCCGTGGTGGGGGGGAGTTATAAGTAGATCATTGGGATCGGTGCCCCTTTTCTCCCCCACTTTCCTCTCCCCCTCCTGGTATGGCTACTCTCAATATTGGTCCCAAGGGATTTATCTGTCCTGGATTCCCTGTGTTTCCAGATCTTATCAGTACCTTGTACATGCTCTGGTCTATTGGGGTCATGATAGTTGGAGGAAGGAAGCATTACAAAACTAGAGGAAAGTTGTATGTTTCATCGTTGCTACACTGTACCCTGACTGGCTTGTCTCTTCTATGTTACCCTTCTGTAAGGGGATGTCCAATTGCCTACATATGGGCTTTGGGTCTCCACTCTGCACTCCCCCTCATTCACAATAATATGATTTTTTGCTCTTTGATGCCCGATACCTGATCCTATCAACACCTCATGATCACACAGGCCGATGTGCTTCTTCCATGTGGCTTTCTTGCTTCTCAGCTAGATGGCCACTTGTTTATCTTCAAGCCTTTAAGACTCCAGATAGCCAGGCACCATCAGTTTTCTTCATCACATTTGCTTATGCACCTACTTTGTGTTCAGTGATCATGACAGGAGGGTGAACATCATGGAATGCCAGTTTAATAGAACAAAGTGTTCTTGCATTGAGGGAGTACTTGAGTGGAGGCCCAATGTCCGTCTGCTATCTTAATACTAAACCTATAAATATATGTACACAGATTTCCCCATTGTCATATATAGATTTATATATGTATATGCCTATATTTAGACCTCTATAAATGCCCTTTGCCTCCTAGTTCTTTCCTCTATTTCCATTTGTTTTCCTCTTGTCTCACCATCGTGTTCAACCTTCATTTGAGTTTCAGTAATTCCTCTCAATTACAGTGCCCTGATCAAGCCCTACCAGGCCTCCTACACCCTCCTTGCCATCAATTTTAGATCACTTGTTCCCTTGTCCCTGAGTTTGTTAACATCCACTTCCTTTTCACCACCCCACCCCACCCCCACCGCCTCCACCTCATCTGTTTGTCCCATTGTTTTCTCCTCCTGCTTATTTATCCCACCTATCTTATCTAGATAGACATGCAGAGACAATAATAAACACAAAAACAAGACAGAGCAAAACAAAGCAACAGCAACAACAAAAACCAATCACAAAAAAAGAAAAGCCTATAAATAGTTTAAGGTCTATCTGTCAGTGAGGGACGTTGTGTCTCGTGGTGGGGCTAGCCATATGGTCCTCTCTGTGCATTGGCTGCTCTGAGCAGGAATATCATCCGCAGGGATTGGTGGGCCAGGATGTGCTCCACCCTCTCTCCCTCTCCCTTCATTTGCTCCTGTGTGCTCTGATCAGACACGTCCCTCTCGAGCTGTGTAGCTTCAGTGCTGTCCTCTGAAGTGAATTCTTCTGGGGGAGAGGGGACGGTCCACATAGTTGGAATTGGGGCTGGCCCCGCAGCATCCCACTGTCTTGGCCTCCCTCTCTCATTCCTTTTCCCTTCCTTCTATTTCTTTCTAGCATTCTTCCAGATTTCTGCTTTTCATTCCTGCATGGCTCTTCATTCTGTGGCTGTGTTTTTCTTTCAGCTTTTCTTATTATTCATTCACTGACTAACCTATTAAGTCACTCACTCATTCATTACACAAATATTTGCTGGGTACCTATGATGTATATTGCCATTATAAAGTTTAGGCTTCTATGGCAGCACAAAAAGGAAACAATATTGTGTGACAATTACTGTAGGTCACCATGTACAGTGATGAGTGAGACACAAAAATGAATTTTGTTTCTCAATTTAGGCATCATGAAATTGGTTTTCGTGCTAAATGCGTTTCTCCCTCTTTGCCTGAGCAGATTCTCCACATCCTTTAGGCCTCGGCCTTAGCATCTTCCATTTACTGATACCCAAACTTAGAAACAAAATCTAGTTTAGTGCTTCACATCCACTGTACATGAGACTCCAAATATAACCCAAATGGAGTTTAAATTGATTATAGTCCTCATTTAGGAAATGGATTCTTGTGGCCTGCATTACCTTGTGAAACAGCTACACCAATCAATTCAATGCTATAGCAACTTTGGGCAGTGGAGCATAGACATCCACTGCAAACAGATTCTGAATACACAGTTCAAGGAACAAGAGAAAAGAGGAAACTCTAATGTGACAAGTTGCAAAAGTGATCACAAATTCTAGCCCACTACTGTATGCATGTCTTCTGCAATGTAATTTGTAATCTCTTTCATTGAGAGGTACAATCTATTTCTGCATCTACTGTACCCGGTCATGACTATGTGACTTCCTTTAACCAATGGACCATGAGTAGAAAGGGTGCAAGCAGAAAGTTGACGAGTGCTTGCACATAGCCACTTACATTCTCTCAGTCTTTTGGGGAGCCCTACAATGACCTTGGAAATGAGCCTATGCTAATCTATTGGGTGATTATTTAGTTACCGCCATTGTTTTGCAGTCAGCCAAATACTAAGCAAATAATTAAGGCCATCAATTTTCATTTTACTGACATGAGTGAGTCTAAACATATGGAGCAGAGATGAGCCATTGGGACTGAGGTCAGCCCAAAGTCATCAACCCATAAAATCACATGCAAATAAACCACTAAGTTTTGGGGTATTTTGCTATGCAGTAAGAACTAACAAAAAAATTTCCCCATTTGAGCAAGTGTCTTAAGCTGTTTTAAAGCAAACGCACAGCAAAAATAGAACTGATTAAGAATTAGATATAAAAATGCGTCCTTACCCTAGTTATGACATTTCCAAACTCTATCCATCCACTATACTTGTCAAAAGAAAAAAATTCCACTCACAGTAGTATTATTTGTCTAGATTATAGGAAAATGCATGATGAATTTCTACAAAACTGGCTCTAATCAGCTTACGCTGATACCCAACCATGACCTGCGAGTGATTCCAGTACGCCAGACCATTACTGGCCCTAACCGAAGCCTTTCTCAGCAGGTCTGTTGGCATTAGTGTCCAGTGCATCAAGTCCGTCTCTGAATTCAAGTGGGGTATACTTACGGTTATCTTTTCGCTCTCGTGGACTTGTTTCAAGTTTCTCAGCTTCAACCTGAACTTGCATATGAGCAATTGGTGGTCTGTTCCACAGGATGCGCCTTATTTTGGTGATGATATTGAGCTCTTCCATTATCTCCTCCCAAAGATGTAGTCAATTTGATTCCTGTGAACTCCATCTGATGAGGTCTACATGTATAACCACCATTTTTGTTGTTTTTTTAAAAAAGTATTTTACAATTAAGAAGTCATTGGTCTTCCAAAATTCTATCATCTAATCTCCAGCTTTGTTTCTATCACCAAAACCATATACAGTGAACCCTCGCCACTTCGCGCTTCGACTTCTGCGGCTTCACTCTATCACGGTTTTTGCGTAACAGTGCATGCTCTGTCATTACTGCCACTGATTGACTCATACTGTACATGCTTGATGCCATAAATAATATAATAATAAATGATAATTGTAACGTCCAAAATGTTTTACTGTATTTTCCCTTTTTTGTTTAATAAATTGGGTAATACGAGTGTAATGGTGACTAAAGGGTGTTTTTTCATGTCCTCTATGCTCTAACTATGAAAATACTTGATTAACAAATAAGGAATCCTACTTTGCGGAATTTCATTTATCACGGTAGGGTCTAGAACCGATTAACCGCAATAAACGAGGGTTCACTGTATTCCAACTATGCATCCTTCTTTTCTCTTTCCAATTTTCACATTCCAATTACCAGTAATCATCAATGCCTCTTGATTACAGGTTTGATAAATTTCAGACTGAAGAAGTTGGTAGAATTCTTCAATTTCTTCATCATTGGCTTTAGCGGTTGGCTTGGAAACTTGAATAAACATTGTATTAGCTGGTCTGCCTTAAATGTTTTCTTTGGCAATGACTATGATTCTGTTCTTCTTCAACTTGTGATTCCAGGAACCGTAAACCATATTGTTTTCTGATTGAAAATGGCCACTACCAGTCCATTTCTTCTCCTTACTGCTTAGGATACTGATTTTAATTTGACAATTTTCAACTTCCCTAGATTCATAACCCACACATTCCACATTATGATGACTAATGGATGCTTGCAGCTGTTTCTTCTCACTTTGAAGCATGCCTCATTTGCAAATCAAGGTCCCAGAAGCTTTGCTCCATTCATACCAGTAAGGTCCATGCTATTTTGAAGAAGCAGCTCTTGTAGCCTGAAGGGCTCATTTTTTGGACACTGTTAGCTAATGTTCCACTGCTAATCATAATGTTTTTGGTGGTTAATTTTTCAGAAGTGGACAGCCTCTTCTTTCTTTCTACTCTGTTTTAGCCTGGAAGGTCCAGCATGAGTGATCCTGCTAGTATTTAAAATACTGGTGACTATATCATAGCCACCACAGTACAACAAAGTAACAGATGAGTGGTGGGTTGCCAAAATAGGTTCAATACATTGGGCTGCTAACTGCAAGGTCAGCAGTTCAAAACCACCAATTAGCTCTGCAGAAGGATGAGGCTTTCTACTCCTGTGAAGATTTTCAAACTCAGAGACTCACATGGGCAGTTCTCTCCTGACCTACAGGGTCACTCTGAGTCAGCATTGACTTAGTGGCAGTGGAAGTAATGTCCAGGGGAATAACTGATAGTATGCTCTAACATAAAATGACAATGATGCTTCTAAGGTGAGCCAGAGACATATATAAACTGTAGATACATGAATGGATTTTGGACTTGCACTTACTTCTAGCCTCAATCTAAGCATAATTCATTCTTATGACATAGCCCTGCTTGATGTTCACTCTCACGAAGAGATCACTGAAGATACAGGTGCTATAACAATGTGTGGTGAAGAAATTAGATTGGCCCAGCTATCAAAAAGAATGGTGTCTGGGGTCTAAAAGGCTTGTTTTCAAACCAGCAGCCATCTAAGGGAGGTGTCAACTTGGTCTGCATGGAAGAAGAGTGTCAGCTTGTGTGATCCAAGGATTGTAAATAATATAATGCAAATCTAAAGAAGGGAGTAGTATCAAAGCTTAACTTGTGAACACCTGGTTTGCAGAAGGTTATGGAAGACAATGGAAGCCCACAATCCATTTGCAGAGTTCACACATGGATTAAGCCTCTACTGAGTCCCCTCTGATCATAGTCAATGGATATGAACAGCCCTGTTATCAGACAGAGAGTATTGTAAAGTTGGTTATGGCAGACATAGTTTGGTTAAAATGTAATATCCTATCATTTAATCTCCTTTTTGTCCCATTTTAAAGCCGTTTCTGTGTTTTAAAAAAGTGAAGGGGAAATACACATGGAAGTAAGCCCCCTCTGACCATGGAACCGGGGATGTGAATAGCCTTGTTATCATGCAGAATGTAACTGAATTGTTGAAGATGCATTTATGTTAAAATTTAGCATTCTATCATTTGATCTCCCTTATAAGCCATTTAAATTTGTTCTAATTCTGAATATTTTTCTGCTTTATTTTCGCTTGAAGTTTTAATGTTTTGCTTTGTTATTGTTTTTGTTTTTTTAATTTTCTGCATGTGAAATCCAGGATAGATAAATCTATAGAGACTCCAAGGTAGGTAAATTTATAGAGACAGAAACTGAATTAATGGTTCCTTGGGAGTATAGCGGGGGGTCTTGGGCTGGGGTGAAAACAGGGAGCTAATAATGAGGAGTACAAGAATGAAGAAAATGTCCTAAAAGTGAATGTGGTGATGATTGTGCAACTTTTTTTTAATATGATTGAACTGTTGAATTGTACAACATATGAATTATATGCCAATAATACTGTTGGGAAAATAAAAATATGCTAATAAAAAAGCCCCTATTCTCAATGAGTTTATGGTGAAGTAAATCAGGAGTTATATTACTACATGCTAAGGACTGGTATAAGGAGCCCTGGTGGCACTGTCAGGTAAGCATTGGACTGGTAACTGTAACATCAGTGGTTCAAACCCACCAGCTGGGCCATGCAGAAAGATGAGGCTCTCCTTCTCCATTAAAAATTGATAGCTTCCGAAACATTATATAGGACCACTGTGGGTCAAAATTGACTCAGTGTCAGTGAACTTGGTTTGGGCTAACATGGGATTACAGGTACTCCAGGAATACAGAAAAATAGTACTCAATCCAACCAAATGTGACAACTGGTATCCCAGCAGAAGTTATACTTGGGTCATTTCTTAAAGAACAAGGAGGAAATTAGCAAGCTATAGAAGAAAAGAAAAGGATGTTTTCCACAGAATTCCTGGAAAGAACATTTGGTTGGTATGACTAGTTGATGCTGAAGAGATAGTAATATTGATGTTTACAAAGAGTGTCACCTATATGGCCTGAGTAAACTAAGGCAGTGTTTGGTGGTCTAGTTCATTGTCACGACATGATTAGTACTTCTGATCTACTGCCTCTAAGCTTTGAAGCTGGCCTTGATGATGGGAATTTCCTATCTCTAAATGAGATGATTGAGTTCCAGTTGAGCTACCTCCCTAGAGAAGTAAGACCAGGGCGGAGGCCACTAAAGTAAGCATATACCCCAATGGAGAGCAAGGAAGCATCTGTCTGGTATGATGGTGTAGAACTGAGGTAGGAAAGATGAAGTCAAAAATCAGTTCAGCTGCTTGTAAGGTCTTAGGCCACTAGAAGCCCTCTTCTATGAACAAATACATCCTTATCCTCAAGGCTCTGCAGTTCTTAATTTAAAATAAATCAATAGAATTATCTGAAAACTTTATAGGAATTTATTAACGTCTTTGATAGTCTTAGGTGTTTCTACTCCAGGGTCACCACAACTTGTCAGGTGTTATGCCAGATATGCAGCCCTAGCTTGAAATAACTTAATTCAGGAATTCTATCTAAGTTTCTTAAATATCAGGAATGTACTATGCCATGGAAGCTGAGATTCATTCAATATCATGTTGGGGATTGTGTGTAGAATATTAGGATACCATTCTGGAAAACCGTAATTCCTCAGTTTATAAGTAGTTAAATTTCCAAGTAATTAATAATCATATATATACACACATATGTATATATATATGCACAACAGAGTGTGGTTTAAAGATTGACCTGAAACTAGTCAGTGTACATAAATTATGATGCTTCAGCTTGGACAAAATTAGAACTTGTTTGGACAAAGTCCCATCACATAACATTGAGTACAACAGTCATTCAAAATACTATTAAAAAAAAAAAAAGAATGCATTTTCCTTATCTACTCACTTCCTTAAGGAGTGTTGGTAGCATGGTGGTTAAAGTGCTTGGCTGCTAATCAAAAGGTTGACAGTTTGAAACCACCAGCTTCTCTGTGGAGAAAGATGTGGCCATTTGCTTCCATAAAGACCTATAGCCTTGGAAACCCTATGGGGCAGTTCTACTTTGTCCTAGGGGCATTGTGGGATATAAAGGAGTTGGCAACAGTGGAGTTTTTAGGTATATCCACTCACTTTTAACATAATCTGTTTTCCTAGGCTTGGTAAAATCTGGTATTCGATACAGATGAAAAGATGATTCATATGGATAACCACACCAGAAGATGCACCTGTGGGATTACTTAGCATAAAGTTAACATAATGGTTTGGCTCAGTAAAGGGATGGCAGCTGGTGTGAAGTATGAGCAGACAGACATCTACCTAGAAAGTCACTGTATCTTGGCAACTAAAGAAAGCCTAAGTCAAGGATGAAACATTCCCTCACTCTTGCCAAATCCTAGGACTGGCATCATGTAAGGATGCATTAGACACTTAGAAGCTTTTTTTAGATACAGAAAGTAAATGCTTTGAGGTAACTATCAAAACCCATCACAGATCCCCCATCCCAATGGAAACATACACAGTGGATCTTTCTCATATAGTTTACCTGGGTTTCTTGAACATTGTACATGACTGGACCAACAGAGTCGTTATACACAAAGACCTACGTCTATTTAGAAGTTTTATTTGGCTTGTGTATCTCTAAGGATTGAACATTTATAATGAACTTATTTTTCTCTTCCAAGCGGGCTGTGGCACAGAAGGTAATTAATTGGAGTATTTGTAATTTTTCTCTTACTGGACTAAATAGTTTAGTTTATATGCCAAATAGAAAAAGGGATACTTGGGAAAGTACACAAAAGTTACCTCAGGATTTAGTATAAATACAGACTGCATCTGTTGTAAATATTTTAGGTATCATCAAGTCCGTTCCAACTCACAGTCACCCTGTTACCACAGAATGAAACAGTCCCTGGTCCTACGCCATCCTCACCCTTGTTAGGTCTAAGCCTATTGTTGCCACCACTGTGTCAATCCTTAGTGTTGAGGGGCTTCCTCTTTTTCGGTGGCTCTCCCCTGTACCAAGCATGATGTCCTTTTCCAGGGCCGAGTCTCTTCTGAAAACATGTCCAGATTACATGAGATGAGGTCTTGCCATTTTTGTTTCTTAGGAGCCTTCTGGCTGTATTTCTTCCAAGACGGATTAGCTTGTTCTACTGTCAGTCCATAGTATATTCAATATTCTTTGCCAACACTTTAATACAGATGTAACAATTCTTCCGTCTTCCTAGTTTTCCAGTGCATATGAAGTTACTGAAAAACACCATGACTTGGATTAGGTGCACCTTCTCCCTCACTGTCATTTAGTTGATTCTGACTCATAGCAACCCTATAGGACAGAGTACAACTGCCCCTGTGGGTTTCTGAGACTATAATTCTTTACAGGAGTGGAAAGCCTCATCTTTCTCCCCCTGAGTGGCTGGTAGTTTTGAACTACTGGCCTTGTGGTTAGCAACCCACTGCACTACTGGGGCTTCGTGACTATGAAATAAGCAACGGATATAAAGATGGATGAATATTATGAAGCTAGAATGATCTGTGTCACTGTTTCTGCCACTTAAGAAAAGCTCCAAGGTTTTTTCCTTGGGTCTTTTGGATCTACTTCCTGGTTCATTTGACCTCCCATTCCAGAATTTTGTATAGCAGGACTGGTGGAGAAAGAAGAAATTTATAGTATAATAGGCCTTAGAGTAGGAATTGATTCAATGGCATTGAGTATTTTATACTGAGTATAGGCCATGTAGTACAGAAGACCCTACTACTCTGAAAGAGTTTGAAATTCTAACATTAATAAACTTTGCCTATAATCCCATTAAAAATAAATTTTCATAATAATGTAGTAATACTATCAAATAAGCCCTTCCAAGTACAGAGGCATCAGACTCAGAGGGAAATGATACTAAGAGATCTTTTAATAGAATTTAAAGAACTTTTAATAGATTTTCAAACTAGGTATTTCAGAGAATAAGGGTCTACTATACTTGCTGTACTATAAATTTCCTCTCCTTTCTGCACCAGTCTTGATATAAAGATCCTAAACAAAAAGTCAAATGAACCAGGAAGTGGATACAAGAGACCTAGTGATACATATGGTTCCAGCTTCGGAATATTCCTCCATCTTTACATCCCTGCCTATTTCATAGTCATTAAGCCCTGGAAGGAAAAATACATAAAGAAAAGCAAAAGTGACACAAGTCTAACCTTTTTCACAATTTTGCATGAACGTTCACTTTGAGTTGGGGGGTATCTTTCAGAAACCTTGATGAAAAGCTACAGAAATATATTGCATGTGTAAAACCAACAAACGGCTGTGACATTTTGTTTTTAGATAATTGTCACTATAAAAAGTCTTCCACATATCAAAAGATATAGCGTGTGGGGTCTTAAAAGCTTGAAGGTAAACAAGCGGCCATCTAGCTCAGAAGCAACAAAGCCCACATAGAAGAACATATCAGCCTGTGTGATCACGAGGTGTCGAAGGGATCACTGAAGACAAATGGGTGCATAAGCAAATGTGGCGAAGAAAGCTGATGGTGCCCGGCTATCAAAAAGTATAGCATCTGGGGTCTTAAAGGATTGTATGGATTGTGATAAGAGTTGTATGAGCCCCTAATAAAATGATTAGAAAAAAAAAAGTCTTCCACAATGGATGGATGGATGGATTGTGATAAGAACTCTAAAAGCCTCCAATAGAATGATTTTTGTTCTAATTGGGGAAAAATTAAGTTTTTATTGTGGGGAAATATCTGTAGTAAACATTATAGCCATTTTTACTTGAATAAATCAGCGACTTAATGACATTCTCACACAAGCACACACACACACACACAAAGTCTTCCAAATAAGTAATGCTTGTCATCACTATCTATTGTTCTTAGATTTCAAAAGGAAATAAATTCTTCCTTTCTCACCTCCATCCCACCCCCCCACCACCTCTTCTTTTCTTTCGTTTCTTTTTTTTTGGTCCTGGGAACTAGGCAGCTGAAAAATTTTCAGGTTCATTTGAAGCAAACGAACACTTCAATATTATCCCCAGAAGATAGTGTCAAGAAAAAATATTAACAAACCAAACAAAAGTTTTCTTTTTTCCTTGACTGTAAAAAAAGGAAACCGCTCGCTCTTAAAGAGAATACAGATAGTCTGTGTCACAATGGATTCACGTAAACCACGATCTGCACTTTCAAGCATCTGTTGTTGTTGTTGTTGTTTTGTACATCCTTATCATCAGTACTGTATTTCCACAAACATCATGTGCCCACTTGCTATATTGGTCTGTCAACTTCATCCTCCTTCTGTGAGGTATTTTAAATGCTATGCCAATTTTTGTATGTGCTGCTGAAAAAAATCGGTATGGTGCATGTATGAAACTATCTGGGGAGGAGGAACAGAGCAGCTGGCGAGCATGGAAGGCTCACGTTACTTGCATAAAACCACAGGAACATGTATGGTGAGCATGGAAGGCTCACGTTACTTGCATAAAACCACAGGAACATGTATGGTGAGCATGGAAGGCTCACGTTACTTGCATAAAACCACAGTAACATGTATGGTGAGCATGGAAGGCTCACGTTACTTGCATAAAACCACAGTAACATGTATGGTGAGCATGGAAGGCTCACTTTACTTGCATAAAACCACAGTAACATGTATGGTGAGCATGGAAGGCTCACGTTACTTGCATAAAACCACAGGAACATGTATGGTAACAATACAGTGTTAAAGTAAATCTTTAAGTTTATATGTAATGTTTCCAACCCATAGACACACATAAAGATAGGATTTACAAAACTACTGAAAATAAAAGGTAATAACAGTGAAAACTAAAAACAACAACAACAAAACACTGAGGTATTCGATCAACTTACATCCAAACTAAAATATTAAACTCACTGCCTTCGAGTCAATACCAACTCATAGAGATCCTATAGGACAGTGTAGAACTGGCCCCTATGAGTTTCTGAGACTAACTCTTTCTGGGAGTAGAAAGCCCCGTCTTTCTCCTGTGGAGTAGCTGCTGGCTTTGAACTTTGGGCCTTGTGGATCACGGCACAACACATAACCACTAAGCCAGGGCGTCTACAACAGAATTGCTGGAACCGAACCCTGTCATAAGCTGGAGAATACTTGATGTTTCCAAGGTTCTCTAGTGAACTGAGGAGAACACAAACAATGATATTGTTTAGAGAATTCAAAAGTAACATAATTTTTGCTGGTCATCCAAGCTTTACATTAAAATGCACTGGGAACAGAGAATGCTGTTGCAAGGATTCCTAGGATTTCTGAATATTTTATCGATTTCTTAATAATATCATCTGTTAACATGTAGATCTTGGATTTTTGCCAGAGATGAAATCCTAATCCTAACAATCCAGACCAAACAAATAAACAAACAAACAAGAAGCATTGTTGATTCCTTTAACTCTTTCATGGACTTCTTACAGCAATGTTGTTTGATAATAGAGCTCTTATCCAAGCCTCAAATGACCCTCAAGCACCCAGCTCAAGCATTAATTTGTGTCCTGTCACTGGCTGGCAATGGAATTCAGACCAGAGCCCTGGTATGCCCACTACAGTACTGATACTGAGAAATGTCTGCCGTTTAATGCACTAATTGTTCAGTATTCATAACAGGAAGAAAGGTTTGCTAATATATCAGTTAAGAGCCTTGAAATCAGTTCCCAATTTGTAAGTATTATTTCCGGAAATAGATCTAAATACAAATCTAATGTTTTGCTTTGCAAGAACAGATGGTGAGAGGAAATGTTCTTGAAGCTATTTATTAAATTTAATGACTCTGCTCCCTGCATACTCTTGATATATTCTACTTATACTTAAAGTCCCTTATTAATTTGGCTTCTCTAAAAATGATTCATCTTGAACCTTTAGTGTACATAAAAGTTTCTTGTGGAACTTGTTTAAATACATTCCTAGAGGTTCCGATTCGGAAGATCTCAGGCAGCATCTAGAAATCTGTCTTTTTCAGTCAAGGACCTTAGGTCATTATGGTGCCATTCATTGGTACCCACATCCTGAGAGGCACTAGTTTTAACTGAAAAAATCCATATATTATACAGAGATCACTGCCAAATGGATCACTATTTTAAAAGAAAAGTAAAACTATAAAAGGTTCAGAAGAAAACATAAGAGAATTGTCTTAACAGCTTAAATCTTAATGATTCAAAATGCAGACACAATAAGATAAAAGTTACAAATCTGACTACATAGAAACAAAACATACTCTGCATGGTGAAATATAAATATACAGCAGGCAAGAAACAGGGGGAAATACTTACAACGTATAGCACCCACTTTTGTGTAAAAGAAATAAAATTAAGAGTCTATATTTGCATTTGTTTGTGCATGCATACAGGAAGTCTGGAAGTACCCACAGAAAACTAAGAACAGTAGTTTCCTATGACATAGGCTGAGCACTAACTAGATGGATGATAGGACTGAGAGGGTCCCTTTTCACTGGATAACTTTTGATACTTCAGCTTTTGAGCCAGGTGGCTATAGTTCTCTAAACTCAAACTCAATGCTGTCAAGTCGATGCCAACTCATAGGGACCCTATAGGGCAGTGTAAAACTGCCCCTGCACGTTTCCAAGACTGTAACTCTTTATGGGAGTAGAAACACTGCCTTTCTCCCGAGGAGCAACTGTGGTTTTGAACTGCTGACCTTTAGAGTCGCAGTCCAACACACTACCACTATGCCACCAGGGCTCCTTGGCTACAGTATATGTCTGAAAAAATAAAATTTTAAAAATCCCCTTCTGTCATACAGCTTGCTTTCCAGTGCATACAGACTAATAATAAACAAATAAATATATACTTTAGGCCCCAGTGAGAACAAAATCCATGAGTACACATCAGTTATTTGATATATTTCATCATGCTTTATAGTGCTTCATGAAAAGTGAAGCACGTTGCAACAGCTCAATAAATACATTAGTAACAAATATGAAATAACTTCCTTTAAGTTCTGTGTTTGATCATATTATTTTTCTACTGACATTGCAAAGTAAGGAGGTAAACCATCAGTTGTAAATATAATTGTTTTAGGCTGGGCTCTCTAGAGTAGCAAAATCAGTGAAATATATATATATATATATACACACACATATATATATACACACACATATATATAACATTTATTTATATTATACATTAAATTATATACTGTTTTATATACAATGTAATATTTATGTCACAGATAAAAATGTGTGCTATATGTTTATCTATATTATTTTATATAATCTATATTACTTATTTCGAGGAAAAGGCTCAAACAGTTGTGAAGGCTGGCCTGTCCCAAGTCTACGGGTCAGGTGCCAGGCTGGAGGTTGCTCTTAACTCATGTAGCTTCTAGGACAGACAGATTCAAGATAGACAGGCAAGATGTCGGGCTTCTGGCTCACAAGCTATGGAGGTTGAAGAATCCCAAGAACCAGAGGTCAGATAATTATGAGCTAGATGCACAATCCAAAGCAAAGGAGCAAGCTTTGCTAGAATGTCCACATATATATTGGATCCAGGCCACACGCCTGAAGAAATGCCCCTTACAATTGATTGGCTAATTATATTAAATCACAGAGTGGATGGTGATGACATCATTAAACAACGTTCAAACTATATCATTATATAGCTACCCAACCATGAGAATCCTGGCCCAGTCAAGCTGATACACAACCTTAACCATCACAATGACAAATTGTACCTGTTGCTGGTCGTGTCAGGAACATAGACCTTCAGATCTTCTGCGACTTCTTTCATCACCCTCTGATAACCTGACATTTCGTCTTTAATATAGTTGGGATTGTTTCTCATTAAGTATTCTCCCAGAAAGTTTATTGGATCAAACTTGGTTGGAGTATCAGCTTCTAAAAGCTTCTTCTTTTCTACTTGCATTAACATTTTTTCCACTCCGGGAACTAATGTGGGTAAAAGTTTGTCAAGCAAATATGCCCGAGTACTCAGTGATGTGCTTTCAGTATCAAACCACTCTTTGGCCAAACTATCCTTAAGGATTTTCTTTTCCGTCTTTTTTTCTAGCTCCTTCTTCAGATTATCTTCTTTTATTATTTTCTTCTGCATTTCCTGGGCTCTTGCATCTACTCTTTCAAAAAGATTTTTCTTCCATGGTGGTTCTAACTTTGGCTTTTCTTCAGCTTTATCTGTACTGAACGTCACTTTCACAGATTTTCTAACAACAAGTGGGGCCATGGAGTGCCCTTCTGGTGGTTTTGACTGCTCATCCAGATTTAATTCTGAAAAAAAGAAGAAAGAGAGAGAGAGAAAAGAAACACTAAATATAGAGACATTAGAAACAGAATTAATTTATCTAGGGGCTTCAGGATATTATTAGAAAGGAATGATTTTTGTATCTATTTATATTGGTGTACAGATAGGTAGACCTTCAACTGAAAGCCACAAACTCAGACATTGACTTAACCATACAGATTTATTGACTTAATCGGAAGTCATTCATCAGCACAATGATTTCACTTAAGTACCGAGACTGTTTTTACTGTTCTTCATATCTTATCATTAAAAGATAGCCATTGAAGGTCACAGGGGGAAAAAAGTCTGAGGACAAAGGAATTTTCTCTCTTAAAATCTCTGTTATCCAAGAGGAGAAGGCCTCGGAATCGCAGATCCAATACCGTTCTTTCCATTTCATTGACCCTAAGAACATACGAGGAAAGAGGGATAGGGTGTCCATTTCTGAGCTAGTAGTCACTGAAAACTTTATGAATCGCAGTGGAACACGGTCAAATCTTACAGTGTTGAAAGGTGAGTCTTTGAGGTTGAAGGTAAAATACCATTGAGGAAGAACTGTAGTCTCAAAAGAGAGCGGACCATGATGACACAGAGTGGGTAAAACCTTGGGGACCTTTATTTCCTTGTAGGGTATGACTCAAAAAACCCCAGCGGCACACATATATTAATAAGAAGAATATGGAATGTGCAGTATACGAATCTAGGAAAATTGGAAATCCTCAAAACTGAAATAGAATGCATAAAGATCAGTATCACAGGCAGCCATGAGCTGAAATGGACAGGCTAACTTTGGCTTTTCTTATTGTCTGTTTTGAATCAGACAATAATATGGTTTACTGTGTTGGGGATGACAAATTAATGAGGAATGGTATCATATTTGTCATTAAAATAAATAAATAAAAAGGATGTTTCAAGATCTATCTTGAAGATCTTGGGAATGTAACTGTAATGCTGTGAAAGGATACTATCTATACATATACAAGAATTGCAGTTAATAAAACTTTAATTCAAGTTTATGCACAAACCATTAAATCTAGTGATGAAGAAATTGAATTCTACCAACTTCTTCAGTCTGAAATTGATCAACCATGCAATCAGGATTCATTGACAATTACTGGTAATGGGAAATCAAAAGTTGGAAACAGAAAGAAATAATAGTTGCAAAATATAGTCTTGTGGATAGAAAGGAAGCTGAAATTGGTTGATAGAATTTTGCAAGACCAACAATCTAGTTATTCCAAATACCTTTCTTCAACACCATAAAAAGTGACTATATGAGTGGACTTTTCCTGACAGAAAACACATGAACAAAATTGACTACATTTGTGGGAAGAGATGATGGAAAAAGTCAATATCAGCAACCAAAACTAGACCAGGGGTCAACTGTGGAACAGACCACCAATTACTCATATGTAAGTTCAGATTGAAGTTGAAGAAAATTAAAACAAACCCACAAGAGCCAAAATACAATCTAGAGTAGATACCACTGGAATTTCAAGAAGATCTCACGACTCACTGAACACTGACAAAAGGTTTGAAGTGCTGTGGGACATATCAAAGACATCATATGCAAATGAAGCAAAGGGTCATTAAAAAGACAGGAAAGAAAGAAAAAAAATGAAAGTGGGTGTTATAAAAGATTCTGAAGCATGTTCTTGAATGTAGAATAGCTAAAGTGAATGGAACAAATGATGAAGTAAGAGCTAAACAGAAAATTTCAAAAGGCAGCTTGAGAAGACAAAATAAAGTATTACAATGAAACGTGCAAGTACCTGGAGCTAGAAAACCAGGAAGGAGAAACGTGCTCAATATAGGTCAAACTAAAATTACTGGGAAAAAAAATCAATCTTCAAGTTACAATACTGCAAGCTTCTATGGGCTATATATTGAATGACGCAAGAAGCATCAAAAGAAGATGGAAGGAAAAAAAGACACTGTACAAAAAAGAACTGGTTGATATTCAATCATTTCAAGAAGTAGCATATGATCAAGAACCGATGATATTGCAGGAAGAATTCAAAGCTGCACTGAAGGTTGTAGTGAAAAACAAGGATCCAGGAATTGTCAGAATACCAGTTGAAATGTTTCAACAAGCTAATATGGCACTGGAGTTACTCAACCGTATATGCCAAGAATTTTGGAACACAGCTACTTGAAAGAGGTCCATATTTGTACCCATTCCAGAGAAAAGTGATCCAACAGAATTTGGAAATTCAAACACCACCTTTAGTACCACATGTGAGTAAAATTTTGCTGAAGATAATTCAACAATAATTGCAGCAGTGCATCAACAGGAAGCTGCCAGAAATTCAAGCCAGATTCAGAAGAGGATGTGGAATGAGGGATATCATTGCCAGGACCAGCTGGATCTTGGCTGAAAGCAGAGAATACAACAAGATGTTTATTTGTGTTATGTTGACTATGCAAAAGCATTCGACTATGTGAATCATAACAAACTAGGGATAGCATTGAGAAGAGTGGGAATTTGAGAACATTTCATTGTGTTCACGCAGAGTCTGCACACATGGACCAAGAGGCAGTCCTTTAAACAGAACAAGGGAATACTGCATGGTTTAAAATCAGGAAAGGTGTGGCACCACGGTTGTATCCTTTCACTATACTTCTTCAATCTGCATGCTGAGGAAATAATTAGAAAAGCTGGACTATAAGAAGAAGAATGTGGAATCAGTATTGGAGGAAAGCTTTTTTTAAAAAATCATTTTACTAGGGGCTCATACAACTCATCACAATCCATACATACATCAATTGTGTAAAGCGCATTGGTACATTCATTGCCCTCCTCATTCTCAAAACATTGGAAGAAGGCTTTTTAACAACCTTTGATATCCAAATAACACGGACTTGCTTGCCAAAAAATGAGAAAGATTGAAGCACTTGCTGATGAAGATCAGGGACTGCTACCTTCAGTAGGAGTTGGAAATCAATATACAGAAAACAAAAACCTTCACATTTGGACCAATGAGCATCACGATGATAAATGGAGAAAAGAAGGAAGTTGTCAAGAATTTTAGTTTGCTTGGATCCACTATCAATGCTGGAAACAGTAGTCAAGAAATGTAACAATAAATCGCATTGGGCAAATTTGCTGCTCAAAACCTTTGTTAAAGCATTGGAGAGTGAGGATGGGACTTTGAGAATCAAGATGCACCTTCAAGTCATGGTATTTTCAATCACCTCATATGCATGTAAAAGATAGACAACTAGTAAGGAAGAGAGAGAAGAATGAATGCATTTGAATTATGGTGCTGGAGAAGAATATTGAAAGTACCATGGACTGCCAAAAGAACAAAACAGATCTGTCTGGGAAGAGATACAGCCAGGTTGCTCATTAGAAATGAGGATGGCACAGGCTGATGTGTTCTTCCATGTGGGCTTTGTTGCTTCTGAGCTAGATGGCCGCTTGTTTACCTTCAAGCTTTTAAGACCCCAGACGCTATATCTTTTGATAGCCG
>NW_022111358.1:3738993-3749597 GCF_000313985.2 Echinops telfairi
CTCTCCTTAAGTGTGGGTTGTACATAGTAACTTCTTTCCAAAGAGTACAGTATAGAAATGGAAAAGAAGTGTAACTTTAAAGTGGAGAAACCTGAAAAAAAAAAAAAAGACTACCTTCTCCAGATGATCAAGATTAACTACAACAATGTCATATTAAGAGTATGTAGCCTTGCCATGATGTCATGCAACTCATACTTTGCCCTTGCAGTTTTCTTTCCCCAAACCTACAATTTCAAAAGCTAATAACGCCATAAATCTCTTCAATGCTCATTAACAATAAGAAATATAAGAAAGTGTATGAGCCAAGAGGAACCTAAGGAGATATGGCAACTAGGTGCAATGTGGTATGAACTTTAGTTAATAATCATGTATCAGTGTTGATTCATTAATTACAAACATGCCATAGTATTATAAAATGTTCGTAAAAATGAAAATTGGGTGTGGAGTATATGGAAACTCTATAATTTTTTTGTGAATCTTAAAGTTTATCTTAAAAACAAGAAAACAAACCAATTGAGAGTCAGAAAGAGAAAGCAAGAATATGCACATGGAGGTGATACAAAGATTATTGTTACAATAATTTGGCTTGAACATCAGAAAATACTGAGTAACTAGTAGACTGGAAGATCAAGCAAAAGTATTTCAAAAGACAAAGGAAATGTTAAGAGAATGAAGACTAGTTCAAGAATTTTTAATATTCATTTTCTAAATGTATTAGGAGTGAACCAAGAAAATAGAGGGGAAGGAAATAGTCAAAGAAATGATGGAAGAAAGTACCTCAGAACTGAAAAAAGATACAAATCATTGGCTTTAAAAAGCCTAGCCAGTGGGTTTTTGTTTGGAGTGATGAAAGAGTGGACGGCTTAACAGCATTTTGAATGCACGTACAGCCACTGACTTGTGCACACGAACAGGGTCAGCATAGTAAATTTATGCTATGCATTTATACAGATATTAAAGTCCTACCACATAAGCGGAGCCCTTGTGGCATGCAGGATTATGTGTTGGGCTGCTAGCCGTAGTCAGCAGTCTGAACCTACTAGCTGCTCTGCTGGGAAAATGAAACTTCCTGCTCCT
This sequence comes from Echinops telfairi, assembly GCF_000313985.2. NCBI lineage: Eukaryota > Metazoa > Chordata > Mammalia > Afrosoricida > Tenrecidae > Echinops > Echinops telfairi. The sequence goes on from NW_022111358.1 coordinate 3,740,071, forward strand.
GTAGAGATTTACACCCAACCGGGCACTTCGACTCTGTCATACAGTGTACTCAATGGCAGTGGGCTTTTTGTTCGTTTGTTTTTGAGTCTTAAATGTGTAAGCTACAAGGTTTAAAGACAAAAACAAATTGAATCCCTAATAGCAAGAACCCATTTGAGTCCCTGGATGGTGCAGTTAACATACTTGGCTGCTAACTCAAAGGTTGTAAGTTCAAGTCTACTCAGAGGAGCCTCGGGAAAGAAGCCTGTGGTTTACTTAAAAAATAATTGTCACTGAAAATCTTATGGAATTCAAGCTGACTGGATGGCAACTGGTAAGCAATAACCAATGAGAAAAATGTACCAATTATCTTCTCATAATAACAAAGCCTTTTTGAAAAGCAATTTGGCTATGTTTATCGGCATCAGCCCAGTTGAATAAAAAATAGTGCCAGAGCTATGTATAGTCTTGATTCTGCTACTTTATGGTTGCAGGAGAAAAGAAATATATCTAAATAATTTTTACACACTTTTTTTTTTCATAAAAGAAAAGATACTTTAATGCCAGAAATTGTGGGTAGGGCAAGACTGGGGAGCAAAGCCATCTTTCCACTGGGGCATTCAGCTTTAGGGAACATTCAGCATTACTGTGTCCTCGTCCATGCTTTCCTCGTTCAAGCATTGGCTTCACACCTGGGAGTGGTTGACGCAGGTGTGACGCCAAAGGGACCGTTTCAGCTCCAAACCCCTCCTCGGCATCTCTTGGATCCCCAGTTCCAGAACTTACACACGTTACAAGTAACATAACTAGAATGTAGTTATTGAGATAGGCTCCAATCATTCACGCCCACCCTACTACTCTCAAGTTAACTCTGATTCACATGGCCTTATATAAAAGAATCGAGTTCCTCCTTAGGGTTTCAGAGACTGTAAATTTGTGCAGGAGTGAAGAACCTAATCTTTCTCCTATGGCGCTGCTGGTGAGTTTGAACTGGTGACCTCTCGTTCACAGCCCCATGCTCAGCCCACAATGCGTCCATGGTTCCTTCCGATCATTAATAACTTTTAATAAATACTAATATTGCAAGAAATAGGCACGATAACACTGCTCCATAACTTAAAACAGCGTGTTTTAAAAAATAATAAAACATTATTTACGATGAAATATTTAAGGCCTGCAAAAAAGTATAAATATATCATGTGACAAATGCCTATGTAGCTACTTAGTTTAAGATAAGAAAGTTAAGCTGTATATTCAAGCTTCCCGCATCCCCTTCCTAACTACATATCCTCCACTTTGATGTAAAGACTATTTTAAATTTTTTGTTTATCATTTTCATGCATATGTTTATGTTATATGCTAATCTAGGCAAGATAATATTGTGGTTCCTGTTTTTAAATGTTATACAAATTATTTCAGACTAAATCTATTCTACAATCTCTTTCATGCTTAATATCATTTCTGAAAGATTCATCTAATAGGTATAGCTCTAGTTCATTAATTTCTACTTCTGTATAATATTTTATTAGAAGATGCTGCTGCAATGTTTTTATCCATTCTCCTATTGGTAAAAATTTGGGGTTTTTTTTGCAATTTTCTTCTACTACAGGTATAGCTACTATGAACAATCTGCACAGATCTCCCTGTAGATGACAGTTTCTCTAGGGCACATAACTGGGATTTAATTGCAGGGTCATGTGTGTTCCAACTTGACAAGATATTATTAAATTATTCTTCAAAGCGTGCTGTCATCACCACCAACAGTAACAGTTTCTATTGTAGATCACTGGCTTTCTATGTTCTCAGGATCCTGAGAAGGAGCATCAAAGATCATAGCTCTTCATATCCTTTGTGAAGCTCTGTTTCGATCGTTTCTATATATTGGAAAGTTTTATAAGACTTTGTTGAAAAAAATCATTTGCTGCCTCAAAAAGTTTGAAAACCAATGTTCTGTAGGGTTTTAGAACTTTTATCTAGAGAATGCCCATAGAGCATAGATTCCAACTTAATGTCACCCTACGTGCTACCGAGTAGAAGTGTTCCAGAGAGTTTTCTTGGCTGTAATCTTTACAGATTTCTGCTCATGCACTTGGGACAGTTTATCAAGAGAGACCAGTCCCTGGAAAAGAGCATCATGCTGGGAAAAGTAGAGGGTCAGAAAATAGGGATAGACCCTTAATGAGATGAACTGACAGTGGCTATTACAATGGGCTCAATCATAGCAAGGGTTGTAAACGGACTCAATCTCATCTACTAAGCAATCTTTACAGAAGCAGATTCCCAGACCTTTTTCCTGTGGAACTAGTGGGTGGGATCAAACACCCAACCTTTAGGTTAGTAGTCAAGCAGAAATTATTTGCAGCAGTTTTGTTTGTTTGTTCTTTACCTTAGTAAAGAACCCTTATGTCTAGTCGAGGACAATATTTATAAACTGTCTTCCCAAGTTTCACTTTCTTTCTTGGCCAATTATTTCATTCTGATAAAGAGGAAGTGGTTGGGTTTGCAAAAGAATTAACCTCTCCCCCCACCCCACCCCTCCTTGTGTACGCGCATGCACGTGGGGAGTCCATTTTGTTAGATTAAACGCTCATTGCTTCTCATACAATGCTTTTAGTTTAAGTAAATTTTGAAAAGCTTTCAAATCTGCAGGTTCTAAACCTACTAGTTTTTGCTTTTAACCTCTCCAATATAATCCAGGCCAGATATTCCTCCTGCTGCTTTAAGGGTAGTGTTACTGATGTACACAATTTAGCTTCTTATGCCATGGCTCATTAGTTAACTCAATTATGAGCTAGTGCATTGTGTATCTTAGTTGCTGGTGGTGTAGTTGTTACCTGTGGGCTTCTGATTGCCAAGTCAGAAGTTCCATTTGGAAGAAAGATGTGCCATTTTGCTCTTATAAAGATTTCCAGCCTCAGAAACTCACATGGGTAGCCTACTCTGTCCATAGAGTCTCAATGAGTCACAACTTAGGGCTTCTCTAGTGCATTTGGCCATGACAGGTTACTAACATTAGCATTAGGGATTATCAGGGAGAAAGATGAGGCTTTCTGCTCCTGTAGAGATTTATGACTTCAGAAACCCAAAGGGGCAGTTCTACTCTGTCCTATAGGGCCACCGAGTCAGAATTGACTTGATGGCAGTTAGAGTTTGTTTTGTTTTGTTTTTTTATGGCTTGGTTGAAGCAATAATTCTAGTATTTGCATTGACTCCACTGATACTCAAAATGGAACTAGATATGTATTTGGTTACAACTCCAATCAAACACTTCCAGGAAACTAGCAATAGTGAGGGTCAATAAATCAGAATTCTGAGCAAGCCTATCTGAAGCTGTCCTATGACTGGGTGACCTCTGAGTTTAAGGATCACAAATTACAGCATTGTTCCATGAGCAACTTAAATCAGAGGTTCAACTGAATATAGTTTCCAACCGGTTTGTTGTTGTTATTGTTAGCAGATCTGTACTTCAGCATTCCCAAGCCTTTTACAGACGAATTGACTGATTCATTATTCCTTCCTCACTATTGCCTGGCACTATGTTAAACGTAATAGTTGTGAGGATGGTACAAGACGACATATCCTTTCATTCGAGTTGGAAGCAACTTAGCAGCACCTAACGACAACAAATGCTAAGCACTAAGGATCCCTGGTGGCACAGTGGTGAAGTGCTTGGAAGTGGGTGGTCCAAACCCCCACCGTTCTGTGGGAGGAAGATGTAACAGCAGTCTGCTTCCATAAAGATTTTCAGCCTTGCACACTCTATGGAGTAATAGAGTCTGAGTAGAAGGGGTGGGCAATGGGTAAGGCAAACACTAATTCTTTCCCAGGATTTCCTTCTTACTCTTCTAAGATTTAAGAACCTTTCACATTCTCCTGTGACATGCACACCTTCACCTCATATTAATCTACTTCCTAACATACACACTTGTATGCCCATTCAGACACGATGGGAATAAATACATTTAACAGAATAAAAAGGGACACAAATGAACTCATGATTCATATGTTGAAAAGCCCAGGCTGATAAGTGACGTTCATCCTTTCCTATATAGTCTAATGCTGGGGGTAACTTTAGAACAACCCCATTTAAAGACACGAATTGGAATGAATTATAAGAAGCCTTAGAAGGCTTTTTTTTTTTTTTTTTTGCACAAGGAGGCATATAACAGTTAGTGGGACCTGGCTGCTGATTAAATTAGTGGAAATTGGCCCAGCAGGATTACCCAAGAACTGTGTGATGCTCTCTCTAAATACAGGCCCTATTTGAAACTCAGCTGGCTTGCCTCTATTATCAGGATTGCTTAGCATTGGTTCAGAATGTAGACCAGCTGCTGTGAAGAAAGGAGGTAAAGAAGCATATTCTAAACACTACTGCAATTAAAATTCAAGAGTGAGATAAGGCGCTTTTCTTCAAAACTTTGTTCATTTTAGGGCTGCTTAATAAGAACAGAGGCAAGCCAACTGATAATTTTAGGACAAAAGATTTCTCAAATAGCAAGTTAAGCTCATAGCTTGAAAAATGGAATTACCAAGGTAAAGAAATGAATAATTCACCTAGCACATTTAGACATGATATTTTCTATGCAAATGCATGTTGTTGAGTGCCTTCTGGGAGATGCCTAGTTAGGTAACACCATTTTAATTTTGACAAGTATATAACAAAGATAAAGACACTTCTTTCGATATGCTGAAATTGCATGGACAGTTCCTCTTCCCACTTCTTACACACACATTCACACATATATGCAGTTAGGTTAAGTGAACCCTAAATTAAATCAACCCTAATCCGACTATTAGGTTTAATAGTGACTGATCAGGGACCGAATAAATATGTTGCATTGTATTTGGTATGACATACAACCACCACCATGTTATCAGTACATATAATAAGTAGACTTAAATAAAACACACTTCCTCTACCATACATCGCAAAGCAAGAAGAAAAACCGAAAGCATAAGGTCAGGAACAAGAAAGAGCACAATCACTTGATTGATATGTACTTTTTTCTAGGAAGGCAAGAAATCACATGTTTCAGTACATGTGGGAAGCTTTGCAGGTGCAGACTTGGCCGTGAACTAATTAAAGTGAACGCCTCATTAAATGTATAAGAAACGATCTGTTTGGTGTGTTTAAAATGAGTTAATTTATGAAGTTGACCCATGTGATTAAGATAAAGGCAAAGTTACGTAAGCAGTCCTGGTGGGGAGGTCTGGGGTGAGAAAGGAGTATAGTCAGGAAATTGGTGAGGGGAGAAAACAGGAGGAAGGAGGGAGCAGAAAGAGGAGGGAGGCAAAGGAGGCAGAGGATAAGCGAGGGTTTCTTGCCAACAAGAAACCTTTGTAAGGGTTTGTGACTCTGTCAGCATAGTGCCATGTTGACAAGAAAGACAAAGTAAGTGTTGGAAAATTTGATTTGGAATGCATGTGTCCTCTAAGAAGCAGCCGTATTAAATAATGGCTTTAAATTGGGTTTTAAAAATACAGGAAAACAGTCTTTCAAGAAAAGAAAAGTAGCTCATAGCTATAACTAAGCAGCCGTATAGCACTTTGGTGTTTATTCTGAGTCTGCCTGGCGGAACACTAAACACTACGTAACACTCAGTTGTTGTAAACTGAACTGAAAGGAGTTTCCAGTGAAACTGCATTTTTAAACCTTGTACAGAGTTTTTGTTGGTAAAGGATTCCCCGAAGAGCTGACGTTAGGAGAGGAGAGCTACAGGGCCTGGACGAGAGTCTCGTCCACTTATTTGTTGCCTCTTTACATCCAGTAAATTGCCTCTTTACATTCCAGTCTGCAGAATGATGTGGGGTGTAGATTTAGGCAGGGCTAAGAAGGAAGATTTGGATCAAACAATGTAAACGTGCAGTCAAATACAAGGGTACAAAGAAGAAAGAAGACCAAGAACCTGAAGCGGTTGGGGTCTCATATTTCTGTTTTAGTAGGTTGTGTGCTAATGGACTAGTTGGCTCTCTTAGTTACATTTTCTCTTTAATTAAGTACAAAATAAAGAGCCATAAAATACCTCAAAAGTATTAAGGAAAAAAATGAAGGGAATACATTTTGAACTATTCCCCAAATAATGTTCAAAATAGCCCTGGGATTACATTTTCTTTCTTTTTTTAGGATTTAATTGTGTTTAGGTGAAAGTTTACAGAGCAAATTAGATTTCCATCCAGACACAAATAGTTCTGTGACATTGATTACAATCCCTGTGGAATTACATTTTTAAAAGGAAATTTTGCAGACTATCCAATATAGTATTTTAGAGTCTGCTGTGTAAGAGGAAGGCTAGTTCTCTCTACCTTGGGGTTCGATGCTTGCTGTTTCTTCTGCCACGTTGGCACTGGTGTCTGCTACCACATCACTCGCTTCATCCTGTGGATTCTTTGCAAGTAGGAAAGAAACATGGATTTCAAAATGAATTCTTCAAAGCACCAACTAAAGAATGCAACTAAGTGCCCTATAAAAGTTACTAAGCATGCCTATTTACTTACTTACTTACTTTTGATTGGATTTAATGTTGTCTACTAGAGGCAAAGCAGTCATCCCAGTCTAATGAATGTATTTATAAGATAATGCTGCCTATTGCTAACAACAAATATGACAGGATATCATTCCAGATGTGCACCGACCCTTGAATTATACAATACCTTCTAAAACCATAATTTGAGACTGTAGCATCTTGTCTTTTCTGACTGTTAAAATCACCTTTGACCCTTGTGTTCGAGTGTCAACTGAAGAAATTACAGATTAATTTTAGGAACACAAAAGGTTGCCTGATAATTTTTGTACTCATATTGATGTGTTTTTCTTTTGTTTTGTTTTTCTTGGATATTTTAAATCTTACATTAGTCAATTTAAGGATAAATCTATACAACTATTTTCAGTTGCTTCCATTTTTTCAATAGTTTTCATCTTCATTGCAGTCCTAAATTTATTTGAACACAAAGTTACTTAAATGATTAACATGGAAACTACATTTTCAATATGATAAGATTACCCTAAAAACGGGTGATTATGGTACTTTAGGTAATAGTTCTCATTTTGGAAAGAACTATTATTTATGTGGAATTTATAATGGCTCTTCACAAATAATTTACCAGTCTGGCGGTTTCCTGTGACTGACTCACATGATTCAGCTTAAAAATCAGCATGAGTTTGCCCTTTTCCATTTGACATTTCATTTATCTTTCTGAGCACCCACATCCTTTTTTCTCCTTCATAAGAAAATTAATTTATTCCGTTTACTCTCTAGCATTCCCAAATATGATTATTCATGACAATTCTACCGCAATAGGCTCTTTCTCTTGGATTGCTTCCTCCTGCTCCTTTTCTTTGTCTTCTTTTCCATTTTCCTAAAATAGAAACAGTGTTAGCCACTGGTATCCACAAGGAGCTGGGGATTAAACTAATAATTTCAATTTCAGCAAAACATGTTTTCTTAAAAGTATTTCCTGTAATACCCAACATTATACTGGTTAGCAATAATCAGATAAACATCATACCATGTGAAATGATACAAATCATTCACATAATCATACAAACATCATACCACATAAGATTACAATGTGATAAACTTAGTTGTATCAAGAAACTCAAAAAAATAACTGATTTTTCCTGATATTAAGGACTACCAGGTAGCTAGAAGCAGGCTACTATGAGCAAACTATCAAAGATTCATCCTGTTTCACGAATTTCCTGATGCAAAATACTTTAACTAAAAAGAATAATAGTTAAATGATAGAATATGACATTGAGTCTCAGTTTCTCAAGAACACGGAGTCTCAAATTCTCTCATAAAAGGTTATAAATCTAGTTAGGCAAGGAACCTGAGCAGACGTCAGCTCCTCTTGAGATACTGCCTGGCTCATCTGGACCACTGAAAAAGATCACCAAATTATATTGAAAAGTATCAACAACAAAGAAAGGAGATATTAATAAACAAACAAAAAGTATCCTAGAGGCTCAAAATCTTCTCCCGCCCGCCCCCACCCCACTCTACCACATCATTCTATTGAATGGTAGTAAGTTCTCAACTGTTGAACTCCTCAAACTGTACTCCTATTACTGTTATGACTGTTGGTACCAACCCAAGCTAGATCAGTGCTAGGCTAGTGCTCAGAGAAACAAGAAACTCACAGAAGTACGCACCACCATGCTCACTGACAAAATAACATCGGGATTACATTATTTTTAGCTTTATTGTCATCCAGTTTTGAAATAACATGATATGAAGTGAAAATTTGATCACTACTTAATTTGTGTGAGAAAGGTAGACAGAAAATTCCTTAAGGATTTTTTTTCTTTAAGCGGCTGTGGTCTTGAGGAAATGTGATTTATCTGGTTCATTTATTCATATTGAAAAATTAAAACATAAGAATTTACCAGATCCTCACTTCACTACAAGTTTTTATAGATTCTGTCACAGATTACTAAAACCACTGTGTTACCAAAAATGACTAGGGAGTTATATTACAGGTGTATTTACACATGGTCTCTGCCTTCAGGATGGTTTATAATCTCAAAAAAGACCAAACCAAATTCACTGCCATCGTGTCAATGCCAACTCACAGCAACCCAGGCATCAGTGGGTGTCTGAGACTGTAACTGCTTAAGGGAGAGCAAGCCCGTCTTTCTTGAGGAGCTGCTAGTGGTTTTGAACTATTGACCTTGTGGATCGAAGTCCAATGTGTAACCACACGACCAGGGCTCCTTGGTTTAATAATCTAGGGACTTTTAAATTTGAAATAGTGCTTAGATAATGCCCTACAGTATTTGCTTTCCTTTTTATCAGCCTAACATGTTCTAGAAGAATAAACCAAAAAAGCTGCCTTTGAAGACAACATCCCAACACTTAAAAATTGCTGCCTCACAGTTTCTCTGAAGCAATTCATAAATAATAAATAGTATAAAATAAATATGATAAATCCCAACTGTATATTCCCACAGCCTGCTTTCTTTGCAGGAGGTGCCTGTCTTCTGAAATTGCTAAAACAGTTTTTCTTTTGGAATATGTTTTGTTTAGATGTGCCTGGATGAGTTAAATTCAACTGCATAAATGTTTCGAGGCACCTTCTACATGCAGGCAGATGTTAGGATTACAAAAACAAATAAAACGACTTTAAAGACCTCTCAGGTTAGTAAGGTCAAAAAAGCTGGAGGGGGGACCAGGGAGGGAGGGGGGAAAATGAGGAGCTGATACCAAGGGCTCAAGTAGAAAAAAAAACGTTTTGAGAATGATGATGGCAACAAATGTACAAATGTGCTTGACGAAATGGATGTATGTATGAATTGTGGTAAGAATTGTACGAGCCCCCAATAAAATGATTTAAAAAAAAGAAGACCTAATAAAAAGAAAGAAAAAAAAAAAGTTAAGTGCCAGAGTAGAAGAACATACAAATTGTTAGGAAACACAGAGGAAGAAACAATGAATTTTTCCAGGTCAGTGAAGTTTTCAGAGTGAAATAGTTTTCAGTTTGGATTTTTCAGGATGAGTGAGAAAACACACACACACACACACACACACACACACACACACACACACACA
>NW_022111358.1:3749697-3757521 GCF_000313985.2 Echinops telfairi
TCTGGTGTCACAGCTGTACTCCTGGCCCTTGGTAGTAGTGAGAAAACACACACACACACACACACACACACACACACACACACACATTCTAAGAGTGGGGAGGAGCCCGGGTGCTGTAGTGGTTCTGTGTTGGGCTGCCAGCAGAAAGATCAGCAGTTTGAAACCACAAGACGCTGAGGAAAAAGTCTCGAACAACCAGGGGGCAGTTGTACTCTGTCCTCCAGGCTCACTCCCGGGGTCAGAGTTGACTGGATGGCAGTGAGTTTGGTTTTTTGGTTTTATAGGAACGAGGAGGGAAATGAAGGGTATTTTGAGGCCGAAGGAGCAATACACTTCATGGATATGGAAGTATAAAAGAGTGTTTGAAGCATTCATGTAGCAGGATATAGTTATATAAAAGACAGCAATAGGTGAGGCTGAAAACTCAATTCATGAGTTCATCATGCTAAATTAAGCAGTTGAGACTGTTTAAGCATGAGCTAAATATGAAAAAAAATAACTGTATTAAGAACTAGAATTGTACAAGACTAAAGGAAGAGAGGAGGAATACATCTTAAAGGTTGCATCTGAGGCAAAACCTCATTCAGTGTTGTCTTTAAGTAATACAACCCTGTCACCTTTCTAATGCATATGCAGCTAGTCTTCAACTGTAAACACCTTTGTGTCTTTATCCGAGGGCTTCTTGCAGTCCAGTTATGGGGACAGATTAGAGGTGTTTAGAAGTGAACATCTATGGGAGGTACTCAGCCAGTAATGGATAGGGAGTTGGAGACTCAACCTCCAGTCTCTTTGTCTTGTGGATGAGACCATTTTGAGGCATGTTCTACACTGTCCCCCAGAGTGCCCCAAGGGAACAAAGCCCCAGTTGCTTACAGTGTAACTTGCCTAGTAATGCATTTGTTGCCTTTCTCTCCTTTCCTGTATTACTTCCCTACTCCCCCAATTAACTTGCATTCAAATCCTTGTCCCAAGATCTGTTCTAAGGGAACCCAAACTAAGCCAGGTGCAATCAAGAGTGGGGGCATAATTGGATCAAAGCAGAGAAAGAGAAATAGCTAAGGATCATTATTTTTTTCTTCTGATTTATCAGGCTTATTAAAGGGGATACCATTTGGTGAACATTTTAAATAGGAGCTAAAAACAGGTTTGAGGGGTAATAAAAAGAGTGAGTTTCCAAGTGTAAAGATTTACAGTCTCAGAAATCCAAAAGGGCAGTTCTCCTCTGACCTGTAGTGTCATTGTCAGTCAGAATCGACTCAGCGGTGATGGCAATTGAGCAGCAGCTGGATAGCTTAAGGTAGCATCCCACCAGGAGTCCCTGAAACACATTATGAAGCATTGATGAAAAGTGAAGCCGATTTGATCCATTGGAAGATGTTGGAGGCATTGTCCAGCCTGAATAATATTAACCTCCCATTTAAGTTAGTCAAAGTACACAGCACTCAGGCCACTTCCTCACGCTCATCCATTAGATCCTAGAGTTATTAAGTTATTAGCTAAGAGGCAGAGACCCTGTGAATCTAGTTAAGGACCCTTCATACTCATTCCCAGTAGAGTTGTAGGTTGGTGAATTGCATCATTTGGCATTAAGTCATGAGTGAAGATAAAATGAAACCATAAAAATACTCAATGTGTAAAAAGGCAGGGAAAGCAGAAAAGAGTATCCAAAATAGATTTTATCCTACAACTTTGCTGGATTTATTTATTAGTGCACAGCTTTCTTGTGGGGTATATGGCATTTTCCTATACATAGTATCACATCCTCTGTGATGAGAGTTTTATTTCCTTTCTGATTTGGATAGTTTCTTTTTATTACCTAATTGTTCTTGCTAGAACTTGCAGTACAATGTTGAATAAACCCACTCACAACCATTGAGGTAGTGAGTTTATTGTGCCAACCTGGCACACATGTGGGGTTAATTGAAGGCAGAGGGATAAATGGCTTGGTGAGCCTCGCCTTTCTAGTTCTCGGGTCTCTTGCTTTCTAATGGTCGGACCAGGATGCAGCTGCCTTAGCCAGTTCCCTGCTTTAGCTGGCAAGTCTCACTTCCTGCAAGACATCCCTGAGGAGAAGCCACATGGACCTACCCCGATGCAGCCCTGGGTGCTGGAGCACCCGTTTGGAGACCCTTACCAGCGCTGAAATGCTTACACATTCACTGACTCGGCTTTCCTCCTGCAGTTGGCATCATTGCATCTGTTTTGTGAGATGGAGAAGGACTTTGTGGATTGGTGTTGGACATATGGGTTAATGGGTTAATTTTGGACTTGTGGGCTTGGGCAGCACTTGATGTGCACTGAACCTTTACATAAAACTCTCTCTTATACATGAGTTTCTGTAGATTTCTTTCTCTAAAGTACCCAGACTAGCACAACCATCTAGGCAATTCCAATTCATACCCTTTATAGGATTTCTGAGGCTGCAAATCTTTATGGAGCAGAAAGCCTCATGTTTCTTGAGCTGGTAGGTTTGAACCACTGACCTTGTCATTAGCTATCCCAACATTTACCACACAGCACCAGCAGGACAATGTTGAATAGCAGTGGTGAAGGTGAGCATCTTTGTTTTATGGGGAGAGCTTTCCATTTTTCACCATTGACTCATTGTTGTGCTAAGGTGTCAATAGGCCGATTCACATACAATAGAATGAAGCATTGCCTGGTCTTAGACCATCCTCACAGTTGTTATATTTGATCCTATTCTTGTAGACACAGTGCTAATTCATCTTACTGAAGGTCTTCCTCCTTTTTACTGACCCTACTTTACCAAGCATGATGTCCTTTCCAGTGGCTGGTCCCTCCTGAGAACATGTGAGATGGAGTTTTGCCATCTTCTCTCCCCAAAAGCAGTTTGGCTGTACTGCTTCCAACGCAGATTTGTTTTTTTCCCCCTTTGGGCAGTCCATGGTAATTTCAATATTCTTCACCTTATATTATCCAGCTTCTCAGAGGATTTGCTCATCAGGCAAATTGAAAAGGTATGGTAAAAGACTACACACATTTCAAGATTTAAACTACTCAATCTCCCCTTGTTCTGTTTGAGTGACTGCTTCTTGATGTATTCCCCATGAGCAGAAATAATTGTTCTGAAATTCTCATTCTTTGCAATGGTATCAGTAGTTTGTTATGATCCACAAAGTTGAATGTCTTTGCATAGTTAACAAAATACAAATAAGTATTTTTCTGGCATTCTCTGTTTTGAGCCAAGATCCATGTGACATCAGCAATGATCTCTCTCCTTCCGTGTTGTATTCTAAAATTGGCTTGAATTTCTGGCAGCTTCCTGTAGATGTAATGCTGCAAACATTTTAAAATGATCTTCAGCAAAATTTTACTTCCATGTGATGTTAATGATGTTGTTCAATAACTTCTGTATTCCATGGAGTCCCCTTTCTTTGGCAAGGGCAACAATGTGGATCTCTTTCAAATTTCCAAACATTAGTGAATGCTTCTATCACTGCATTAGTGAACTGAAACATTTCAATTGTCTGGCGATTCCTGGAGCCTGTTCCCTATATATTTCTAGGGCAGCTTGGGCTTCATCCTTCTATACCATTAGTTCTTGATCATAGGCTTCCTCTTGAAATGCTTGAACCTTATTTGTTGGTGTACAGTGACACTGTATTCCTTCTATCCTCTTTTGATGCTTTCTGCAATGTTCAATAGCTTACCCATAGGATTCTTTACTATTTCAAACTTGAGGCTTAATTTTCGTCTTCGGTTCTTTCAGCTTGAGAAAAGCTGAGGGTGTCCTCCTTTGGTTTTCTAACTCCAGGTCTTTTCCCGATTCATTCTAATAATCTTTTCAAATTGTCCTTTGAAATTTTGTCTGCTCTATTACTCCATCATTTCTTCCACTCAGTTTATCTACTCTACAACCAAGAACCTGTTTCAGAGACTCTTTTGACATCACTTTGATCTTTTCTCTCTCCTGTCTCTTTAATGACGTTTTGCCTTTTTCATATGTAACTTTCTTTGTGGCATTCCACAACTAATATAGTCTTTGGTCATTAGTGATCAGTGTGGCAAATCTGTTCTTTGAGATGGCCTCTGAATTCACATGGGATATAGTTTCTGGTGTCATATTTTGACTCTTGTAGATTTGTTTTCGTTTTCTTCAGCTTTAACCTGAATATTCATCTGAGCAATTGCTAGTCTTTTCTAAAGTAGCCACTGTCCTTGTTTGGCTAGTGATATTGAACTTCTCCATCATATTTTTCCATAGATATAATCAATTTGGTTCACATATATTCCATCTAGTGAGGTTCACACGTATAGCCACAATTTATGCTGTTGGAAAAGGTATTTGAAATGAGTAAGTTGCTGGTCTTGCAAATTTCTGGCATGGAATCTCCAATTTTGTTTCTATTGCCCAATCCACATTTTCCAACTACTGATCCTCCTCTTTGTTCCCAGGTTTCTAATTTCAATCACCAAGAATTATCAATGCATCTTGATTGCATGTTTAATCAATTTCAGACCGAAGAAGTTGGTAGAATTCTTCAATTTCTTCATCATTGGCTTTGAGGTTGGTGTATAAATTTGAATAATAATCATAGTAACTAGATTCCTTGTAGTTCTATGGATATTATTCTACTACATCATTGCGCCTGAAGATCTATCTTGAAATGATTATGATGTTAGCTATTAAGTTTTTCAAAAATGTCTTTTATTATGTTGAGGAATTTAGCTTCTATTCTTATTCTGCTAGTATGTTTATCATGAAAAGGTGTTAGATTTTGCTAAATGTCTTTTCCATACAAATTGAAACAATAATCACACACACACACACAGATTCTATTAATGCCATGTTTACATTGATTGATTTTTATGTTGAACCACCCCTACAACCCATTTGGTTATTAAATCCCATTTGGTCATGGTATATAATCTCTTGAATATGCTGTTTGATTTGGTTTGCTAGTATTTTGTTGTAGATTTTTGCATCCATATTCATCAAGGGATATTGGGCTGAGATCTTTTTTTTAACAAATCATTTATTGGGGGCTCTTACAGCTCTTATAACAATCCATACATCAATTGTGTCAAGCACATTTGTACATATGTTGCCATCATCATTTTCAAAACTTGAACTGAAGTCTTGTGGCACTGATTTCATAGAATGAATTAGGAATTACTCCCTCCTCCTCTATTTTTTGAAAGATTTTGAAATAAATTGGAGCTAACTCTTTAAATGTTAGGTAGACGGGTAGTAAGGCCTTCTGGACCTGAACTTTTCTTTACTGGGAGGTTTTTGATTACTGTTTCAACCTTTTCACTGTTACAGGTTTGTTGTATTACCTACTCCCTTTTTAGTCAATTTGAGTAATCTGTATAAATTTATACATTTCACCTAGGTTACCTAGTTTTTTGACATACAAATACTCATCATATTTACTTATAATTTTTTAATGTCTACAGGATCAGCAGGAACGTCACCACTTTCATTTCTGGTTTTAGTTATTTGTATCTTCTCTCTGCTGATATTTTCAAAGAACCAGCTTTTTTGTTTCATTGATCCTCTTTGTTCTTGTTTTTATTATTTCCCTACATCTAATTGCTGTGGGTTTTACTTGTTCTTCCCCTTCTACTTTCTCAAGGTGCTAAGGTGGACTATTGATCTGGGCTCTTTCATTTGTCCCAAAATAGGCATTTTGAGCTCTAAGTTTCCCTCTGATATTTTCTTCACTCCATCCCATAGATTTCATGTCGTCCTTTCCGTCTCATTTGCCTCTATGTATTTTCTAATTTCCTTGTGATTTCTTCTTTGATCCATTAGTTTAATAGTGTTATTTTATTGACACTTTTTTGGTGAAAATGTCCATTTTCTTTTTATTACTGATTTTTAATTTCCTTCAACTATGGAGAACATACTCTGTATGATTTTAATTTTTTTTTAATTGAAGGCTGGGGAATGATCCATGTGTGCTGGAGAAGAATGTATATCTGATTCTTCTTGGGTAAGATGCTCTACAAATATCTTAGGTCTCATTGGTTACAGTGTCATTTAATTTGTCTATTTCCTTGATGATCTTTTGTCTAAATGCCCTCCTACTATTATTGAAAATCATAAGTTGAAGTCTTCGATGATCATTATAGAACTATCAGTTTTGTCACTGTTTGCTTCACATATCTATTCTGCTGTTACGAATATATGTGAGAGGGCTTCAAAAATTCGTGGAAAAACAAAACAAAAAGTTGGTGGGAATTTTAATTCTTTTAATTCAAAAAGTTTGTGTAAAAATTAGAATTAAAAGATAAAGGGACTGTCCTACCAACTCTTTGAAGCCCCTCATATATTGAGAATTATTATATAATGACCTGGTCCTTTTATCAATATATAATATGACCTTCCTTGTCCCTTATGAAAAATTTTCACTTAAAGTTGATTTTTTCTCATATTGACATAGCCACTCCAGCTGTCTTTTGGGTTCCAGCTGCATAGCCTATTTTCTTTCTATCCTTTCCCTTTCAATTTATTTATATATTTTGATTTAAAACAAGTATCCTGTCTGTGGCCATATCATCCTGAAGGTACTTCATCTTGTCTAAAATGGTTCTGGTAGACAACATATCGTTAGTTGTGTCATATTTTCTTATACATTTCTGCTAATCTGTGTCTTTTGGCAGGGGAGATGAATCCATTCACTTTTAGTTATTGATGAAGACTTATTCTGCCATTTAGCTATTTGTTTTCTGTGTCTTATGCACTTCTGTCCCCTATTTCACCAAGCACTGTCCTTTTATTATATACATAGTTGGGGTGTTTTTAGTAGTGAATTCATTTTGCTCCTGCTCATTTCCTTTTATGCATATATTTTTCAGAAATTTTTTTTGTGGTTACCATGGGAATTACATTTACCATTCTAAATTTATAGCAATCTGGTTTAAATTGATACCAATTTAGCTTCCATAACATGCAAAAACTCTGTTCCTCCCTTGCCCTTTATATTGCTGATGTCACAAACATTTTTATACATGACATGCCCAGTATTTAATACTTACAAGTATTGTTTTTATAATATGTAAGACACACTGTAGATACAAACCAAAGAAAGCCCAGCAAAACTGGTCTTTATATTTGTTTTAAAATGACCTTTCCAAGGGTTTTTATTTCTTCATACTGCTTTGAGTACTAGCTAGTGTCTACTTTTCAGACTGGAGGACTGTGCAAATGAATTTAGCAAAATTGCAGGGTACAAGATCAACACATAGAAATGAGTTATGCCTTTATCTTAAAAGGAAAGAAATATATATATCTCTTTTACAATAGCATTGAAACGAACCAAATACTAGTAATACATTCAACCAATGATGTACAATCTTTCCACTGAAAACACTGATGAAAGAAATTAAAGAAGTTCTAAATAAATGAATCAGTGGGTTGCATAAATGGCTTAAGACACTTGGCTGCTAGCTTAAAGGTTGGTGGTTAGTCCACCAGAGGTACTTCAAAAGAAAGGTCTGGAAATTTAATTTTGAAAAACCAGCATTGAAAACTCAATGGAGCCCAGTTCACTCTGACACATAAGACTTCCCAAAAAAAACACTCCTAATTCCATTAGGCCAATTCCAACTCATAAAGACCCTATCAAAGGATTCCAAGACTGTAAATCTTTACAGATGCAGACAGCCTCATATGTCAACTTTGAGGTTAGCAGCCCACACATACCTCACTTTGTCACTAGGGATCCTCCCACCAGGATTTCAAATTATAAAAAACTGCTTTAGAGGTGGGTGGTCGAGAGGGAGCAAGATTGCAGGGATTAATGCCATCACTACAGACTTGAAAGATATAAGGGTGATGGAACCTACCTGATGTCC